>NW_028262290.1:96238928-96570357 GCF_047370975.1 Nipponia nippon | reverse complement strand
TTTGTCTGAAAGGAGAAACACGGGCAGTTTTTCAAAAGCACTTGATGGTGTCCAACTATGCCCAATGGAGTTTAGTTTGGCCAGTGGTAACTGTTTGTGAAAAATCCCCCGCTAAAGTCTCACATGTTAATGGAAAGCAGACACGGAGGGTATGTAAATGCAGACGAATTAGAAACAAACAGCTATGGTCAGCCGAGGCATCATTTCCTTCACTCTGGAGTCAAACAGGGTCAAACCGAGTCAAACTGCGACGCACGTGTTAGGCATATGAGTGATCTCAGCAGCTCTGGGGAGATTATTCATGGGCTTAAAACTCAGGCTAGGCTGGAGCCTGCAGCTGAACACAAACTCTACCCAACCCTGTCTTCTCAGCCCGAGAAAACTTGCTTTTACTTATATTCTCAACAGCAAAACGAGGATATAACACTGAATAAATACACAAATTACTCAAAATATGGGAAGGAAAAATTCCATATGGTCTTACCAAACAGCAGAAATAACATCCAGAGAGGACTATTTATCTCAGTTTAAACTCATGAACCTGAAACGTATCCTGGGAAACATACAACACAGGGTAGGAAACAAAAAATAAAGAAGCAGGAGAATGTTATAATTTCATTCTTCTCCGCAAGAAATGAGTTAATATGCCAATATATCAGATAAAGTTCAGCATACGTTTAAGAAGCTTTCTTCTCCCTGTATTCATATGCCAGAGTTTATGAGCAACAAAAAGAATTTTGCAATTTTATAACTAGTTCAGATTCACCTGAGTTTGCCAGGAAAAAAGCAAAGAAACCAAACCCAAGTTAAAAATCATAAGTAGTGCCAAAAAGAGCCACAGAGAATCTTTAAATCAAATGTCTGGAATCAGAATTCAGATTATAGGTGTGATCAGTTAACAAAAGGTCTCTGATAATTTTGAAAGTCCCATAACTTTTATCTTTCCACTGTACAAGTAAATTTAAAAAAAAAAGGCATTTGAAATACTTCTGTCCTTGCAAAATTTGTAAGCTGAAAGCTTTTCTCAACAAACAGAGGTTATTAGACAAGTAAATATATTAATATTTCAGAGAACATTAAAACAAACACTAGCGGGATTTCTGCCAAGCGAAGTAAAAACTCTCTGATTCAGTTCAGTTCATTGATAGCCTGATCAGCACACACAGCTATTGTTTTAGCCCATTTTCCTTACCTTGGAGTGAAATAGTTTTTTTCTCCCTCTGTGATAATTATTTTTGACAGCTTCACTGTTTATATGTGAAACTGAGAAACTGTTAATTGAAATAAAAAATGAGTCACTGTTTCCAGCAATTTTTGCCAATGTTTTGATCTGTGTCAATCTGAGCTTAATTATTAAGTTTTCTTTAAAGCAAGAGGCAAAACTGTGTATTTTAATTTGGCCCCATACAAATACTGCACTCTTCAGACAGACGTCAGCTTAAGGATACAAAGCACAGCTAAATAGGGTTGAAAGTATGTTTAATGACCATGCACTAGAGACCTATGGTAAAAATAACTCGAATGAGAAAATACGTTTTTTATTGAGAAGGATACGAGAAGCCTTTAAAACCTTTCAGCAGATATGATTAACCATGATATATGGTCTATCACTAACGATGCTGCCAAAGTCAATGTCTATCGGCTGTGAGAGGGAAATAATTTGAAAAGCCAACTGCATGTCGTAGGCAAAGGGCAGGCTTTGCACCCCGTAGCCAACCATGCGTCCCTCTGGTGTCTGCTGTATAAATACACATCTGCTCTTGAAAACGTGCTCGGTTATTCGGTAGAAATTCCACCGTGATTTTACCATTAATGGACAAACTGGGCTCGGCAGAAATGCGTGAAGTCACCAGTAGACTCTGGGATAGCAGAAGCGCAAAGGAAGATTTTCCCACGTGTTTATTGGGCCTGGGGTACATGTGTACATGAGAAGAAAGGCAGGGGGCAGGGGGGAAGAAGCTTTATATCCACAAAGGAAAAATACTAAACCAAAAAATTTTCATCCTGCGGGTGCATGCAGTAGCTGAGAACTGCTGTAGAAACCTGTCTCAAGAAGATATTTGCATGGCAAGTTTAAATGGCCCTACAAAAAGCATGTCTAGTTAATATGTACAGTGATTCTCTCGAACTAGGAATAAGCTAATAATCTATTAATAAATAAAATTGGATTAATATATGGCAAAGTATTTTTAAAAGATACAATTATTTGTACAGAAGACACAGCACACACTTTAATAAGTCATGTGCCAGTGTCATAATTGGACTTGGGAAGAAAGTGACTTTCCTATGCCACAACAAATTTCTTTTTTGGTTTTTGTTTTCTTTTGGGTTTTTTTTGTGTGTTTTTGGTTTTTTTTTCTTTTTCCAAATCAGGATAGATCCAAGACCTTTAACAAACTGTTCACAAACCAAAAGGCAGCCCCACTCCTGAACGCTTTCACTGCTCTTGGAGGTGGAAGCACTCTTCCAGACAGTGGGAAGCTCGGCTTCAAGCCCCTGCGAATCAGGCAGAGCAGAAATTTGAACCTACCACTTCCACTAAGCTCTTGGCTATTTCCAAAAGCAGCCAAATTTTCCAGCTTTGCCAGTAACTTTCAAACTTCTTTTGATTTACAGGCCCTTGAGTATTTTTTCTAACTCCTCCATAAGTGGAGGAGCCTGCCAAAAAATGACTAGTTAAGCAAATCAGCACTTTCCAAATCAACACAGAATAAAAAGAAGAGCTCCCAACTGTCTTTCGCAACCACTATGAGTTTGCTACTCATCTGCAGTGCCAATGCGTGTGTTAGAGCAGTGGCTCCCCCTCGCCACCCCCAGCTCGTTGCTCCTCGTGACCGTATCGTGCTGTCTATACGTTGTTAGCGTGCTGCTGCAGGGTGCCTCCGGCCATCATCCAGTGCGGTGCCGCTCACTCCCATGAGGTGAATGAGAAATTGTAAATGAGGTGCAAAGCTCTGCTTTTCTCTCCTCTTCCCCCTTCCCTGCAGCATTCACGTACTGTAAGGCAGCGCAAAGATGTATGAACTGCGAAAGAAAAGAAATTGGCTAAGTCAGTGGAGATGTTGGCGGTCTCAGTCATGATAGCTTGCCCTGTCAGAAGAGGAGAGCCCCCATTTCTCCATGCTTTCATCGTCTGCTTCTGGACACACGTACTTGCACTGGCTCTGGAGTCCGCGCAGCCCTTGGTAGCTTGTTCAGAGGAAAACGGAGGCTGGGTCAGAGATGCTCAGAGGGTGCTTGGCAGAATCACACTCAACTTCTTATCTAGCTTCTCCTCTAAAGGGCTTGTCCAGGTCCCCTAGGTGGTCATTTCCCTGCTTGCCCTTGCTACATATTTCCCAGTACAAAGCTACGTGTCTCTTGAGGAAAACTGAGCCCATCGCACTTGGTCCTACCCACAATGGACATGGAGAACTCGCCCATCACAGTCATCACTGTATCAACCTCTCAAGCCTTTGAAATCTCTCTCATTTTCCTTTTCTCTCTAGACGCAACAATGCATTCAGTCCCAATTTCTACGCCTGTCTTTGGACTGCTTTCCTCTTCATACTTTCTTGCTGTTTGTGCTGTCCTTTTCTGGACATGCTCCAAATTATCTGCACCTGTCAAAACAGGGTGCCCTAAATCAGATACAGAGTGCCAGCCTCATCAATTCGAGTGGAGATGGGCATAGTTACTTCCCAGGTCTTTCTTACGCACAATATTCCTGTTAATACCATCCTAGAACGCCACACGCTTTTTCTATTAAAGCAGCATCGTACTGCTGACTTGTACTTATTTAACATTCACTCTGAGAACAAAAAGTCCCAAACTAAGGAAATAAGTATATAAAATAACCCCCACCTAAAAACTGTTCACTTCAACAAAGGATTATTTCACCAGGTCACTCCTACTAAATCCCTCTTAGGACAGCAATAACACAGCGGGAACAACCAGCTTATAGTTGTTAAAAGTGTTTAAATTAATTGAAAGACTAGCAAGGACGTTTCATGTATCCCAAAGGAATTTTGTAGCCCACTGGATGTCAGATGAAAACCAGGACTTATATCCGCTTTGCATAATGGAAAAATCCACTGTGAAAGGCTAAAGCCTAAAAGTGAGGACCAAGTGCAAGTTTTCCATCATTGCTGTCTTGCATGGGCATTTTGGTTTCATTCAAAGACAAACTATTGACCACCTATGAAAAATAAACTTTTTTTTAATCATTCTAAAAGCAACTTAACACATAGATTTCCGACTAAAAGACAGTTACAGGGATTATATATGAAAACTGTGTGCACCGAAGAAATTTTTCTGGTTAAAAGAATCCAAGAATCACTTATATTGATACAAGAAGACCTCTGCTATCAACCAAGCAGGTTGCAGAGCTGGAGAATATCTTTGTGAAACAGAACAGAGAAAAATCTCAGTGCCAATGAGTGAGAGGAACTGGAACATCAAATAAATCTTTTCTCTCTCTTTTCTCTGAAAAATGGTAACTGAGGGTTATTTTGGTAGTAGGGTAGCCAGGTATGAATGGCAGCTCCTAGGGGTGCACTATGGGGGGCCTGAGGGAGGGCATGCTGCTTCCAGTGAGCGGCCACTTGGCAGTGGCAGGCAAATATGGATGTCTGCCTCTCAAACAAATAGGTAAAGAATGTTTTCATGCATGCTGTATGTAGCTCAATGTGCATTTAAAGAATTTCATGTGTATTTGTGGCAGCTTGTACTATAAATATACAGCAATAAAACTTTGACACCATACTACCATATCAGATACTCAGCACAGCTTCTGACAAATACGTACACTGAAGGTACTAGAACCACTTCCTTGGGACAAGAGGAAACTTTATACCATGCACCCAGCAGGTTAGTCTTTAGGGCAAAACAAAACAAAAAATCATTAGTTTGGTGGGTTTTTCTGTTTAAAAGTCTCTCTCTCTTTCTCTGCTGCCCTCCCTCTTACTCCCCTCATCTAGCCATGAAATTATTTGCTTCATTAATAGGAATTTAACTAACTAGTCAGCTACAGTTGTTGCTATAATTTTCTCTCATTGCACTTCATTGACTCTTTTTGCTGTGTTGTTCCCCAGCATCGTTTATGCCTTCTGTCCTAGGTACTGTAACTTAAAACTATCGTTTGCTTGCACAGGGACTATTACAAAACTTTTAGTGGGGAAATTTCACCCCAACAAATTGTTTTCTGAAGTTGCCACAAATCAGCCAACAAGTTGAGGCATTAGCGTCCCAAGAGCCCTGCATCGTCCTTTTAACATCTGAGCCCAGAAGGACTTCTGCTGTGCTCCCAACCTCTCCACCGCGAGGAGCATCCCTCTTGGAGGCAGCTCCCCACCATGAAACAGTCAGTGCCACCAAGCTGCCTGCCCTGTGCTGAAAATCGTCTGTGCTCAGGCAGTTATCATCATAAAAGTCCTTGAAACTGAACTGCTTAATACAATTCAAACTGACAAAAAAAGAGAGAAGGAAAAAAAAAAGCTTCTCCAGCAAGCTAACTCTTTACTAACTCTCGGTTAAGCTTGTTTGAAGTTCCTTCATCATCTTGAATCATAGCTAACTTAAGTCCTCTGTATGTTTACCACCACGTTTTTCAGTTTACAAAGAGAAGAACAACACACTGCAATTGGACTGGAGTAAATAATAAATGTCAGTTTATAAAATACAATAACAACTTGAAGAGAACATGAAGGCAATTCAGCAATTGCTTAACGAGTTCAAGGAGGAGACTTTTGACATGCTCAAGCGCACATAATAATAGACTTCAATATCTTTTGTGCTCTAATGGGAATTACCAAAACATTTATTGCATTATAAAATGTAAAAGGAAAGCTCACCTATTATAAAGTAACGCAGAGCATTCTACAGGCAGACCTCATTACAGTACTTTTTACAGCATACTAACAAGAAAATTTCCATGCTTATTACTGCAGGGGTACTTCTTCACTATGAAAAAAAAAAAGAAGTATGCACATTTGTGTGCAACTACGTTCAGTATTGTTAAATAATCCTTTGCTCACAGGCAGGCTCTTGAGCTTCGTGATCAGCAACGACCAAAGGTGAGGCACTGCGACTGGTCAGTGATGGACTCTCTTTTCTCCTCAGCACACAGCTGTATTGCCATTTGCCGTCCTGGAAATCCTTGCCACACCGCACCGTTACCCAGCAAAGAAGAAGGGACTGATCCTATTAGGATTTGTCACTTTTCTGTATATCAGTTGGTAAGAATTACGTACTTTAAAATATTTTCTTCAAGTGATCTACTTTGTAAAACAAGGCCAAATGCTGTACTTAAATTCCCTCCCAGGCACACAGGAGACAGCAGCCTGTTCTGTGGAGAAGTCATTTAAACTTCAGCTGAGACCCATGAAAACTATTTCCAGACATAGGCAGAGCAGGTTTCCTCAAACACAGTACAGGTCCTGAGACTATACATAGTATCTCCTGCTCTTCTAAGGCCTCTTATAGAAAAACAACTAAATTGTCATAAACTCTGGGGTACTTTGAGTTATTTCAGCTGGGCTGGAGTTTTATTTCTACCAGTGCCATCAAATTTACCTCCACTTGCTGTCTTGCTCACTGCAAAAACACCAAATCTCAAAGGTCTGGGGGTCACGGGAGCAGAAGAGGAGCAAAACTCAGTTTGGTATTTGGCAGGGACACATGGCTGGGCTTAGAAACTTGAGATAGAAAATGATACTCAGAGCCAGGTGCAAACTGACGGGTAAGAAGGAGGCATGTGCCCCACTGCCACCTTCCACTCCACCGGTGGACACCGCCTACATTTCCAGCAATGCGCCACAGTTGATCTCCAACCTGTTGGAGGGTGATCCTAAGAGAATAAACTACATCTAACCAGCCCCCCCGCCCCAGCCCATGGCCATCCACCCACCTCCCCTGTGTGTGTCATGCACCCCTGGAGCTGGGTTTGCAATCGCTCCTGCTCATTGCATCCTGGCTGCAGTGCTGGGGTCTGGAGGCACTGCCCGCTCTCTTTAACTATGGGCAGCTGCCAACACTTCAGACCACTCTGAGGATGCCTTACGTTGAGACTCCACTCAGGAACAGGTCCGTATAGTTTCAGGGTACACTGCGATATCACTTTCCAGAGCTCAGGAAACACCCGGCCCCTAGGGTGGAGGATACAGAACAACTGGTCAGCAGGGAGGTGACTTGTCCTCATGCAAAGATTTCTGAGAAGTCACTGGGACTATAAGGGAACCCATCCTTCCCATTCCTACCCACCAGTTCTCACGTTCAGCTAGAGACTACCTTCAGCCCACCGAAAGAAAATCCGGAATAGAAAATAAACTGCACAGATGAAACACTCTTGTGACTTAAACCCCACCGGAGTGGCTGTGGACGCAATGGACTTCACTGCTACATTACGTAACCAAGTTAGGAGCCATTTATCCTGATCCAGCCCAGAGCCTAACAGGATTATGACCACGGCTTCCTAAATCCTTTTCTATGTTCTGGTTTACCCAGTTGCTTAATGCCAGCTTTGTTTTTCTTGTCTTCTGACAGCATTTGGTTCTTACTGTCTTTGAGACCAGACAGCTCTCCCAGCAGCTATTGCAGTCATGTGTGCCATGCTTTCCCCTAAAGCCCCTGTCAGCTGAGCAATTTCACCCTACAGGAGACACGGCTTATGCCAGGACGCGAATCCTCATCAAAAGATGAGGATCAACACAAGCATCAACGCATCTGAGCCCTCCCAGTATCTTCTTTGAATTGACATTACATGGTGCTGCTGGGGTCCCGAGTGAAAGATAGTCCCTTAGAGCGCTTGTCCCCTGTATCCCAGGGCCCCGATAACCAGATAAAAGATATTAGGCTTTCAATACTGTTGCTTTCTCTCCTCCTGAGGCAGCAAGGAACCTCCTGTCTGCTTTCTTTTTGCCTCCCTGTCTTGGTTCCCTGCAATCACAGACAACAGCTTTCAACTAACAAAAATTTTTTTCAGCCTGCGCACTGAAATCTTAACACGTGTACACATTTTACTGTTCGTGCTGCAACCTGGTAATTTAATAGCCGCATTTGGGCACCTTATGTTTCACAAACAAGAGAGTCCTTCCTAAAAGCCTCTCCTTGAACTATCACGGTCATCGCTGCGCGTCCCCTTCCCCAGAGTTGATGGGCTGAGAAGTGACTGGTCCCTGCAAGGCAGTAGAGAAACCGAGCAGCCAGTGACGCCCCACACCACGTACCTGCCTCGGTAGCTTTGAATATCCACAGTGTTCAAAAAGGAAAGGTGGCTTTCAGTTGTGGGACACCAGAGCCAAGAGAATCATTGGGCATGCTAGCTAATTCTTGCAAGGATGGATCTTGCATCTCCTGGGTGCATTAAGTAATGCCTTACTCCTGGAGTCATCACATTGAAAACAGCGAAGAATATATAAATGTTAGAACTGGCATTTTAAATCTTAAAAAGGAAGTAACAATAGGTTGCCCTTTCCCATTTCAGTGGTAATAGGTCGGTGTAAAATAAACCTTAATCTTCACAATTTTGTATGTGTCTTTGGAGAAAAGTTCAAACTACCTTTGCAAGGGAACATAAATCATTATAGATCACACTCTGTATACGAAACTAAAATACAAAAAACCCCAAACCAAACTAAATCTAGAGACTGATGGCTTTCTTGTAATATGTCCATATTCCACCTCTGTTAGAAATCAAAGTATTTTTTCTTCACTACATACTCATTTTCAGTTCACAACCTTTTAATTTTGAATTAACAACAGTCTCAGAGAACTTACATGTGGCCAATAGGTTTTCTTCTCCTTTCTGTATCTTCCCATTTAATAATTCCCTAGAGATACTTTTTTTCCCCTTCAGAGAATGCGGTGGCCCCATCAACATTAATGGATGGGTAACGAGAGGACAGGATAAATCCCCCAGTTGCGTCCAGCTGTACTGTGACAGCACATCACCTCTGCCTGGTATCTATATGCTGTCCTCTATCCTATAGCAGTTTGGCAACTTTGGTTATACCCAGGGCTGTTATCTCAATCTATCCTTGCCATAATTCTGGTGGGCCTTGTCTGCTTCTGACTAACTCACTCACTGATATCCAAGGTAAAATCTTGGTAAAAATTGAAATTTGGTGAAATGAAATCTTCAGAATAATAAACCTCTGAATCCTGTATGTATATTTAACAGGTGATTACCCATAAGAAACGAGCAATATGTATTTGCAAGTTGTGGGGTGCATTTTATGAAATCCCTAGCAGAAAAAAAACCAAAAAACTAAAATCAAAAACTGTCAACCATTCTGTGATAAAAATGAGTAAGTTCAGGAATCTGGAGGTATGCCCCAAGATAAAAAACCTGGCAACACACAGCTCCCACTAAGTCAGAAAGCTGAAATTGCTTTAGTGCTCCTGCATAGTCATTTGCTTAGGTTTACAAATACGGGTTGGAGTGGTTCATATGAGGCACGCCAGCTGGCCAGATTGCATCAAGGTAATCTAGTTCCTCATTATATAAAATAAGGGCGGTTGTCACTCTCTGTTTTACTGTTTGAGACACATTAAGATAATAGTAGCCCTGTGCAGTGAAGAACACATGCTGACATTTGCACGGGCTCCAGTTAGCACCCGGTCTTCAGTATTTCTACTCAGCCTCCCTGTGGCCTTTTGTGCAGGCTTTTTTTTTTTTTTTTTTTTTTAATTACTTAGCTGCTTCACAGCCCTATTTGTTTGATGAAAGAACCCTAAATCAGGAAAATGAGTCTCTACACTTAACATGTCCGTGCTCAGCCCAGACAGCTCCACTACCAATCCCCTCCATTTCTCCACTCTACCCCTTAGGTGGGGATTAGTGAATCTCTCTTTACAGGCAAGGTAAACCCCACCTTTTTTACACCCTACCGTTCCTTCTCTAACTAGAGAAAGGAGAAATCACCTTTCCTTTTTTCTTTTTTCTTTTCTTCCTTAGCGCTCTCCCATTCCTCAGTTTCATGGCACAGTTTCAGGCTGGTGGGGCAGCCTGTTTGTCACTTCTCTTTGAGGCGTGGTGCTCAGCGTAAGGTGGCAGGCTGGATGCCATCAGGGAGAGTGGGACTGCATTCCCATGTTAGCACCAGTGGTGGAAAGTATGGCATGCTCCTCAGATGTGGGGTTTTTTAACTCAAGAATTAAACCTTTTGGGACTCTCTGGCCCCAAAGGTTCCTTTCAGGGAAGCGCTGCCCATCTTTACAATGGCACATCCTCGTAACAATCACTAGAGACCTGCCCTATTTTTTATCTTCTTTACATATTCAATACAAATATATATAATTTTATCCATAAAAAAAAATATTTTGCTATATTTAATATCTAAAGACAATTTTTGTATTAAGTCCAGGCATTTGCTACCAGCCACTCTTACAAGCCATAAACAATGAAAATAATATCAGTGAACTGACAGCCACTACAAGATGGTTTTTGAGAGAAGAACAAGGCAGAAAGAGAGGGCCTAAGTAGAAGAAAAGAAGCCCTATAAAGCATGCATATTCTTCCTCTGCCTTTTCCTTCTTTCCCTTTTCCAAACAGTGCTTTGCAAATGGTTCTGGCACAACGGAGCAAAGCAGCTACATCTGTTTCCTACCTACCTACCTGCTCCTCCTCTGCTCCTCCTCTTAGACCCAGAGAAAAGGTGCTGGAGAATTCCCCTTGCCCTCTTGCCTCCTGAAAACTTCTTTCCACTGCCCAAAACAGCGCTCAACAGCGGCAGGATAGAGACAGTGAGAAACAGCATTTTGACTCCACAGACCCTCGAGATGTGGATAGGGGCTGAAAAGCTGTTGTAACTAGAGAGCAAACATATGCGAAAGCTTATTTGAATAAGCTTCACTTAGAATAGCCAAGTGCACATCCCTATTTCTGAGCATTTTGCTATTTTACTGTTATTTTACTGCCATTAATAGCCAATGCCACCAGGGTGACAGCAGAACATTGTGTGCGTTTCAACCTGTGCTGAAACCCGTCTAATTTAGCAGCAGCTCAAGTGTGCTTCACAGCAAATAACCCAAATGCCGAGGAGATGTATTGACAGCTAAGCCAATTTTCTCTGTATCAAGATTGTTTTGATAGCTTGGCCCTTCAGGAGTTAGAAGTCATGAAGTGGTTCTTCTAACTGAATGGTCCTAACCAAAGGTCATTTCTCTCCTTGCCTAGGGTCCTGTGGATTTATTCTGTAACAGGAGAGTGGGTATACCGTCTCTTTGCTTTGTTCAGCCCAGCTGGGCTAGCAGCCTTTTTCGCCGGTAGCCTTGCCGTCATTGTCTCTTTCTACAACTTCGGGGAGTTCCTCAACCGTATGATATGGGGTCAGTCCAAGTTTTGTTTTTCACTTCTACCCACATGAAAAAAAAAAATATCTGAAATGAATTCCTGTGATTGCCTAGCCAGGTGGGGAGAGGAAGGGGGCCCTTGTACACTGGGGGGTGGCATTTGGGTGTCTGACAGAGATTGCCAGGTCCTAACCAGTTACTAACAGAGAACACATCAGAGCAAGAATCCCAACCCTACCAGGTAAAAGGCTGGGCCGGGTTTCTCTAACGTGGCTCAAGAAGTACCTCTTACCAGCATAGACACTGGATTTTTAATTCCTTCTCAAACAAGGGTCCAGAGAAGCCAAATCTCTCTGGCTAAAACTCTCACACCTACATCATGTGGTGTTTGTCAGACTAGGGAATGGCACCATTTACTGACAGTTTATAGGAAGGCAGTAGTGTATCCAAGTGAAAGCATCGCAGCAGCTCCGTCAGTGAAGCAGCACTTCAGAAAATTTTACAAACTGTTGAGAACTCTCCCTTCTTCTTTGGTAGTGGTATAATCGGTAGTGATTTAAAGAAAATGAAAGGCAGCTTCCTTGGATAAATGGACAGTTAGGAAAAAAAAAAGTAGTTTAGGAGGACACATTCAACAGGTGGAAGAAAGAAAGAACGGATGAAGCAGCACTGGGGCTTTGGCATGAGGATATTGCTATTATTATTTATTATTATTATTTTCCCTTCTGCTTTCCCCTCTCCTTTTTCATTCAAGATTAAGTTTTTGAGGATGAAAGTGTTTCTGTCAGGAAAACGTGTGTATTTTATTTAGGACAAATGTGTGAACATTTGCAATTTCTTAAACTAGCTTTCTGATGAAAGAAAAAATGCTGCAAAAACACCTCTGAAAATAAATAAGACAACCTCCCTCTGTTCTCAGGGAACATTTGATGCCTGATCCATTTTGTGAAGTCTCACATGCCTGTCAAGCCAAAGTAGAGTGTCTGTAGCTAGTCTCTCACCATCCGTGCTCAGCTACCTAAAAGCAGCAGATTGACTTTCAAATGTGCTGAATAACCAACTTCACCGCTTGATACCTTTGCAAATAAGATGCTTGCTCTACATGTCCATGTTTGGAAATTTTGGCTGAATTCTATTCTTGCACAAACATGATACGAAATGAGGATTGCTGGTAAATGAAAACAGATCTGCAGCCTTTCTGCATGAGCTCTGGTTTAAGAGCCATCACATAAATAGTAACTATTACTAATCTAAGACCACATCATCACTACAAGACAGTATAGGTCTTTATATGAGATCTGATATCTAACACATCTAGGTATCAGATTTTTTCATCACTGAGTACGTATTAGTAATTTCAGGCCTAGAGTGTGCCTGATGCATAAGTTGGCTATAATCAGAATTAAAATAATTTGGATTTCCAAGTTGCTAATTGATTGGACAAAAGGTCATGCCAAGCAGAGATCAAATTAACTGCAAAAATTAGACACATTTTGAATAACTGACTAAATATACTCATTTCAGAGATGTTAATTTAGAAGATTTCTAAAGAAACTGGGGCAAGCACTCAACTTTCTTTTCTGTGCACACAGAAAGGCTGAAAAGCACCCCCAGTTGTGATATCATGAATGTAACCTCAGGGAATATATATAAGCACAGCATATATGATATCCTCCCTTGATATCTGATGTGCTCTTGCAATCCATGGAGGCCTCCTGTGTGTGGTGGGTCTGCCTGTCCATGCATACTTGGTACTTTTCAAAGGAGCCACAAAATCATGGCCTTAAAAATGACACGATGTTTTCATCCACGTGCAGGACGCTCCCCCGAGTTACGGTTCCCCATGTTTGTGCGAACTCCTGCTACTTCACGCGCGTCCTCAGCTCTTCACCCCCAGGGCTGGCAGCATTCCCTGGATTTGTTGTACACCGACGAAAGAAGCTGCAAGCTGCACCCCGATAGCTGGCAGCTCTGCGGTATCTGAGGCTGCAGTTTGATAACACAGGGGCTTTGGCAGCAATAACTTCTCCGTAAGCTCCTGCCCACCGCCCCTCACTCCTTCCTACTCCACCGCACACACCTGCTTCTTGCAAGCAGGGGCTGTTTGCAACTCGGGTCATTTTCCTCGTCCGTTTCCCAGCTGTGTCCACCCAAGAGAAGGGTAGGACTTCCTTAAGCTGGTATTGATAACAAGGTCCCAATAAGCATTGAAACACAGCCAGAGGGAAGCTATTCCAAATTACAGTGTGCCAGAGTCTTAATATGTTCCTGACCGAGACAAATCTTTGGCTCAGCATTGCCAGAGTAAAAACAGCTGCAAACTGAATGAAGACGCGATGCCAACATACCTTTCTCCTCGCAGCAAAAATGGCTCCACGTACTTTTTTTCATCCTACCCTTTCCTGTCTCACCTTCCCATCACAATATGGGAGATGATGCAGTGAAAATAACCCTGCAGGAAAAAAAAACAAAAACAAAACCCCACACACAAAAAGCAAAACAACCTGTGGTGGTAGAGGACAGACCTCTTCATCTTTTTGTACCCTCCACCCTGCCCAGCTCCTCCTTCCCCCAAAAGAAAGAGTACATGGAAGGGCACTTCTGCCCTCTCTTTTGCTTCCTCCTCAGTCCCCCAAAGGCACAGTTTGAGTTAGAGAGTAATGCAATTGTCCACGAGGTTCCTATAGGCACATCTGGAAACACCCTCTCCAATAACACCTGTAGCCACCAAGCAATTAGGGCCGATGCTGGCAGCATCTGCCAAGGCGGGGAGCCCTGCCTGGGCTGCTGCGACAGGGCTCGCCCCACAGGGAAAGGCTCCCGGGCAGCAGCTTCTTTTTCTTTCTTTCCCACTTGAAGGAAGAAAGCTTGCTGAGTTTGTGCCCAGAGAAGTTGTGTTTATTCAGAGGTGCAAGAAGTGATTAACAAATAGCTCCACGTGAGCGGCCAGCCTGGCTTCCTTCTAGACTTACATCCAGCAGCAGACTGTAGGCTGCAAATGAAGCTTGTCCCACAGCATACCATGCTTCACAGGGGCTGTCTTCCATCTTCCCCTATAGCTTCAGGCCACTATCGCTTTTCCTAAAACCAGCTACATATATACTTACTCTTTTTCACCCTTAAAGATGTATTCAGTTCCAACTTATTCCAAAGTCTATGGATGGCAGCTTTCAGCTTCAAGAAAGTATTAAAGTATTCTTTTAAAGCTGTGTCCTGTGCTTGACCAAAAAGATGCAGTATCATTTCTGAGAGCTGGAAAATCCAGGCTGTCGAATAACATAACCTTGTTTTTCCTTTTCAGAATGACCAAAAGATGCCAGACCCTAAATTTGTTTTATTATTTATAGACAAACTGTTTCATACAGTATTGGAGGTTTTAAAAATGTATTATCTCTCATGTGCCTCTCCCTCCCCTTGCACAGTTGGATTGGTGGTAACTAAGGCAACCCAGCTGCACAGCCTGAGAGGCACAGAAAATAGTACCAGTAATGACTTTTTTTTTTTGTTTTAAATCCCAGAGTTTCTAGAGTACTAGACAATGTTGAGCAATACAGAAACTCCAAAGAGGATAATTGGAAACAATGGGCCGATTCTTTTACTGCCATAAATTTACCTCAGCCAAGAATTTGGCTGCACAGTCCAAGTACCAAAGATGAACAGTAAGATAGCTTCTCCCATTCCCAATGGGTAGAAAACATGACGCAGGCAACTGACCTCATATTACTGTGACCAGTCAAACTAGAACCCTCAAAAATAAAGCAAAGCAGTTTTCCCTTGGGTTTTGCTCCTGGTAAGACAACCAGATCCTCAGGAGAAATTCAGGTCAAAGTTCTCCACAAAAGACAGAGCAACATTTCAGGTGAGGTCTCCTCTCTGGCACCAGCTTTTGAAGATGGAGCAGATTCATTTGTCTTCCATCTAACAAACCTGGGAAAAAAACAAAAACAAAAACAAACCCAAACCAACATTCATCAGCTGCTTCATTTCAATACTTTGAAATGCAGGTGGATAGGAGCTACAACTAGCTACAGCTAGCAACAGCTACCCGCTCCACCAGTGATTTAAATGCCTGCTGAAAGACACTGGGCAAACCACTTGCGAGATTTTACAGCCACCACAAGGCCTCTGCCAAGTCCAGAGAAATGCTCATCCCCAGGTGCTGGAACTGTCCTTTGGGAGAGAAACGGGGCAGAAAGGGAGGCTGGCTGTCAGAGTGGGCAGCAGCTCCAACAGACCCATGCCTGGATGCTTGCTGTCCTCCAGAAGGGAAAGCTTTGGCCAGCAGCTGGCTGAGGAACACCGGGGGTGGGGCAAAGCCAGAATTAAAGATATTGTAAAGCAAGGGATAGGGCAGTGCAACAAGAATAAAAACCATTGCTCTCAGGAAAAAGAGGAAGCTTATGGTGGAGTAACTTCCTTGTGCCCAGTGCACAGATGGATGCGCTCCTCCAGATCTTCTATGAGCTCTTGAATATCTTGTGAAGACGTTGTTGAAATGTATTCACCTAAGGCTGAGCTAAAGTTAGATGGCAATCTTCTCTTTAACATATTTTTCCCTCTTCTTTTTGGAGTACTTTTGCATTAAATGCATTTTCCAGAAATGTATAACATGGTTTAAGAACTGATTGTTTTCCCTGGGTTTTATTTTTTTTTATTTACATGCTTGTGAAACCAAGCTCGCTTAACGCCCTGGAGTCAGCTATTGGGAAACCCAGCCTATGTGACAACGCATGAATCTGTGCAATACGAAGCAGTACTATAATATGATTGAATTCTCCATGCTCTCATTCTTCTGAGCAGCCATTGAGATTGCAGAAACCCGAGTGGCAAATACAGGGATGCAAAGGGCAACTGTGTGGGTTACGAAGCCATTCTACCATTGTGCTGGTACAGGCTTATGAACAGCAGGTTTTGTATGAATGTTCAAATGCTCATGTTCTGCAGGTAGTTATCAATCCAGACACAGGTTCCACCCTTCATTATTACAGTGTCCAGGAGGGATTTTTAAACTGAGCCTCCTTTTCAGAAGGTATCTTCATTTGTTCTATTATGCCTTTAAAAACAAAGAGTCCAGTGCATATCTATTTCTTTCAGTAGACAAATAATGTTTATATCTAAAATTTCCCTATATTGCCAGTGACAAATGGAACTCAAGTTTAAGAGGATTTACAGACCAGGGTTTGCAAACTAAATACGAATATTTACTTTTGTTTCAGCCATTCATCCTAGTTGTGCCACAAACCTGTAATGGCATATTTATATCCTTCGTATTTGTCACTCCCCCAAGCCGCAGTTTACCCCTCGGGTAGAGGAATCTAGCTATTTAAAGGAAACCTGCACCATCTGTCACATGCCCTGCTCTTGCTGACAAGTTTATCTGATGATCCACTGGAGGGAGACTGGATCAGAAGCTCTGGCAACCCAGGGCTTACGATTTCATCATTGGAGGCCAGACATTAACAGGTGCTTGCTAATATGCTGTCCCTGGCCTAATAGGCTAGTCTTTTTTTTGGTGGAGTTTTTTTCTCCCTCATCTTTAAAATTTCTATTTGGTGAGTACAAAATCTGTACAGGATCATTTGGGAAGGAAGAAATGCCAGGATTTTGTTCCCTATCAGGTCAATTGCCAAATGCTGTGCAGGCTGGAGATAAATAAAATATAGCAATTAGTGTTTCAGAGCTTCTGAGGTCTATGGGCAAGGAAAGCACCTTTAAAAGAGGGTTCCCTGTGAGTAAATGATCAGCAACAGGGAAGAAGAGAGGCTGAGACCTTTAGATAAGGGTACCCAAATATATTTGATTATTACCACGCTTGGTGCCCCATGGTAGCGCACCTGGTCTCTAGCTGATGCTTCAGAAAGCTGTGGGTCTTTGGTAGGTCCTCTGCCATCCAGGCCAGACTCCTGAGGATGCTCCAGATATCTTAGCTGCAGGATTAATCACCTGCTGCCTCTTCAGAAAAGCTTTATTTTTAAAGCTTTTCACATATTCTTGCACCAAGCTAGGCTTGTTCGGTGGCAGATAGTTTTTCCCCACTAGCAAAGCACCATTATTGTCAAGGGATGTGGCCCGCGGGTAGATTTCAAATCATTCCTCAGTAGTCGAGTAATCCCTTACTTGCTGGGGACATCGCAGGCTCATTTGACTTCGGCAGCACTTTGGCGTCAGCAGCTGGTCCAAGCCGTGCACTCATAGCTTGCTCCCGCTCCCAGGGATGTTGGGAGGCTGGGGCCAGTTTCGCATCCTCCTCCCAGCAGCGTGCGTGACCTGTAAGAGGACTTCTCTGTTGTGCCTTTTTTTCCAATAATCTGTTCTCCTCTGCCTCCGAACAGGAGATTCAATAGTAATACTGGACTACAGGCGGAAAGGCAAGTGAATCCTCCTCTTCAAGCCAAACAAGCTCTCCATGACTGCTGAAGCCATGAAGTAGAGGAAAATAAATGCAGCTGCGATAAATCCTTTCTCCAATGCATTGCAGCTTCTGCTGAAGCCATTATGTCATCAGACATATGGAAAACTAGTGGAAAATATGAAATGTTTGCCTGTTACATGATAACTCTGCAACTGCTATGAATAAGAAAATTGTGTTCATCTGTTTACACAGATTTCTCATCTCTTGCACAATGTACGTGAGGATGTGTCCATGGTTAAAACTCGTCACTGGTAAACGAACTCTCTCATGAGCTTGGCACCACTCTGTAAAAGATCTGTGAATGAAAGCCAGCTCTTGTTTGGATTACCCTTCATCAAGTCTGGAAAAAATTAAGAGGAGGGGTAATTTTAACAGTGCTGTGACTTTCAAGCTAGCTAGATAACAAATTGGGCTAACAAGGACTGTAATTAGGAATGTCTGCTCAGAAAGTTCACCATGAAGCCAAGTTCTTCTAACGAGAAACATTCTGGAATATTAATATGCATAATATCTCCCCTCCATTTTAACAGGAAATCTGAATGCAACACTTTCTTCCTTTTTCTTGGTTTCAGTTAATCTTGCAGCAAAAAGTAACCTAATTATACTGACTGTATGATTGCTTTGACAGAAAGCATGTTAATTTAAAGCACTGTTTAACATAAAGCTGCCTGCCATATAATTACACTCCATTCACATGTTTACTAATCTTGCTCAATATAGTTGATTTCTGTTATTAGCCTCAACATCTTGTTAACATCTAAAACACTGGAGATCTGCTTTGCAAACTCCAATAAACAGGCAAAACCGACAGTAGCATAAGCGTTCACTAATGGTCACCATGAAAAAGAAAGATCTCTGTTATTAGCCTTGCATTTAAATGAGGATTTGAAACTAGTTGCAGTACTTACATGTTGAACTCCATCTTCATTGCCAAAACCCCTCGCTCGGAGCTACCGTGCACACAGTTCACCAGGCTGTTATTTTCATCTTTCAAATGCTGCTGGAGCTCAGTAAAAACAAAACACGTTGTAAGCTGCCTGTGAGCCATAAAAAAAAAAATAATGTGTATACATAAGATTGTTCTTCTCACATGTTAAGCATCTGATAAAATTCTGGTCTGGTAAGTTAACATACTAGGGCTAGACTGTAAGCTAAGTTAACTCAATGAAAGACGTGCACGCGTTCAATAATTCCCAGCTTATCTAGATAACTCGCTCCAGCTAACTTTGCAAGGGGAATGTAAGCAATTACACACACACACCCCCTCCTTTTCTGTTGAAGCTAAAGGAGAACATGGAAATCAGCTGAAAGACGCTGGTCAAAGGAAATATTCCAGAGAGGCAAACCATGAAAAACCATGAAGGGAATTAGGGAAGAGGAGAAAGTTCAGGAGACTCCCTGTACAGGTATGTTGGGGTAGGGGTTTTGCAGGGTTTTTGTTGTTGTTGTTTTGGGGGTTTGTTTTGTTTGGGTTTTTTTTGGGTTTTTTTGTTTTTTTTTTTTTTTTTTTTGTACACACAGTCCAGTGCAAGCAGTTTAAATGCCAGAAACTCAAAACAAAGCCTGGGCCCTGACACAGAGAGGCACTTCTTTCCACATCCAGCCAGGAGATGGACGGCAGATCTCGCCTTTGGCTCCTGCTCGTGCCAAGAGTTACCTTTGGGATCTGGCATGGTGGTTTTCCTGCTGGGCTACAGGGGTCCTGCAGGAGAGGAGAATCACGGAGGGGTGTTGTTTCTTTTTTTGAAAAGGGCTCAGAAGAGGCACTGCTCTCGGTTACGTCCTGCATGGAGAGGCTGGATCGCAGTCATGCGCTTTGGGAAAGCGATCAGAAACACCTGTCCCCAAAACACAACTGCTGGGGTCTTGGGTTTGCTTTGCTCCTTTCTCTGATGCACACGAAGCCCTGTAAGGAGGAAAGGATACGTTGTTGGTCACGAACCCACATTTTCCCTTGTGATTTCGAAAAGGCTATACTGAAGTACACCGAGTAAGGATCTGGCCTTTATGACATCTACACTAGATTTCTCTTTCCAGTCTGTTTCTCTCTCTCATTTTATTTTGAGTAAGTATGCAAAGTCAGTCAGAACTGTTTATTTATAGCTGTAGATTTTCATGGCTGTATAAATTAGATGTTATTACTGAATGAGATGCCCACCCACTCACCAGTGCAGCTCTACAGGAATCCTCTCATGCTGCTCAACGGTACGCAGCCTCAATCGGGAGGAAAATGACATGCTCCCAGTCAGACCAAGGGACCGCTGCTTAAACCCTCAGGCGAAAAAACAGCAATTAATTTTTTCCATCGTACAATGTGCAGTATGACAACCACAATTACCTAATGCTATTTAGACCTGCCACTTCGGTTTGGTGGAGAGAAAATGAAGGTTTAAATTCACCAGAGAAAAAAAACCCCAAACTAGAACCTACCCCTGGACTTTCGTTTTACAACATTAAGGGATTTTGGAGGGAGTGAGGGGGACAGGGACAGTCAGGGGAAGTAAAAGTAAAATTGGTTGTTATTTGAGACAGAGCACCATCGGAAAATAAGGACCCATCCCATACACACACACAGAGCTATTTCCAGCAGAAACAGCTGGAAAGCAATATCTACCACGACTAGGAGCTTTCATCTTAGCTCACACCTTTGTAACAGTTTACTCCCACAAAAAGCACAGGGAAGTGCTAATTTATTCCTTCCCCAATTTCCCACACAAATTTCTTGGTTTGGGTCTCTGCCAGAGCTTCAGGGTCACAATCTGACCTCAATAACGTAACTTAGGATTGTTCCAAGCCTTCAGTGGAACTACTGAAGATTTACTTTGATGGATATGGGGCCGGGATCTGGCACGCAGAAAACATGCATTTACATTCCACTGAAGTGTCTAAAATAGTTGCCCAGGGAGGCTGAAATTCAATTTGAGACCTTGTATTCACTTGGCAGAGCACATAATTAAATATTTTGTGCCACAAAATTAACCAGAGAGTCTCAGGGGTATCGGTAAGGGGAGGCTTAGAATCAACCATGAGAGCCAAACTAAGACCCATTTCCCAGGCAAGTTATTCAGTAAATATTGGAAAAAAATCATAGCATTCGTATATGGGTTCATAATAATTTTTCTTTGTATTTAACCGTACTGATTATCTGGTTACGTCAGAGGAAGAGGTTATTGGCTGTGCGGATTTGTATGAATAACCCCAGTATCAAGTTCTGCTCTTGAACTAAAGCTACTGCTTACACCTAAGAACTGTTTGTGATTGAATTAACCATTTGGTACAAACAGCAGGTAAAAACCCAAATACAATTACAACAGGCCAGACCTCATAACAAGCGGTCGAAAGTTCCAAAGCAAAATTTTTGCCTTTTTAAAGTCACTAGAGGCCCTACCCTGCAAAGAGTTAAATGTTTCTGAAAAGCAAACCAAATACCTAAGATGTTTGGTATCAATACACTTTAGTTTAACTTCCAGATATTAGCGTTTAAAAACATGGGTTTGAGTAAAAGCTCTAGGATATGGCCCAATAATAGTTCTGAGCTATAAAATTTAATAATAATACTTGGTGTTTCAAATGTCACCTTCTATCAAATGCTCTCAAAACATTTAAGCAAACCTTCAAGTTCCTTTCACCTTGAGAGGGTAATTTCTCTCACTACCCAGAGAGCAGCACATATATCAGTAAATAATGCTTTTTTTCTACACCTGAGACAAAGAGAACTACCTCCTCTGAGTACGCAGGACTACCTGGTTTTACTGTTGGCAAGGACTACGTTCCTCAAGGAGAAGAGACGGAAACCTACATACACCGACACATACCTGCTTTTCGTTTTGAGATGTTCATTCAAGCTTGTGGTGTGGAACCACCTAGCAACGATGTCATCGCCAGCTGGCAGGTGAAAGGCACATTCTTCACTTAGTCTACTAAAAGTTTGCGTGCTACGACGCACTGCCGCTTCTGCCTGGGTTTGGAAATAGCAGTTTTTCCTGCCTTTTTTTTTTTTTTTTTTTTTTTTAAGCTTTTCTTCCACACCAGGATCAAAAGCTCTGGTAGCAGCATCCCCCCCGTCTCTGACACCGCACACAGGCACACGGCACCGTGCATGTGTGCAGGGAAAGGGTCCATCTGCGAAGAGGTCAGCCCCCCAGTTTACCAGCTCCGTGCTGCAGAGGCGACTGTCCCCAGGCTCGGAGGTGACCCTTCCCGTGGCAGAGGCAATGGAGCGGGCAGCACACCTCCCTGCCTGGCTGGTGGAGCTCTCACCCGGTGGCTTGCAAGGCCTCGGCCCACAAATCACCTTTCCCTGCCTCGGCCAGCAGTGGGAACTCCGAAAAATCGAGGGAACAATCTCAGCTCCCCAGTCGGAGCTCGCACAGGTGACGTGACAGCTCCGCGCACCGTGGCGCGGCCCCAGCAGGCTTCGGCGTGCCCGAGCCTCAGCGCCGAAGTGGGAAACGAGGACGTGCGTATATAAGAAGAGGAGCTCTGTGCTTCAGCATTTGCTTCCCTCAGGCTTTTCTAGACGCTGAGAGAGAAAAGGACCATTTCGGAAATGCGCCTCCGAAAGGGACGCGCTTTACAGCCGGCGTATTGCTACCGCCGGGCTCTCACACCCCAGAGAAACGGACCAAAATTCAGCACCTTCGTTCCATCGCAGGTTCCGATATTTTAGCTGTTCTCGTTTTTTTTTCCTCCATTTCCAGAGGACGCGGCGGGGGGGGGGGGGGGGGAGGGGGCGGCCGCGGCCCCGCGGCTCCCGAGGCGCCACAGCGCCACCTGCTGGCGCGCGCGGGCGCCGCCGCCTGCCCGCGCCCCCGCGCAGCGGCGCGGAGCAACGCGCACACGGGCGCGGGAGCTCCCGGGCAAACGCCCGAGGCCGCTCGCTCGCCCCTAAACGCCAAGAGGGGCCGGGTCGCATCCCGGAAAGCTGCCCGCCCCCCCCTCCCCCTCCAGGTCGTTGCAGCGTTATAAATCTGCAGTTACAAAGCGTTATAAAGCTGCCGTTGTGGGTTATTTCAAAATTACCTACGATGTTCAGGGATGCTGCAACCGGGGGTCGCTTCAACATTAGAAGTGGTGTTAATTAATATTTCATTTCACCTGAAATTGCCACAGATGCGCGCCAGCGTTTATTCCTCAAGCACCGGTGGAGGCTTTTGGCGCTTTTTGGCATTATTTCACTTGCACATCTGGGAGCCCAAACCAGCCCCAGCCCAAAAGAAAACCCACGTTCTGTCCCACTGTGTCATCTCATAACCAACCAACGTTGTGTTATTAAGTCAAAATCACAGGGAGAATAAATAGACAAATAACAACCATGTGCAAGAGGAAAGAAACTAAAGTTAATGGAGCACATTATTTTTATCTGTAGTCTCAGGTTTGGGGTTGTTTTTGGTTTTGTTTTTTTTTTTTTTTTCTTTTAAAACAGATGTTGCCAAATAGTTTTGACCTTGAATCACACATACCTTAAAATGGCTCACAACCTTTTGAGGAACAACCCCCCAGGCTCTAAACCATGACACGGCTAAAGCAGCCTCCTCGTTGCCAGCTGCCAAACAATAGCCATTGTTCCTGGAGGAGCGAGCCAAAAACAATACGATGTGCAACTGCCTTCCCACTGTTGTCTTTGCAAAAGTACTTACAAGTTCCAGAGATGACTTTATGGATGGTGTACAGCACAAATAAACCAAAAAGGAGCAGAACAACTGGAAAAGCATGTAGAAACGTTGGAAGTGGGTGGGGCAGGAATAAGAAAGTGGTAGGGGATGGCAGAGAATAAAAACAGTATGAGGAAGAGTTTCTCTTAAAAGATAGTATTTAAGTTAAGCAGCTGTTTTTATGTTGTTGTGTAGGTGAAAACAAGCCACAAATATTTCAGTACCCTGTCTATGTGCGTGTATCATTGAGACTTGCTTGTTATTCTTAAGCAGGGTAGTTGCATGCATGCACCTTAAATGGTGCTTTTATGCAGCTCTGATTTTAGAAGGAAAGCGAGTTGCAAAGAGGGGGAAAAAGATACAGAAGGCTGAAGTACTTTTCTCTTTTAGCTTTTCCCCCCTTTCTCAAACTTTTACTACAACTTTGCCAGTATTGGTTCTCAAGACACAAACATCGGTTTGAATGACTATTTGTGAGGGAACATAAAATGGCTACTGCTCCTGGTTGGGGAAAAAAGTTATTGGAAGATGAAATCCCTGGAAATCATAGGCATCATAGACACACAGCTAAATATACATAGCCTGTGGCTTATGGGTGGTCTGTACTGAATTCAAAACTTTACAGAAAAGCATACAGGAAAAAAAAAAAAAAAAAAAGTTGTTCCAAAGCACCTCCTTAGTTACTGAATTTATTTCCTACCTGTAGTTCAAAAAAAAAAAAAATGCCAGTGAAGGATCAGCTTAGCTTTTCTGCTATCAATAGTCCAGGCCACAGCAGAGGCATCTTTGTCAACCAGTGGAACTTCCTTCATATTGCTGTTATCTGTGTATTTTCTGATATAAAATAAAGATCATTCCTCTTCCATCAGTAATACATTTATCTTACTGATAAAGAAAGCCCTGAAAGAAAGGACAAATCCACATGCACACTGTACCTTGTGTGAAAAGTTGACTTTCAAGTTTTCTTCCACATTTCCACTTCTAATCATCAGTCTACTTAGTCACCCCCAAGTCTCAGTACTAGATCCTGACACAAATTTAGAGCTGAATTTTGATACAAGTCCTGAATCAAAGGTGTAGGAAAACCAAAATGGGCTAAGAAAAGGCACCTCAACTATTTCCGATGAAAGCTAATTTTTTTTTTTTTAGGTCCAGTTTGAAATTCTGGCAAATACTGAAGCTCATGTTTCCATGTAATGCTACCCAATTACAACATACTTACTAACCACAGCATATTTATTGCTAACAAAATGCTGCAAATGCCTGCTATAATGGGCCTCTGTTTAGCCATTACTGGCTATTTGATAAATGATCTGCAGTGTTAGAAGATCACAGAAGAATAGTAGAGAAACACAGGGTGGGGGGTGAGGGGAAAGGAAGAGAAAAACCCCAAACGCCAAGTGGGCAGCAAGACCAGACTGTGAGAGAGACTCGGTTATGCTCTCTTTAAATATGACCCTCCCTTATATGGGAGAAAAACATTACCAATGTAAAGCACGGTCTGTAGGCAAAGGCCGTGCCGTTCAGATGCGTCCCCCAAGCTCTGTCGCTGGTGACGTGTCTATATGCTCATGGTAAAAGTATGTGCCGCTGAACGTACAGCTGCAGCGACTTCCTCCTCGGGGGGAGCCGGCATCTATACATCTAGAGAAACAAGCACGTGGGTCCAGGTCCGATCACCGGAGCCCACACAGCACAAGCTGCTTCCAGAGCTGAAGAAAAAGGAAACAACCTGGAGGAAACGGTGCGGGACGTCATTCCACCGGTGTGCTCTTGTCATCAAGCTGGGGAAAAAAACCCAAACAAAACAGTCACGACGGAAACGAGGTTGATCTGGTCATTACGCTGACAGAAAAAAATGCATTTCCTCTTAGTGGTGGTGGTGCCTTTTAGGAGTTTCTGGTTTGTTTTGCTTAGTTACTGGGCTTTGGAGTTTCCCAATTATCAGAGCACTCACAAAGCACTCCTACGTTCTCTGTCTGTGCATGTGAATGCCGTCTCCTATTCCCCAATGAGAAAGACATTTTTAACAAATTGATAAGATGGAATTTTCCCATACAGTCGCTATCAGGCAATCGGAGCGCTGCATGGCACGTCAGAAACGAAAAAATGTGCTTACGCTCTTTCTAACTTGGACTAGCCCTCCAGTTCCTCCTCCTCCTCGTCTCGGGGTCAGAGCCAGATAGAGAAACATCTCCCAGGCTACTGCACTGGTGTTGCTGTAGCAAATGCCAGATGCGGCCTCGTGCCCTGGGTTTGGTCCATTTGCGCACCTACCTTAACTGACGGGGAGTTTCAACGAAGCAGAAAAAACAGTAGCTGAAGGAAGGAAAAATAAACCATTGTATCAAACATCAGTAACAAGCTCGTGAAACCCATGCGCTGTATCTTATTTGTGTATTGCTTCATCTGCTTTGAGGAGCAATCAGTAAAGCGTGATTTCTCTCAGACAGACTGAAAATACCCGAGACCCAGGCTTGTAATACAAAGCATGCTCACACTGGGGTTTGTATAGCAGGGTTTTCCTGGGGGAAAGAAGCAAGGGGCAAAGGGGAATTCACCGCCTGCTAACATACAACCCTACGAAACACCTAAAACTTCCAAAGGGTTAAAAAGAGGAGATTTAGGTTTGGGCAAGCGGTACAATCATAGAACAATTTCCATAATTAACTGAGGAGTTCCTGCCATTTAACTCCACTTGGCGGTGAGCTTTCGGTTCTCTGTGGTGTCGGGAGCAGCCAGGGCTTTCCAAGGGCGGGCGGCACGGGGCGGCCGGCAGCGAGCCATGTCTTTCAACAACACGCTGCTACGGGCAGGCAGCGCGGGCCAGCTCAAGGACCTCGCTTCCTGCCATTGTTGTCCCTGCAGCCCTGGAATTTCATCCAAATGGATTTGACCTCTTCGCTAAACAGCCCGGGCATGCTTCCCTGGTTAGGGTATTCCTGTGCGAGGAGAGGACAGAGTCGGGGTGGGGGTGGAAGGAGAGTGGCTTGCCCCATTGCTGCCAAAGTGACACGAGCGTGCTGCTACGCGCCCGACTCCTGGTTTGGCGTGCAGCTTTGAGGAACAACAGCTCACCCATCCGACGGGGAGCGCATCTGTGCGCCTCAGGTGCGCAGCTGCTGAAGGGGAAAGAAAACACGCAAAGGATGCAGTTCTTCACCTGGCTCGCACTTGCTTGCAAAAGAAATTTTGTAGGCGACATTTATGCCCTGTGCTTTAGGAAGACTGTTGTTATTTCAAATTTTCAAGTCTGAAATGCATTGTACTTTCCTACACTGCAGCTATCAGTCTGCTGTAATGCCTCACCATGCTTGCATACATTTTTTATTTCTGCACATACTTTATATAGATTTTGCACATCATTCCCCTGTGCAAGCACTGGCCTTGGTTTCTGCCTGGGAGAAACCCTCTCTTTGCAGAAGAGCTGATTCTTTTTTTTCTATCCATAGGATGATTTTCATAACAGTTCACTGCCACGAAGCCTCTGACATCTCAGATGATGCTCCAGTTCCACGCCACAAGAATATATTTGAGTGGTCTTTGCCTTGCAATTTGATGGGTATAGCCACCCCAAGGATGACTGCTGTTTTTATCTTTTTCTGATCCTCACATTCCTAAAAAGCTTTGTCCCGTTCTCAAACCTCTCTATTCGTTTTTCCCCTCATATTTGTACCAGAGTATGCCCTGCTAAAATTCCCTTTACCTTACTAGACCTCAGAATGTATGACAACATTTCACATAAAACAGAATAATCACCAGTTAGTATTACAATCTGCTTCCAGCTGCCCCACTTCGTTCTTCTCCATTCTATTCCCCCAGCCTTCATACAAGAGAAACTTCACAGTTTCTTCCATGACAAGACTGCTGACGTCCAAGGACAGGTCACTGCCACCACTTCAACCGCTATTACCCAATCTATCCCTCTGCCCATTCATGAAAGCATTTCTAAAAGCCAAATATTGAAGAAAGCACTTAAATTTCAGTCCAAGTTTTGCCTTTGTAACTCGTTCTCAATTTCTACTCCAGGGCATCCCCTTGTCCCCTGGAGGGGTTGGAAACATTAGGACCACCTCTCTTCTCACCTGTCATTCAAACTTTCCATGCCTGTCTTAAACAGATTGAGTTAACAAGAAGCCTTCCTATCTCTTTTTTTCTCTCCTTTCCTCCTCCTCCATCCCAGACTTGACTGCCTAGCAGATACCAATCTCCCACCCTCTACAAAAAGCCATATTCCCTCTCAAAGTTTCCCTCCTCCTTCCCCTCAGGACCTCCCAGAAGCGCTGTTCCTCTTCGCTCTCCTGTTTCAAACTTCCGCTCTGATGCAGATGTGGAAACTTTTTATAAAGTTATTAATCCTAGATAATGAAGAGTTATTCAGGAAAAGGTCCATAGTTTGCTATATGTTAATAGAGTTTTTGGTATCCCAGGGCCCTGGCTTCCCTGTAGCTTTAAGCAAGAGTGAATGTCAGAGGATCTGTTTTATCAGATTGACCTTCATCCTAAGAGGATATTAAACAATCTTTTGTTTGAACAGATGTCCACGTACTTCAGTTGGGTGTCAGCATAGCTCTGTCTGAAGTTAATGGGATCATGTCAGTTTAAGTCTGGAGTTGCTGACTTTGCATAACATAACTCTGTGTTGTGACTCTCTCATCTATGAAAATTTAAATATCCCAAAAATATTAATATAAGCCTAGCAATAGGATAAATACTTTAATACCACATTTACAAGCAGGGAAACTGAATCTTGAGAAGACAAGACCCAGGTAATCCATGATATCCACTGCTTCTGGATGGCTACATGTGAAAATGCGTCTAGACTGGACTTTCAATATGGTTCAGCACAACAGCAGTCAGGGAAAATGGTTGCCTGACAGTACTTTTGATGGCCAGGCCATAGACGTCTCATGCTGGATTACCCTCAAATAGGAAAGCACATAAGCCAAAAGCTACTTTTAAAATACATGAAGCTAAAAGGCCTGGCCAGAACGCTCCAGGCTTATCAAAAGATGATCTAGGTCTTCTGGCTCCTGGCACAAGACCCTCATTTCATTCCCTTTGTCTTTACTGGACTTCAGATCAATGCACGCAAAAAATGTTTCCACTGGGCTTTAACTTTGGCCATCCACTGAACTATGCATTCCTGTACAGTCACATGTTATTATTATGGTTTTAATTAGTAAATGTTATACAGCTATATCTATTGTTTTAGTAAAGTTTTGGCCACAAAGTTCACATGGTCATACTAAGCTAAAACCCAAGGTTATCAAGTAATCAGGCTAAGCACAATTTGTTGCAGTTACGGCTCCCTATTTGTTTTATTCACACACACCCACCTTCCTCTCCTACCCTCCCTTCTCCCAAGCCCTACTGCCAGCTTACCAGCGTGGAGCAGTTTATTGTTGCTTTGTTGTGAGCAGTGACCCCACATTACGTAGACAGCTGAATTAGGTCCTATCGCTGTACCGATCAAAACTGACATTTTGACAGGGGCGACGTGGGTGTACCTCGGCAACGATGTGGCAGTAAATGATGTTACAATGCAAAGAGACACCATTTTTTGCCTCAGTCTTTACCAGCAAGTGCTCCAGTCACACTGCCCAAGTCGTAGAAGGGAAAGGCAGGGACTGGGAGAATGAAGAAAGAAAAGGTCAGGTTCAAGGACATCTAAGGAACCTGAAGGTGCATAAGTCCATGGAACCTGATGAGATGCATCCATGGGTCCTGAGGCAACTGGCAGATGAAGTTCCTAAACTACTATCCATCATATTTGAGAAGTCGTGGGAGTCTGGTGAAGTTCCCACTGCCTGGAAAAGGGGAAACATAACTCCCATTTTTAAAAAGTGAAAAAAGGAAGAGCTGGGGAACTACAGGCCAGTCAGTCTCCCCTGTGTGCCCGGCACGATCATAGAGCAGATCCTCCTGGAAACTATGCTAAGACACATCGAAAATAAGGAGGTGATTGGTGACAGCCAACATGGTTTCACTAAGGGCAAATCATGCCTGACAAATTTGGTGGCCTTCTATGAGGGGGTTACAGCATTGGTGGATAAGGGAAGAGCAACTGACATCATCTACCTGGACCTGTGCAAAGCATTTGACACTGTCCCACACGACATCCTCATGTCTAAATTGGAGAGACATAGATCTGACAGATGGACCACTTGGTGGATAAAGAATTGGCTGGATGGTCGCACTCAGAGTTGCTGTCAATGGCTCGATGTCCAAGCGGAGACCAGTGATGAGTGGTGTTCCTCAGGGGTCGGTATTGGGACTGGAACTGTTTTAACATCTTTGTCAGTGACATGGAAGCAAGATTGAGTGCACTGTCAGCAAGTTTGCTGACGACACCAAGCTGTGTGGTGCAGTTGACACACTGGAGGGAAGGGATGCCATCCAGAGGGACCTTGACAGGCTTGAGAGGTAGGCCCATGTGAAGCTCGTGAAGTTCAACAAAGCCAAATGCAAGGTCCTGCACATGAGTCAGGGCAATCCTAAGCACAAATACAGGCTGGGCAGAGAATGGATTGAGAGCAGCCCTGAGGAGAAGGACTTGGGGGTGTTGGTTGATGAGAAGCTCAACATGACCCAGCAATGTGTGCTTGCAGCCCAGAAAGCCAACCATATCCTGGGCTGCATCAAAAGAAGTGTGACCAGCCAGTCAAGGAAGGTGATTCTGCCCCTCTACTCTGCTCTTGCGGGACCCCACCTGGAGTACTGTGTTCAGCTCTGGGGCCCCCAACATAAGAAGGACATGAACTTGTTGGAGTGGGTCCAGAGGAGGGCCATGAAGATGATCAGAGGGCTGGAGCACCTCTCCTATGAAGACAGGCTGAGAGAGTTGGGGTTGTTCAGCCTGGAGAAGAGACGGTTCCAGGGACACCTTATAGCAGCCTTCTAGTACCTGAAGGAGGCCTACAAGAAAGCTGGAGAGGGACTTTTTACAAGAGCATGCAGTGATAGGGCAAGGGGTAATGGCTTTAAACTGACAGAGGATAGATTTAGATTAGATACAAGGAAGAAATTCTTCACTATGAGGGTGGTAAGGCACTGGAACAGGTTGCCCAGAGAAGTTGTGGATGCCGTATTGCTGGAAGTGTTCAAGGCCAGGCTGGATGGGGCTTTGAGCAACCTGGTCTAGTGGAAGGTGTCCCTGCCCATGGCAGGGGGGTTGGAACTAAATGATCTTTAAGGTCCCTTCGAACCCAAACCATTCTATGATTCTATGATTCCATGAATGGACAAAGCACATTGTTTGTAGCTGTGCTGCATTGAGTTCAACCTCAAGCCAGGCTGCTCTTAGCCAGTGGATTCAAATACCATAATTGATTGAGAGCTCTTCCTGTGCCAAAACAATAATGAGGTAAAAAGGGATTTGGATGTTCTTCCCCTTTCACTCTCATCCAGACTCTAGAGAAACAGTCAGCTTCATTACACATGCATGCAATCAGGTATTTTTGAAATAACAGTACACAAAGACGATGGAAATTGTGAAACAAATTCTGTTCTTAGATACACTGGCAATAGTCACATGTCAACTACATCGAAATTTTGGCCCCTGCAATTTAAGAGAACTTTCATCTTCTACTGGTAAATAAAGGTTATGTCTGATAATCTACATAAAGTGACTGTTACCTGATACATCACTCCATATGGCTGTTTTCTTAGTGACACAGTCCAAGACGGGTGAAATGTAAATGAGTGAGTCCATTTTATTTTAATATTCAGCCTGTCATTTTTTGTTTCTTAGGAATTAGCATGATGTAGTTATGTTTGGATCACTGTGATGAATGCTGATACTCAAAATTTGCAGTAAGTTAGCTTAAAATGGCTTATTAATTGATTTAATTCAATACCTGGATACTTCTATATGAATGGTCTCACTTATTTAAGCCTTGCTTGGTTCAGTTTAATTATGCCTCTTAGAGATTCAGCTTACTGATAAGCGTAGTTTGCCACCCCACACAGCTTTCCACTGTCTTTAAATGCCATATTGAAAAACCATGACATTAAGAGTACTTCAACTGGGGTTCTTTTTTGTTTGTATTCTGCCCAGCAACCCATAAAGTCCTATGCTTTTCTCAAAAGCAAAATGAAGACTAGAATCTCTTTTTCTGCCTTTTGTGCTCTATTTATGAAAAAACAGATTTTCTCATAATTAAGTGACACTACAACAGTGGAGCCTAAACCAAGCTGCTACCGTGATTCACAGCAAAAAAAAAGTAGGGGCTTGCAACACAGCTGTTGTACTCCATAAAAACAGTCTGGTACACAGCCCACAATCAGCTCTCATGCTTGCACAGTCAAGGATGTGCAAGCCCACGTTTGACCTTAGTTTAGTGGCAGGCTACTAGTACCTACTAGTTAGGTACTCAGGTGGCACAGGGCAGTTGTTAAAGCCCTTGAGCATCTCTGGAAGGGAATCAAACCAGGTGACCCAAAGGTACTACACAGAGTGCTGGTGGTCTTCCTGGAACAATAGCCTCCTCCCAGAGACCAGCTTTTGTTCTTTAACTTCCCCCACTAGTTTATTCCTCAAAAGCTTCTCTATGTAGAAGAGCCTTAAGCAGCTCTTCAGCTTCAGAGAAAAGGATGTCAGCTATCCTCAAATCCAGCAGTGATCTCTCCATCAAAACCTGTTTAACACAAGGTTTATGCATGGGCCACATAGGTCTATTGTTAGCAAAATGCTTTGGTACCAGTAGCAGAGTGGTTACCTTCTTTTTCATAAATGCAACCACAGAAAAATCACATTCAGCTTAATTAAACAGGAAGATTTTTTCCTTTTCTCAAGAATTAAAGGGGTTTCAAATATGGTGGCAAAACCAGACTTTTCTAGATCTCAGAACAAATGAAGCCAAGTCCTTGGAGACAACTATTCTTGGAATCCCCAAAAAAGATATTAAGGAAAAAAAGATGTAGGCAATTCTCTGCTAAGAGACCAGAGGTCAGATCTGATAGAGCAAATGGACAATTTTCATTCTTTCTCAAAAAATAAGGGGGACAATCTCTTCAGGATTCTTCAAAAGATTTTTGCAAGAACTAACCTCGGAAACAGAATGGTAATTAGTATCCCTCTTCTCAAGCATCTGTTTTTCTTTCCCAGGTAGCGTATTTTTAAGCACAGTATTGATTGCCTTTGATTTAATGCAAGTTTTCCTGTGACTACTGTGACTACTCACCTGTAACGATGAAGATTTTTACTCTGCAAATGCAAATAAGCAGCAACATCATTTTAGAGCAGTAGGTACCAAACCATACGGTGACTTGTACCTGGAATTTAACAGTTCAGAAGTTAAAAGAAAAAAAATATTATTTATTCTTAACAAAATCAAATATAAATACTCCTTTTATTATACCTACTTTTTTAATCCCTCCCTCGCCTTTCATACTAATAAAAGCTGTAGGTATCTAAACTGGGCAGCTGATGGAGACACAAAGTACATTCAGAACCAAGTTACAGAGGTAAATATCAACCATATTTCATTTGACTCTGTGTGAAAAAAACACCTAGTTTGCCTGTCCCAAGCAACCATTTGTGTTTCTTTTAGAGCACAAAACACTTCGCGTTTTGTCAAAACTGGTGCCCCTAACAGAAAGAAATGAGTGTTACTCACTGAGCATGATTTCTAATACAGTTCATCTGTCACTGTATCAAATTTGTATCACAATGAAAAATGAGTGGCATAGATTAGTTTTGCACTGGAGACTTTTCGCTAGCTATTTCGTTCCTGTGCTCTGCAAATGCTTATAATTAAATGACAGCCACAAGAAATTACTTAACATTAGGCTCGCACAACACAGAGTTCCTGAGAAAGGCCAGAACAGCAGATACTCCCATTTCAGGCTTCTTTTGCTTCTCAATGAACAGTGACAAGAGTCAGTTATTGCACAAGTACCCTTTATTTAATGAATCCAGACTCTGCTTCAGTCTGTCCTGACATGAGGCATCCAGCCATTGCAAGGCTGTGTAGCACAGAGAAAGGTGATACAGGAGGTTGGATGCTATCGCTGTGCCAGCTTGTTAGCGCAACGATACTCTACAGCTGAAATACAGGCGATAAAAGATCATGTCCACCTTCTGCCCCTTCTGGCAAAGATCCTTATGAGACTAGGTCCTGTTCATTTTCTGTTTAGCTGACTTGCTGTTACACATTTAGCAAGCAGAACAAAGGAACAACAATTTAAAGCCTTGGTTGATATTTTAGAAAGGTCTTTTACTCGGTTGGTTTGGTCCCCCGTCCTGTCCATGTGTCGCCTCCCCTGCCCCCGAATAGCACTCCCTTTCTGCCTCTGCCATTCAGTTTCTCCATCTCTTTAATGCCAGCCACAGAGTAAGAAAGGAGTATAACAGAGAGATCTGGAAGTTCCTACAAACCAAACCCTTTTGCTAAATCTGTCTCTGCATTCCCAATTTCTATGAGTACATGGTGAGATCAACATGAGAACAAAGAGGTGCCTAGAAAACACAAGGTTACTTCACAGGCTCTAAGTCAGCTTTTCCATTATTTTCTTTCTCTTTGTGTGAAAGAGTTCAATGAACCTAAAAGAGCATTAGAAATTTTAAGAAGTGCTTAAAAAAAACGCAGTAGTGTAGGGGCAGAAATCGGAACTCTGCGTAATGGATGCAAAAATATTTTAACACTGGAGCTGGTGACATGGACTTACTTTTTATTCCACAACTTTGGAGGTGGCAAAGTATTACTTTGCTTTCTTCCCTTACGATCTCCCATGTGTCGTACATATTCATGGTACTCTTCCAGTGGTGAGGTTGCAGTGACAATATGGACAGCAGCCCTTGCCTGCAACAGAAAGTGAGCTTTTATTTATACCATGAATATCCTGTGCCACTTAAAGATGCCAAGTTGTTTGGTTGTGTGGGTTTTTTTGTTTTGTTTTGTTTTGTTTTTTTAAGGGATATGTGTTTTAGAAAACATGCTTGCTTGCTCAAAATGCTAAGCAACTTCATAGTGTCTCACAGGGAGGAAATATAACTAACAGTTAACTTTTAAAACGTGACAACTGGCACATGAGTAGCAACAGTGCCTCACGCAGTATAATTGCTGGTATTTCAAAAGGTGACTGTGTAAGTGTGAATGTCTATAAGGCACCCTGCTCTCTGCATGCTCTTTGAAAGTTGCTGTGGTTTTGTGTGACTTTTTTTTTTTTACAGAGAAGATAAAAGCTGAAAAGCAACAGTTTGACTGTAAAGCAGAGCTTGGCAGGCAATTTAGCTTACCAGTGACAAAACTGTGGTCTCTTTAGTGTCTCATATCAGATAAGAGCAAAGAAAACATGGAGATGAATTCTGAGAATTATAAAAACCTAATGCTAAAATCCTGCAGCTCTTTCTTTGTGAAAACACAGCTGTACAAGAGAGAAGCAGACAATGAACTTCTACTGAATTATTTTTTTTACTGAAATTTCCTCAAGCAATGTATCTAGATTATCCATTGTCACCTCAAACACAAGTTCATAGGATCACAGGTTAACCCAGGTTGGAAGGAACCTAAGGAGATCATTCGGCCCAACCTCCCGCTAAAGTGGAGGCAGATATGAACATGGAGGTTTTAAAAAACAAATAAACAAAACCAATTGGGAGATATCTTAAACACCACTCACAACTAGAAAGCAGCCTCCTTTCATCAAGCTTTTGAAAACAATTACATCTTAATTTTCTTTTTTCCTTTTTTAAATACAAGGGTGTTTATGTAAAGATGACAGAACATGAAGCTTTCCCATCATCCAGTACCCAGCTGTCATGGTTTGACCCAGCAGGCAGCTAAACACCACACAGCCATTCACTCACACCCCCCTCAGTGGGATGGGGGAAAAGAACTGGAAAAAAGGTAAAACTTGTGGGTTAAGATAAAGACAGTTTAATAGGACAGAAAAGGAAGGGAAAATAATAACAACAATAAAAATATACAAGACAAGTGATGCACAACGCAATTGCTCACCACCTGCTGACTGATGCCCAGCCAGCCCCTGAGCAGCAGCTGCGCCCCCCCAGCCAACTTTCTGCAGTTTTTTGTTCAGCATGACATCATATGGTATGCAATACCCCTTTGGCCAGTTTGGGTCAGCTGTCCTGGTTGTGTCTCCTCGCAGCTTCGTGTGCACCTCCAGCCTCCTCACTGGCAGGGAAGTATGAGAAGCTGAAAAGTCCTTGACTTAGTGTAAGCACTGCTCAGCAACAACTAAAACATCAGTGTGGTATCAACATTATTCTCATCCTAAATCCAAAACACAGCACTATACCAGCTACTAGGAAGAAAATTAACTCTATCCCAGCCAAATCCAGGAAGAAGGCAAGGAAAGAAAAACCTCTCTTGGTAAATAGATACATTAGCACATACAAGAGAGGACACATGGTGACAATGGAAATGCCGACATCTGACTTGTACCAGTTAACTCCAGGGAAAACAGGTAAAAAACTGCTATTGCCTTCAACAGTTATGGGTTTACCATATGGAATTACAATGATGTAAGCCCAGACTCAGTGAGTTTATAATCAATCTTTTAAATCTAATCGAGAGAGGGGTTGTGGAGAGGTAGTGTTGACCAGTAATTATAGTTTAATTGAGACAGTATTATGAGCAAGAAGTAGCAGAATAACTCAGAAAAAAACCATTTCTCTCCCAACCCAAACCTCCCTCAAACTAAAATCTTTACTTGCAGGTCTGACTTTGTTTGACATGCTGTTGTTCACATGTAGCAAACTTGACTTTAAGCCCAGGAGAGCTTAAGAGCTCCCCGAAAAGAGTGTGGCTCAACAACAGAGCAATAAAAAGCTAAGAAAGTCCACATCATGTGCTGAGCTCTGAACCAAATGTCTACTCAGGGAGTGAGCTAATGCACAACGTGATGAAGTAGGAAGTTGCTAATGACAGACAAGCTCCAAATTGAATTGTTACTGGGGATTTTCAGGTGCCTATCAGATGAAAAAATAATTGCAAAGGAAAATATAAGCAAACATCAGAAAAAAAGACTATTCTTATGGCCTATGATGTGGAACAGTCTCCCTAGCGAAGAGCATTTGCTTCATCTTGAGTCACTTTTCCAAAGCTTTGTTAAATCAGTTGTAAATACACCTCCTAAAAACCAGAATTGCATTGGCAGGGGGAAAGACATGGTGATCCAAAGGGTCTCTTCTATCTCTAATTACCATGACCTCAGCTGGACATGCCCAAAAACTTTGAGAGAAGAATGTGTGTTAACACATGAGGACATGGGCCCCTGGGGAGATGAATGCATAATTGCTCTAGCAAAGAAACATTATCTAACTAGTCAGGAATGAAAAGATATTGTATACAGAGCCAGTATCGGTCCAGTTGGGCAATTTATTATTTTTTTTTTTAATTACCATCAGCAGTCTCCCAATGTAGTCCAGGTGATTGATTTCAACTAGGTTTTCTATCCCAGTTAGCAATGAACCTCCCAAATTTCAAATATTCTTTGAAGTTCAGATTAACAGTTTAATCCAGCAGTATTTTACAATAAACATTTAAAAATTTGTATTGTTACCAGATAAGCAAAAGTTTGTTTTGGGAAGAAATTGCAGTAACTTTCACATATTCTCTTCACTGAGTACACCTGCCCTCAAAAAAAAAAAAAACAAAAACCCCACAAAAATCAATGATTGAGTAATAATTAGGGCTGATTGAACTCCTATTGTTACCACTAAATCAAAAAGAAATTTTCAAGCAGCATTATAAGTATTTATATGCTGTCTGCTGGAAAGTTTTTAGCTGCAAAAAAAGCTTTTGGAAAAAAATATTTCCATTTTTGCTTAGTTTTCAAATAATAAAGACTTTTTTTTTAAATATAAAATTGTTACCAAAGGTTTTCAGCAACATTATATGTAAGTTTTTTTGTTTACAGCTTTCTAGTCAACAGGCACATAAAAACATCATAAGAGATGAAAAAAAACCAACAACAAATTTCAAACCACATCCATTAAACATTTCCTGAAAGGGAAAAGGAATTACTGACATTTTTATTGTTTTATTTTTAATAAGAAGAAAGCACAACTGCTTTGTTTCAATAGCAAGTTCTGAGGACTTGTCAGAACAAGCATTACTAAGTACTAAAGTGGTGATAGTTAACTGCAATTAGATTCAGCGCTCCTACCTGAAGAGCTTATTGTATAACCAATGTAAACCTACACGGTTAAACCAAATAAAAGGATTAACAAAAATCAGCACGGGAGCATATAACTATGTCAGACTGTAGGCATACTGCATCACTGGCTTTTAGTATCAAAGGCCCGGGAACGGTATCAAGAATGGAGTTATTGAGAAAGGTGAGGAGGCCTCTGTGGCCTCAGCTTGACCTGGAGCAGCAACAGAATGCCCTCTAAGTCTGAAATCAGGGAAAGATTTTGTAGTTTTAAGGTCTTTCCCACCCCAAAACCTGCCCACCACCATCAAGGTAGCATTCAGCCCTAAAACTTGCTGAGACAGAGGACTGGAAAAGCACATACCTGGGGACATAAGCCTCTGGCTCTGGGTATCAGCTTTGTCAGTGCTGGAGATAAATTTCTGAAGAGAACAGAATTTACAGTTTGGGATTTTTCTGGTGTTAAAACGTTAAGGGAAAAGACTCCTGCGTGGTGCTCCACAGTGATATGACTCTTTTTTAGTCACTAATAACATTCAAATTGCCTTAAAAGCTCTGATGGGAAAAGGCTACATTTAAAAGAAAGATCAGGGTATGAACTTCTACCCAATCTCCGAGGGAGGTGGAGATTTTTTATTACCATCATCATCATTACTTTGTTATTGTCTTGAGATTAGCCTTAACAACAAGAGCTATTTTTGAAACCGAAACATGAGTGAAAAACGCTTGGGTAGAGAGCCAAGGTTTCCTAGGGCACTGTTCCTTAGCTAGGTTTTTAAACAATTCTAGAAAACACTTCAAAATTTTTTTTTTTTAAACTTTTTTTTTTTTAAAGAAGCAATATACACTGTTAGCTGCAGCGAAACATTCCTCGATAAGGCTGAACTGCAGCTGAGGGGAGATGCACATTTGCAGCTGAACGCAAGCAGGGCACCCCCAGCTCCAGCACCAGGAGGTGCCCGCCTCTGGCACCCTGCAGAGGCAGCACAGCCCTGCCAGGAGCACCTTGTTTCTGTGCCTCAGGACACTCCTCACCCTCCAGGTGAGGGAAAGGGCTGCAGTCAGAGACCTACCCAACCATGCTCTTTTAAGGTCACTAACTACTTTGCAGTGCCTCTAATCCCAGATATGCAGCCCAAGTAGGAGTGCAATAGGTGGAACAAATTGCTCCTTTCCTCTCTTTTTCTTAAGAGACCCTTGACAACTCTGTTTGGGAGCTTATGCTTTACATTGGCCAGCCTATACCCACTAAAAGCATGTTTTGTGTTTTTTTTTTTTTTTTTAAAGTCGCCATACGTTTATATGCTGCAGAGACTTTCTGTGTATACTCATATGTAAGTAGTCTAAAAATCACCATACACATCCATATGCTCCCTACAGACTGGGTTTCCACACAAGCAATGCTCTTATAAAATGTAGCTAGACTGTGTTTCTTAAAAATATCAAACTGATTAGACTGCACAGGATAGACACATACCAGCAAGGTATTTAAGTATGTACCCCACCTTTAACTCATTGAAAACAGCACGTATGCAACTGAATATGCATTTACTCATCTTGCTAAATTAGGAACTGTCAGATTTGCAAGAAACTGCTACAAAATAAATCAGGAACTTATTGTTCTGTTTTCTCAACTGGGAATGCGTAGTTAAAGTTTGGAATGGCAGTTTAATGAATGTAAGAAGAAATAAATGTTTTTCTGTGCCATTATGAAAATTATCATGGTTTAAAAAAATACAATTGATATTTTTTTCCGAGATAGTTAAGGAAATAAGAGTTTTTCCTATTAGCAGAATGTGATTTTTAGAGTGTTATTCTCTATACGCAGAGGAAATAGTGGGCACCTGCTCCCAGAAATTTAACATAGCTTGTGTCCTCAATTAAGAAAATTAAGTGCATATTGGATTAAACACCTCGTTGCATAGGGATCCTGCCAGGCCTACAAATGTCTTCATGTCTACGGTATTATCATTCAAGAACTGCCTTGACAGTTTGGCAATGAATTCCTAAAAAGGGATTTTTTTTTTCTTCTTCTCAAAACTGAATTCCTTAAAAAAACTAAAATAAAAATACACACATGGGCATCTGCCCGACTGCATATTGGAAATAAATTATGAATTTTCACATTGCAAAGCACAAATTCAACCTGTGTTTTGGAAGCTGGGGTTTTATGCATTGCCCTTCACATGCCGCTGGTCTCCTCTGCACCTGTTTCATACTGTACATATTTGGAATTTTTCTGTATTCTTTATCATTTCAAAGACAGGAACATAAACATCTCTGCTTTTCCTGAGATGACTGACTCTGTGTGTGTGTGTATGCATCACAAACTTCCTAGACTCAAGTGCTGTTTTCTCTTGCCAGACACCCTGTGGGTCTTCCTGAACAGCAGGCACTTTTTCAATAGCAACTTGGAGTTACTGAGGGAGAATAGAAGGTCATTTTCTAAGACAGGATGCCAAGAGGACAGGAATTGAATGGTGCTGGCTGGCCACGAGACGCCATGCAAATCAAGAATGCAGTGTGGTCCCCAGGGAAATAGTTCATGAGCCTGGGGTATATGATAAACCTGCAACTAAAGCCTTCTTAGGCAACTGCGATAACAATGTGTCACATTCCAGAGGAGTCAAAAACAAAGGTTGCAAAAGTCCTTGCAAAGCAGCACTCCCTTAGACATCTGCGCTTTCAAGGAAACAAAAAGATTTGGCAAGCTTTGTCACTTCTGGCTATTTTCTGAAAACAAAACAGAACAGTTTAGGGTTAGTCCCTCTCAAAACCCCTAAGTAAGTGACAGCAGAAAGTAGTTGTAAGAATCTTTAACCTTTAACAGGTTAAAAAATTAAATATGCATGTGCAGCCACAATAAATGAAAATAAATAAATGCCACAACAAGGAGGTGGCAAACTGTTATTTCCATAATATACCACAAATAACTATTTATCTGAATGTAGAGTCAACCACAAGTTAGGAAGATTAAATCCATCTTTAAATTGGCTTTCTTACCCTTTTCATTTAGGCATCGTACTACTTTCATAGATAAGTAGTCACTTCATTGCTGCTCATAAATTGAGCATAAACAGTGCGAGATACTTACTTGTACTTCTATTGTTTGCCATTGTTCAGTGACTAGGCTGTGCAAACAAACAGATCATAAAATGACTGCAGCGAGTATTTGTTATTCGCTATTAATTATTGATGCTGGCTGACTGGCCAAGTCCCACAGGCTGTGGGAGAGCAGGGGAAGGAATGGCAGACAGAACAAAACACCCTTGACTAAGGTGACAGATAAAATTCCACCATGCAGTTATAAAATATGTGATGCAGCACAAGATTTCACAGGAGAAGCACAACTCAGTGTCCTTCTGAGACCTGAGGAAGGAAAGATCAAGAGTGCCCCAGAATTCAGAAGGCAACTACATTGCACTTTTGTGAATCAGATCAAGCTTACTATCTCACCCTGCTTTCAACCTTGAGGTTTGCTGCTTCTCTTTCAGATCTGAGGCACCCAAGAGCTCATTTGCTGCTTTCTTCCAGCTATGCCTGCCAACAGCAGTACAAGCAACACAGATCTTCATGGTGTTGCTTTGTAAAAATTCTTTGATGTCATCAAAGATCACATCTTCTTAGCAGGGTACCAGAGTGCACCTCACAACACACCACTTCAACAACAGGATAAAGGCCTTCGTGCCGAGGCCTAAAGCTGGAGATGATTAGCTGAATTGTAACAAAACAAAACAAAACAAAAAAAAAAAGCAGAGAATAAGAGCAGAAAACATAGTTTGGAAAAAAGCACCCAAATTATTCCATTCCAGGTAGGAAAGCTGTATACCAAAAAAAGAAAGTGCCGGGAAGACTGCCAAGACAACAGCTGAGCTATCTGTATCAAGGCCATCTCTTTCACAGGGACACCCAAGAATTAGTAGAGCTGTTAAGTAAGGCTAAGGTAGGCACTTGCCCCCTTATTTCTCAAAAGGTATCCAGAATTTATGCCCAGGTGAGTACGAAACACACATCCACAGCAGAAAACAGCTACAAAGAGACCCTCTAGAAAACAATCTGCTGTGCAAGGGTAACACCATATGGCCAGAAAACCATCAAGGTTCAAATACAGGTAGGTGTCCTGTACAATAACTTCAATTTCTGGCACTGTTTCTTAATGCATCTCTTTGCCTGGCTCTCCGTATTGCTGTTTCTGCAGTGCTCTATTTCCAACTCCAATTGCATGACATCCTTGCACAGACCTCAGAGGGCACTGTTTAGACCACCATATTTTAAAAAATAAAGAATAACAAGTTACTAGTCTTTCTCCTCTTGCAAGAACTGAAAATTATCCTCGAGCAAGCCAGCAGCTTCTAATTAAGAATACAGAAAGTGTCGACCTGATCAGAGAAAGTGCTAAAAAGCTATTTAACAAGTGCAATTTGCCCGCAAAACTGTCTCCTGAAGAAAAACCCAAAGGTTGCCGTTAATTTTACTTTCTGTTTTCAGAAGTACGTTTAAGACAATCAGCCCTTTGCTCCACTGGTAATCCACATACTGACAAAGCTTTCCCCTTCTCCTCTGCCCCCCATCTGTGCTTCTGAAGAAACACAGAGCCATAGAAATGGAGAAAAGTTGTAATGTCACTCATTCACTTCCATAGACTGTTCCTTCCCTTCCTCCCAAATAAAGTCTGTTCACAGTAGTATGTCCACTCTGGATAGACAGAAAAAAGCTGTCCATCCAATGGACAGTTAAGAGCACTATGTGGCTTGGAAAGTCAGGACATTTTGTTGTTTCCATTACTAGAGAAAATGCAGTCCTTGTGAGTACCTGAGCTGTACAAGAATCACTGGTCTCCTTTCCTCCATCCCATGTCCACTCCACAACTCCTGGGCAGTGGGCTGGTTTTCCACCAAAGTTCAAATCTCCAGATGATTCTCTCAGAGCCTCACACACACGCACACCAGAGATGAGTATGAATCCTGGGTTGGGATTTGCAGCCTGAGTTTTCCCCAGCATTCAGAGTTGCTCTCATTTAATTTTCCAGTTCAGACTTACCTCCAGAGATTAATAAATTTGGGAAAAACAAGAATACCATATTACAACAGTGATATTAAGCCTGCAAACAAATAAAAGATTAATTTGCTATGCAGATACTGCTTATAGCTGAATGTATGTATTCATCACAAATCTATTATAGACCTGACTCTTGGTTTCTACTTCCTCATACTCAAAAAACCTCCTACACAATTATTTCCTATATGATTCTTTCCTTCCTACCCACCCCAGCCACTGCCCTTCCTGGTGGCGTGCCAGTTTTGTTACTGTTCAAAGGTGAAAACCAAAATCTATCCCAGGAACTTGCTCTGGCAAAACTTAATCCAAAATGATTAATTTAAGGAGAGTGAAACAGCCCAGGGTGGGTAGCCCTGATGTGGCACAGAAAGCCGCATGCATTGCCCTTCTTTCCACTTGCTTTACAGTGATAGAGCTGCCAGTCCTGTGAGTACACATTCAAGAAAGTTAAAAATACACACTTACACTTATGATTAACTTCCAAACAAGTAATAATAAGGTTGCCACGAGGATGCTGTGGGGTTTGAGAATAAAAAGAGGGGTGAGCCATTCAGTCACAAACGGAAGCAATGCTTCTCTCCTACATAGCCTCAACACACAGCTAAAGATTTTCTCCATTTATACAATTTATGAAACAATTTGACTAGGCATCTGTAAAGGCACCTACAAAAGGAAGCTGAATAATGAAGCTGTGAATATTTGTACCAACTGGAGATATGCCCCCCCCCCCGCCCCCCGGATCATTGGTATTTCACTATTGAAATTTCACACTTCCCTTTTCAGCTTACAATATGAACACCCTGGTGCTTTGTTTTATTATACATTTTTTCTAAGAAACTAAGCAGCCACTATATGGAAGCGAATTAGCCTTCATTCAAAACATGTTTTGCAAAAGGTTTGACTTCATTCAGTGCCAACCAGAAGACAGACAGTGATCTTATTTATGAGGGCTGGATCTATTGTCTAGGTTTAATTAGCTAATTATTAGACTTCCCATTTCTGTTATTGCAGATCCTTAATTCTTTTCCTAACATAATGTGCTTTAAAAATGTTTTCCAAAGAAAGCAGAAGGCATTTCTACTCGTCCTAATTGTTCAGGAAATTAAAACATGCCAAACTTTTTTCAGCTAATTAGCTTGAAACACCTTGTTTCTCACTGCCAGAACTGACCTGTAACATCTTTCTCCCCCCCCCCCCCCCCCCCCAAATCACCAGCTGCTCATTTGCTTCCTTTCACCATCCTACATCACTCAGCAACTTTTTCCACAGGACATTTCCTCTCACCAGTTGTTCATTTGCCCATAAGAAAACATATCCTAATGGATGCACTGAGCTTTTTTCCTCTCCAGACATCAACATCGCGTACTGCTGTTGATAGCAGAAGTCACTTCTGGAGGAACAGAAGGTGCTGCTTCTCATAGGCGAAGGGGAGTAGGGGTGTGCCACCACACTGCAGGCAGAGGTAGGCAGGGTGCTGAACAACTATTATTTCATTCTCACTGGATTCTTTAAATATTGTGATCGGGGCGGGGGGGGGAAGGTGAAAAGTTTTAAGACTTTGTCATCACTGCTTTAGCCAGTAATTAATGTGATCAAACACTTTTTGGAAGTCACCTGGGTCTCTAGATATTTCTGTCAGCACCATATAGGACCCATCGATTAAGTCTTCCACATGCTGACACACAAATTTTAGAGGCCGCTTTTAACAGCACTTGCCTACACATAACCTAGGTTAACCATTCCCACCTAACTGTGTATATGGACCCTCTTACTTCAGAATTAATTACTTTTTCACCTTGATTTCATATTATGGAAAACATCCATAGGAAGCCAGGCCCTACATATCTTACCTTGCAAGCCTCTCTGCTTTTTTTGAGATTGCGCCTGTCCGTATGCAATTTGTTTATGTAGCCATTGCACCTGGTACGTTTTATCCTTCATCAGAGCCTGAACTGCTGTCACAAGAGTAACGAAATAAAACTAAATTGACCCCTTCTTCTGACATTGGATCAATGCACCCACAAAGTGTGCAGCAACAAAGAATTATGGGTGAAATGCATTTACTAATGTATGGTTTGCTTTTACTGCTGCTTCAGCGAAACATGGAGTGCTTACTCAAAAAGTCAGTGGCATGAAACATCTATCCAAAGTTTTTCTATGAAAATAAATCACAGCATGTTTAAAATAACAGTAATTCTCCTGAAGGGCTTACAAATACTATTCAGTACTGAGACAGGGAACACTCTCTACCAATAAATCACAGATGCCACAGAAAACAGCAATAGGACTTCTTCATATTCCCCTTCCCTACCCCTTCAGCCCTTCTCTCGTGATACCACTGCCCTGGGAAAGTGATGAATGCTTACAGGAAGAAAATTGTTCTATTGCCAAGCCCATTCAATACACATCATTTTTCAAAACATGCTAATAGCTTGTTATGGTGGCATTTGCAATATGAACAGTCATCTGCAAAGGATGAAATCATTAATATATTTCAAGTTACATCCTGGATCATTGAAAAGTTTTGAAGTGGCACAAATGTCTGGGTTTTTTTTGTTGTTGTTGTTTGTTTTTCTTTTTAAGTGTCTTTTGGCTTGGGAAAAACGTACCAGAGATTCTAGGATACGCAGCTTATCAAAAGTAAATTTAAAGCACCGTATATTCACTAACTAAAACTATTGTAGTGCTCATCTAGCTAAGGAACATTGTTAATTTAAGCTATTATTCTAGAATTGCTGTTTTCTAAAATAACCCCAGGTCTCAGAATAAAAGATGAGACTACACCAATACATCTTTTCCCCTTTCTCCACTCTAGCTGCAACACAAGGTCCTCATGGCAGAAAAGCAAATAAACAATATCCTGTAAAGTGGACACCCTTGCAAAAATCGTGTGTATCTTCAGCTTCAATTTCCCTACTGCTCCCTAGCAGATTGCCTTTCCTAGAGCAGCAGGGAACAAAGAGGAGAGAGTTTATTATTGTATGCCCATATGATTCCCCTTGGTCCTAAAAACTAAGAATCACGTTCTCTGTACTGATGTCCTTTTGTCTGGCGTAAGTAAGTTATCACATTTCTCTTATATAGCTAAAAGGAGTCATAAATAAATTCAGTCAGACAACTACTACATGTCCTTAGAGCACCTGGAAAAAGATTCCCATGCGTAGGGAGCAAAAAATAGTTTTGCCTGCCCCTAGTATAATCATGTTTTTTTCTTTTCATTCATACTTTTCATAGAGTTTATTTTAAAAAGTTATTTTTAGGCTGCTTAATTTCTGTCTCAAGCTGCATGAAGGGCAAGTTCTCTTTTCCATAGCCCATTTAAGGAATCCAGTCAACAAGGTGCAGCCATAAGCAAATCATGGAGAAGAGGAATATTTGACAGTGCTTATGCGTAACACCATATTTGTAACATCAACTGTCCCAGGCAGTTCAAGACAAATAATTTTGGATATTTTGGGGCAAGCTCTATTGGAACGGGGGGAGGAAGGGGCAATGATGCAGGGACATGCAAAAGCAGCTGTAATTTCATATCAGAACATAAATCAAACCATTAAAAAATGTCATCTTAATTAAAAAATGGGAAGTCAGAGAGAGACATCCTGCAGGAATTAAAAGCTATTTGAAAGAAAATTATCCTCACTGAAAAAGGATTATATATTCAGCATAGGTGCCAACACACATACGGCATGAATATGACTTCGCAGACTGCTGAAATTTAGAAGCCCTTAAAAACCTGTTAAGAGCAATTGAATAGTATTGTGTGTGTTGCTGGACTGGTACACACCAGGAATTACTCCTTCACTCCAGCTTGCGTTATCCTAGTAAGTAAATGTATGTATGAGACAGGGCATACCTAGAGGATTTTTGCTTTATATCAAAATACCTCAGCTGACTACAGTAATGAAAAAATACATCCCATATTTTTACTTAATCTCATACTCACTGTAAAGAGTGGGTTAGAGGCAGTCACGGGAACAAGAAGGGAGCAGGGACCAGTGCAGGCAGGTAACAGCCTTTCAGAAGAGTGCTGCTGCAAAAACCATGTCAAGAATCTGTGAATGAGAAGGCAATAGAGTAGTACCTATTAGTGAACTGAAAGTATTGAGAAGCAAGCTAGCCTTAAAGCTCTTCACCCCTAAAGCTTAGGTCAGACTTTTAGGACACACTATCACTCCCTGGGCTGTTTATACAAAAGCAGAGACCATGCAAGCGCTGGGGAGATTCAAAACTAATACCAAGTTCACTTTTTTGCAGAGCTCTTTTTCACTATGGACTAGCAATAAATGTTATGACTCTCCACTCCATCCCACCAAATTGTGCATGCTTTCGTGTTCTTGAGCTCTCAGCCTTTATTTTTATATAACCATATAAGCCAAGCAATTCAACCATGCCCCTACTGAATCACATATTTGTGAAACTGAGCCTGGAAGGGAAATTTCCTGACAACTATAGAAGAGAAGCTGGAAAGATAAATTGATATAGCCTGGTCATGATCCATCTGTTATTCAGAGGAAGTAATTGGGCAGATAGTTTTACAATCGCTAATACTTTCACACAGGTGCAGCACCATCTGCTTCTGCTCTTTTTGGCACAGGGCTAGTAGATGTTCAGTCCAAAGTCCTTAATTTAGGTATAGGGTGAAATTAGTACGTTGAACTTTTATGAGCCAAGGTAGACCAGCGTCAAACACTTGGAGCAAGATCAGCAGAAGAGAAGACTGAAGAAGCCTAATACTAGGCTGTACCTTGCAGACATTTGGTTTAATATTTGTAATGGACACTTTATCTAACAGCATATGTACTCTTTAAAGCCTCAGATGCACATTTTTACAGTTCGGTAGGGTTCACTGTTTACCTAACACTGAGACTTCACTAAAGGATATCATCCCCTTCTCTCACGTGGACATCCAAAGTCAGGGGCAACTATCTCTTGATCAGCCATAGCTACATATTTTCATACTGAGCACAGCGCTGATGGGTACTGGGTTTTCAGAGGGGGTATGCTGGACTGTTTGGTCTCAGAAGATGGCTATCAGTACTCAGTCCTTCTGCAATTCCAGAACTCAGTCTGACCCTTAGGTACTGACTTGTTTTGCAACAGGTCAGACTATTTAGATTTGTTTGTTTTGTTTTTAAATGAAGGCATTATTTCTTCAAAACTCACAGCTCTACAAGTTTCAGGTTCAAAATCGGAACCATTTGAACTTACTCAATGAGTCTTCTACCACTTCTAAGTCAGTATTTTGACAGCAGAAACAATGGCCCATCATGCAATCTCTGGCATTTAATAAATGCTTGCTTTACTCTCCATTTAAGTATTGGAGTAATAAATCTCTCCCTTACAGTTTATTTAAAGTACCTTTCAAACACATGATCCACATACTACATTGTACGCGCTCAGAAGCCTCTCAGCAAAGGCAACAACATTCAACTATTGTATTGCAAACTTACTAGAAAACTCACCCCTCAAACCTATGGTAAAAGGCAGAATAATGCTGTTATTGGCGTTGTTGAAAGTTTACAACAGGAACTCACCATTTATTTTTTCAACTGGAAGTTTCCACAGGATATCTCAAAGCTTAGATTTAACAGTTTTCACTCTGTTGAAATAATTAGTTGGATGACTTCAGTAAGCAGAAGCACTCCAAAGACTGTTTAGCCTGGTTGAAAATAAACCAAAAAACCCACACCTTTTAAATTCAAAAATGTGAAGTCTTTGTTATATTATTAACCTACTTGAAACCTGTACTCAGAAGCTGACAAAGTTAAACATAAAGGAATGACTATCTTACTGATCCAAAAAGGAGTTCACTTGAAGTGCAAAGGACCACCAAAGGCTGAAGTCCTTCCTCCCCCCCATTTCATTGCAGGATGACACACTATTATAAAATAAATAAAAGTAGCATGGACAAACTTGTCTGCTGTATTTGTTAATACTATACCATAAGCATACTTCTCAATCAAGATATAAATTGTCAGATACAGAAGACAATATAAATGCTGTTATTTCTATTGTGATAGTCACAAAAAGTTTCAATAAAGACTGGGATTTCACATTAAAAAAAATGGTTTGAAGAAAAGCCCCTTCTGCATTCAGTCACCTAGCATTCATCTTTCTGTTCCAAAATAGGGTTGAATTTTCCTTTTTTTTTTTTTATGTATACATAAAGAAAATATATTCTACAACACTGCACCCTCAAATCACCATGTTTGTCTGAAACCAATCTGCCAAAAGGATCACCCAGTCTGGAAAATACTGAGCAGAAAAATGATGATCATCAAGTCCAAGTCGCACTAACTGAATGGTTCAAACATCTCTTTTTTTAAGTGGCCTTCTAGGAGGCGGAGTCAGGCTTGAAGTCATAAATCTTAAATACGAAACTGAGGGGCTCAGCCCCAGGCATATGCAATCACTGGATTATGTGACTGTTTAGGCAGACAAGTGAAAGTATGGGGTTTCTTTTAATGCTTATACCAGGAATTTCAGGCACTTTTCTTCTCCACTGTAACAGCTGGTGGAGTTGAAGTTCACTACAGGACGGTTTGGAATCTTTCCCGTGGGAGATGAGGTCCTGCAAAATAGCTCTACTTCCAGTGGGAACTGGCAAGTTTCTCTCACAGTTGACTGAGATTTTAATGTAATTTTGACTGATCTGGTTGCTTTGAGGCTGACCTTCCTTAGACCTGCCAGTCAAGGCATTAGTTGACCAGGATCCTCTTTGTCTGCAAAGAAATTACCCTGACTGCCAAACTCGTGGGTAGTCCATTGCAAAGATTAAAATGCAAGACTGTCTTGGCACTGAAGTGTTTCTTCCTCAAGTATCTTCTGTCCGAAACAGGAATCTCAAAGTTCTGGAGGTGGAAGGAATGAGGTGTACAAGTCTAAGTCACATAACACACACCCCCCCCCCCCAACCAATCATAGAATACCAAGTTGGAAGGGACCTCAAGGATCATCTGGTCCAACCTTTCTAGGCAAAAATTTGCACAGTCTAGACGAGATAGCCCAGCACCATGTCCAGCTGAGTCTTAAACGTGTTCAGTATAGCGGAGTCAACCACTTCCCTGGGGAGATTATTCCAAAGGTTGACTGTTCTCATTATGAAAAATTTACCTCTCGTGTCCAATCGGAACCTCCCTGGGAGTAACTTGTACCCGTTACCCCTTGTCCTCACCATGTGACTCCTTGTAAAAAGGGAGTCTCCATCTTCTTTGTAGCTCCCCTTTAAGTACTGGGACATGGTCATGAGATCACCTCTAAGCCTCCTTTTCTCAAGGCTGAACAAGCCCAGCTCTCTCAGCCTATCCCCATACGGCAGGCTTCCCAGACCCTTGATCACCTTGGTGGCCCTTCTCTGGACCCCCTCCAGCCTGTCCACATCTTTTTTGTATAACGGGGACCAGAACTGTACACAGTATTCCAGGTGTGGCCTGACAAGCGCTGAGCAGAGAGGGATAATGACTTCTTTGTCTCTGCTGGTGATGCCCTTAACCACACAACACCACCCCGCCACACACACACTGTGTTTTTCATTTTTTTGTTTGTTTGTTTTGTTTTGTTTTCCCTCAACCTAATGGACAATCTGTTTAACATAGCAATAGTGATTAGTTTGTGTTGTCTACAGAATGGCAGAAAAGCAGGATAACATTGAAAAGGGGTTTCTTTATTACGATAGGATGCAATAACAAGCTGAAGGGCCATTAGGTCAATTCTGTTTCCCCATCCTAGAGCTAGGGAGAGGAAAACTACAAAAAAAAAAAAAAATCTTTGGTACATCAGTTACTCTGGAAGACATGTCTAGCCAGAGATGCCAACTTGGTAAAGTTGGGTACATAAGACTCAAGAAGGGTATTTGTTAAAACAAAAATGTTCAAAGAACAGTAGAAGGAAGTAGTCAGAGCTATAGCTTGGAAATTTCTTTTTAGTTCCTAGACTTTTTTCTTTTTGTTCACAATATTTTCTTGTGCAGAAAGATGACCAGTGATACATACTCAAACCAGAAGAACTAGAAATTGAGCTTTGTTCACATTTTAATACCTCCAAAATCTGCTTTGGAAACATGTGTCGTATTTAGGAGTAGAGGAACCTGACCAATTAGAAAGCCAAAGAGGACTTCACTTTCCAAAACACACAACAACCTTTAATGCAATGGCCACGCACTGACAGAGGTGAGTCTAAGTTTGGCTAGCAAGTCTGAGTCCTGACTTGCATTAGCAAATACAGAAGACAAACCCATCATATTTAGTAAATTCCTGAAAAATTCCCAGTTTGTCACTGGATGCCTCTAAAAGGTGCCAAGTTAGAGCTTCACTACATGGAAAGAAAGAAGGTGTACCAAAGAAATCACCCACTGTAGCAAGTCAAATAGAAGTAAAGTCTCAAGGAGAGATTCCCTTCTGTCCCAATTTGTTGCCCCCTCTCACTTTCACTGTTTCCTTACTGCCTGTCACCAGGGAATAGTTTTTGCCCTGGATTCCCAAACCAACACACTATCACTGTACTCCCTTATTAAAAAAAAAATTTCTTCTGCGAGTCACAAAGAGTAATTTAACATTTAAGTGTTCCAGGTCTGGATTTTCTCATCTGGTCCTGTAGTTTTTATTTTTACTTTTAGAAGTATTTGTGTTATATATCACAATGTTAAAGACACTACCAGCCATAAATAAATAATGCCTTGAGAACCGGACATCGTAAGCAAAGATAAAGTTGAGAGGAAAAAGATGAGGATGAATAGTTTCAGTCTGCCCTAAGCCTTTAAATGCTAAGACTTTTTACCTTTGCAGACATAAAATTCAGAAGCAGCATTAAAACAGGATTATTGCTTTGGTGGTTATCTAGCAGTGCAGTGTAGGAGGAAAGGGGGAGAAAAGGGAGAAAAAGAAAGCACGCACAGGCCAAGATCACCACCTAGTGACAGAACTTTTGCTTTGCAGGTGGTTTACTTAAATATTAGGCATGTTACTGTGCCAGAGAAAAAAAATATCCAATCCTTTTACAGTAATAATCCTCTAATGTAAGGATTATATATTCCTTCGGATTAGGAAAAAATTCAGACCATATGATCTGGTGCAGTGCGGTACTTAATACTTTGTTGGTTCTTTTTGTTTGCTTGTTTTAAAAGCAATCAAGAAAAATATTTTCTTGAATTTGTGGAAGATTAATTTGGCAAAGCACCTGTTCTAATATTCCCTAAACTAACAATTTAGATAATAAGTTAAATACTACTTGAACCTGAACAGTTTTAAAATGAATTAATTTGGCATTACTCAACAGAGGCAGGAGTTTTGTGAACTGGTGGAACCCTGAGAAACAGAGAATAAGAGCTCTATGAAAGAGGACGCATTGCTCCTGCATGAGGGCAACAGCCCTGGATGTGTACATCCATGCAGCACCTGACCCTGAAGGAGTGCTGGGTGATGGATGAAGATTCCCTAGAATCTGTCTTTAATTCTTCCAGCAGACTACATTATTCTTTTCTTCCGTATCTCACTACTTACTTCCCCTCCCCAGACAGCACTGCCATCATTCAAAATGGTAAACTTGAGGCATGACCTTTGATGTGGATATCTACATTTTTAAGTTCAGAATAATAAATCTCTCCTACAGAGAGGACAAGCAATTTGAAAACCAGCCTTTCAGATGAAGCTCATACCATCTACCCTCTTGTTATCACAGTATCATTTCCCCCCAGCCCTTAAAGATACACCTTTCCTTGCTCCTTCCCTTTCACACACTACAAAGATCCTTGCCACAACCCAGTGCATCCTAGTCTTGGCCATCCCATCCCTTGCTCTGCTTCTCCATCCCAGCTAAGTTCCATGCTTTTGTTTTGAAGGTACTCCGTAGCTTGTGCCACTCAAGCCATCTGATACGCTGTCAAGGTATTTTCACCCAGATCCAATGGGCCCGTCACATCACTATCCAGCATTAACTTCTCAAACACTATTATGCTTTATCCCTAATCACTCAAGTTACTTAGCTTTGTGATAACAGGATTAACTATGGCTTTAAAAGTTAAACTCTATCATTTTAGCACGCGAAACAACGCTGTCTGTTACCCTGTACTTCCCACCCTGTCTTTAGATGACTGTTTTCTATTGCCTTACACTTAGTCAGAGCCTGTTTGGGGTAGGTCCTGTGCACGCACGCTAGCACGACAGGGGAACAGTCAGAGACTAAAGCTCCAGGCTACCCGCTCATAGGAACAGGGCTGCACGCCTCTCCCAGGGAGCGGCTGAACAAAAAAAGTGAAGCAATGGCTCATGCTGAATCCTTAGTGGACAACAAATAACATCTAATTGCTACAATGAGGGAGGGTACTAGGAATTGTACGAAAAGCAGAAGCTACTCCCAGTAAGGCATGCATTAGCTGCAACTGCTACAGCACTGAAGAGAGAACAAATAGGGCAGGCATTAGAACCACTGGGTTTTTAAGATAGCCTTTTTTTTAAAAAAAAAAAAAAAAAAATAGCACCAGGGACAGTTTAGAGAGCTCTGAAGTAAAACACAACCACAGTGCAAAGGTACTGCTCAGCTGACAGGCGCTGTGCAAAGGGATAGCTTCATCTGGTTTTGGGATAATTGTGTTGAAATATGCTACGTGTTAAATAGGAAACTATGTTCAGACAACTGGTTACTCTGGCTCCCCTTCTACTGATAAAACTTTAAGCTGCTATTTTACAACAATATTTTCATTCAGCTTTTAACAATTTAAAAGAAAACCCTGCTGCTGCCAATATCTATCATGCCTGGAATGTCAGTAATCAGTGTTGTTCTATAATCTGTCAACACAGCTGGGCTGTTATGTACCATAATTAATTTCAACAAAAGGAACATATTTGAAATAAAAATTAGGTCTTCATGCTCTCTGAATACTTTGAACATGCATCCTATTTTACAGTTGACCAAGCTCCACCTACACTATACTGCCGTGCCCAAGCTTAGTAGAAATACTTAAAACAGAGAGAAATAACAGGTATTATTTTTAAAGGAAAGGGTAACCCCCCCCCCCATTATTTACACAAGTTAGTTACAGCCAGTATTAGATGTTCAACTAAACATAAACATACATATAAAATTCCTTATTATACATCTATATTTATATCTACATATATGCATGTAGACATATATTTTATACTATATAAAACATATTAATGTGGAGTTTTATTCTGGTAACATCCACCTCACCAGGCTAATTAGTTTTGGTATTGAAAAGATGAAACTCGTGTGTGTCAGAAAGAGCAGAACCAATTTAAAAACCTTTCTGTGAAGCAATGTAAGATGCAATGGCTTCACACCGTTCCTCAAAACTAACATTTTTGAGAAAGCAATAAAAATCTGTTCTTCAGGAGAAAATAAATCTCTAAAAAATAAACAAATCTAATTTTTTCAAGAAGGAAAACAAGTGCTCAAACTAGTACTGAATGAGCCACTTTGGCATACTAGAAATGGCATTCAGACATCATTCTTCCCAGAGAGAGCTCTCCAGTTTGGGAGCGGGGATGACTTACCTTGGAGCAGGTCTACCGCTTTCGGCTCCTGCTGTCCCCCTGGTTCCCGATGCGGACACTGCTCAGGATGTCACAGATGCTCCTGCAGGGGTACAGGGCAGGCAGCCAGGAAGCACTGCGGCAGCGAGGCATCCCTGCTGCGCTCAAAGGTGGACCCCAAAGGTACCCAGCTGTTCCGCAGAGGCGGTTAGCCCACGTAGGGTACAAAATTAAAGCAGCTACGCTTGCTCTGGCAGTTACTCTGAAAGCTTGTACTTTTGTGCAATATTGCATTGTACCTTATACAAGTCCCTCCAGAGTTTATAATTGGAAGATTCAGGTATTTTGAATCTTTTCCTCCAGACTGATTGCCCTTCTTATGCCTCCGCCGCTTACAATAAAAGCTCATCTTGAAAGCAACTTTAACTTACAAATTCAAAAAACCCAACCAAACCAAAAGACCCCAAACACGCCCAACAAAAAAACCCTACCACTACCTCAAGACATAGCAACCTGTTTTTATACTCTCTAAAGACCCTTAAGCTCTTCATGATAAGTTAGCTATTGTGGTGCCATCTCTAACAGCAGTGCTTTCTGTCTGCACGGAAGACATACAGATTTGCTGGTGAATGTTCTCAGGCTGATTTAATAAGATGTAAAGCAAATAAAACTGTACCTTTTATTTAAAATAAGCAATACAAAGCTTACATTTTACTTTGTCAAAATGGCATCTCCAAGAGGTAATGATAATACACTCATGGTGAATTAGACTTCCTTAAAGACAGGGCACACATGACAAAAGCAAGAATAAATAGCATCTACATACCTCAGCAGGTCAACAAAAAATAAACTGGATAAAAACTTCTACATCATGTTTACTCAGCATATTTTTCCCCAAACAGCATTCCATTGTGACCTGGCTTAATCTGATGAACTAAACCAATCTGGTTTTCATTTTTGCACCCAATTTTTCTAAACTATGCATGTCCAGTTGCATAAACAAATCCTTATTATAACCACAAAAGCAGATGCCTCAGTTTCTGTTGTAACTAGCCATTTTCATATGTTTCATTTGCTCAGGCATTTTTTTTTTTCCACATGCAAGAATTTAATTATCAGAAATAGAGGCCATATGTATTAAAAATAATGTGTGAAAAATATGGAGAAATGAAAGTCTCGCCCACAACACACTTTAGTCTTGTGTCAACATAGGTCCCATTGAGGCACTGGAGTGGCTTGGTTTTTTTTCTATCCATAAAGCAGAAATAAGACTCTTGCAAGAACACACCGCTACAGTCTAGAAGAAAGTGCATCACTTAAGTATTAATTTTAGCTTTATTTTGTGTACATTTGTACATTTCAATCAGCTCACAAAATGTAAAACTTTTATTATCAGAGTATTTCATACAGAGGTTGACGCATAGATATATGATTACTTATAAGCACATGCAACAAGCTATGGAAAGTTTATGAAAATATTTTAACAGAAACTTTTAATCAAATAAACAAGCATGAGAAATTGTGTTTGATTTGTAAATTCTGTATATAGCTACTATGAAACATTTCCTATCAAAAAAAAAAAAGATAAAAACTACTTAAAGGCTCTTCAAATCTTACAATTGGACATGTGTTCCACTGTGCCTCCATTCTAAAGCATGGAAGTGGAAATTGTGCAGAAAAAAGTTTTACTTTAAATAATTGTCCAACTGTTATTGCTGCTTTTCAAAGAACCTGAAAGCATACAAAGAAAACTTAGAACTAAACAAACAGCCAAATGGACATATTTAGATCATTACTGCAATTAAAATGCAGAAGTTAACTACAAAACTTTCTCAAAATGTTGTGAGTTTTTTTCCATATGTACATAGAGAACTGTACACAAATAGGGAAATAAAAAATTGCTTAAAAAATGAAAGAATAGTATACAGTATTTACAGCTTAAATGTCACCCATTAAAGTACTAATTTTTTTTAATTGGAGCTAAACCATTACATGAACATGCAGTACATCCACAACTCAAAATGAATACCTTTTTTGCAGTGTAATATAGTCCTGTACAAAGCATAAATCAACAATATGTTAAATCACTCTTCTCCATCACTGTTCTTGCTATCTTTGAGCTTCATAACAATGCCTAGGGGTAGGTCACAATCCTCTAGCTTAGGTAACTTCATCAAATGAAAATATGAACATTTATTTCTAATACAAATTTGCAGAATGCGTTCTGTCCAGAAGACACTTTATGGAGAGATATTATGCAGCATTGTGTACGATCTATGGTTTAAGTCATGCTTGATGAAAAACAGCATTGGAGGAGTACAATTTTGTCAGTGGACTAATGGATACTTTTTGCCTTCTCTTTTAAAGATTTTCAAATTCCCTTTTTCTCCTGTCCTGCTTATTTGCTCAGCCAAATCCAAATGGTTATAATACTGATTGTATTTGTAAAGCTTATAGTACAACTGTTACAATTAACAATATAGATGTCAAATACTGTAGCCTTTTTCTAACTGTAAAATAGGTCTCTCTCTCTCTAGTGGTTTCTGTAAGCATTTCTGAAGAATTATGTGCTCTTCTATACATTGCCACAGTCAAAAGTTTCATTACATAAATACCTGATTATCCTCTAAACCCCAAAAATATTAATGGCCTTCAACACTTCTTTACCTGTATAGAAGTTAAACACACTTCAAACAAGTAAAAACCTCCAGCCAAGTAATTTTAAAAGGTTTTTGATTTTTAGCTCTGATTGTCTCAATATACCTTATATTGATGGATAATCTGGAAACAGATTTCACAATGGTGAGAATAAATACCTGAATTAAACTTAAAAAGTTAGATCTCATATCAAGAGGGATGCCATTTACATCAATCAAGTTATTTTATTGAAAATAGCCCTTCAGTATTTACTTTGCCTTTGGGTTTTTTTTCAATTCACATAAGAAGCACAAAAGGACATACTATTAACAACTGACAAATCTTACTAGTATTCACGCAGTAACTTCTTAAAGCATTCCGTAACTACAAAATGAGCAATTAGAAGTGGAAAAGGTGCGACCAAAAATTTTACTTCTAACCCAATACAAATTTTGAGCCGTGTCAAATTCACCTGTACACAAGGAACACTTATTCCTTCTGAAGCAACAGCTGAGGATTTAAACAGTCTTTTCACCTTGAGCTTCTCCCAATCTAGAGGTTAAAAAAAAAAAATAATTCAAAAGGTATTCTGTCAATATGCTGATGCACTTGTATGTTAAATTCTGGTAACACTCAAATAAAATCATGTTCTAGCATTTATGTATATGTAGCACTCGGTTATTATTCTCCAAATGAGAATTTCATATGATCTCAAATTGCTTGGAATTAGATTACGTTGCAGTTGTCATCCTAACAACCAATCTCCATATTTTTCCCCTTAACAGAAACACACATACGATGAAAAAGCGTATTTCCAGAAACTGAATGTAACTGAAAAAAAAAATTCTCATGTTCACAATGATTTTTCTAAGCCTTATTAGAGTCACCTACTTTTTTTTTTTTTTTGGCCCTAACCGATTCGTCCACTTTGTTACACCTAGGAGTACTATCACGTCTGAAGAAGAAAATTAATCACTTATGTGGAATTATACATGTGTGATGTTGAATCCCTACATACAAAACCATGCAGCTTAATATGCTCTGATACAATATTCAGATTTAATGCAGGAAAGGCATTATTAGAATACACTTAGTGCACTAAATGCATAAATTAAAACAGAAAATAACAATTAAATCAGTTCTTGCAGTTATTAGAGCTTAGATTCTATTATAGCTTCCACTCAAATAGCATTATATATGCCCCCCCAACAGAATTCAAATAGAAATTGTAACCAAAATAAATATCAATGTGCAATATGTTGAAGAGGGAATAATATTTACTTTAGAGTAATAAAAACAGTGTACTTCAAAAATAGAAAGCTACATTACACAAAATCAGGACTACTCTTTGGTCCATGTTGAACATTCAAAACTGGTTAAATTACTGGTTTCTTTTAAAAAACTGTTAACAGAAAACTTCAAATTATATCACTAGTCATGGTACACAGATTAGTTTCATAAACTCAGAATAACCCACAAAATTAAAGACAAAAATTATTTTGAAGACTTTTTTCCTGCAATACGGCTTTTTTTTTTTTTTTGAGTCAAAACAAAATTTTTTGATCATACTGATAAATTGGAAGTGTGTGGAATGTTTGAATTTTTAAGAGCAGCAGCTTCTAGCAAAGCAGCAGAAGCTTCTTCACATTAAATAGTATATTCAGTATTCCCCCCTCCTCCAAAGATTAAATCGTGTTGATGTATTATTTGTTCTTTACTAGAAATTAGTCATTAAGAATGCACAGAACGTGCCTAGTGATACAATGCAGAGACAGGCAGAGCTATTTGAAGATAGCACTAAAAGATCCTGTGTGGACATCTGCACAACACTGTATTGTCCAAAGGGAACCAGAGTACCATCAGTGCCCTTCACACACAAGATATATTTGTAGCCTAATAGCAAGAGGGGGAAAAAAAAAAGTATCTGAAGTAGTTTTCTTTTTCTTGGACAAGTCATTTCAATCGTTAGTGTGTTCAAGTATAGAACACACCCAAACCCATCACTCATACGTATCTATACACACGCACAGATGTATATATACACATACACTGCACTTTGACTGGAGCACCTTATGTTTAACAACGCTGTTCCTAAGGACGTGGAATGAAACTTCAAAGTTTCACAGACATAAGGCCACTTATTCAGACTTCCCTTCACTGCTGGAATTATTATGCAGTAAGTTCATGCTATGATCAAAGAATACTTCCATAGACAAACTATTTGTCCTCATATATCCCTCACAAGAAATAGTTAAAAACAATTGTCTATCAAATACATAACCTTGTTAAGCCACTTAGGCTTTACATTATCTGCCTATTCATTGTTGCCAGGCAATAATGCCATATAAAGCAAAGACAACCAAGCACCTAACAATGTTTTAAAAGTGATTACAATGATCTATGCAATAAAAATTATTTGGAGGAAGGTAACTTAACATCTGCAAAGATGCCTCCTTGTCAAAGGAGGAAAGTTACAATGGCAACAATTTCATTGGCACTGCAATTAAAATAAAGAATTAAGTTCTTCAATAGAAGTTTTGTATATGCATTTCATAAGTTAGCTATAGCTAACTATAGCTATACAGTCTGCTATAGCTTAACTTAGTGAAAGACAGCAAGCCACTGATCAGTGGTAGCATAATGGCCTTGTACAACAAATAAGAATTGAGATGCTCAAGGAAATTTGGAAACCGGGAAGAAGCAGCCATGAGACAATTACTGAATACAGTCCTTCATGAAATGGTTGGTTTTGATCCAGACAAGCATTTCCAGGTTGTCAAACAGAAATATTTTACTGTCTGTTGAGTAAGACATTATATCAAGTAACCTAATTAATTAGAAATAGCAAAAATAGAACAAGAATGAAGACGTGGTGCTTGAGGACATGGTTTAGTGGTGGACTTGGAAGTGATAGGTTAATGGTTGGACTCAATGATCTTAAGGGTCTTTTCCAACCTTAACGATTCTATGATTCTATATGGTAATTTTTTTTTAATTCTCTCCCCTAAAAATATATGTAACAAGGCACACTGAATAATAAAATAATTGAAGATATTTCTCCTCATTTGACTTAAATACCTGAAAACAGTTTTATCATAATTTAAGAAAATGGAGAGAAGTTTAAATCGCCTTTTACAGATGTAATAATTTAATCGTCTACTAAAGTGCAATGATTGTTATGCCAAAAAGTATCAGCAGAAAGTAAAAAACAGAAGATAAAAAACCCAAACCATGAAAAATATGTTTTTGAAGACATTAAAAATAATGAGAATATATGTATTCAGCGACATTTTAAAGCAATTCAAAGCCAAAATATAACACTGAAAAGGTTTAAACACCTATATTTTACCTTGTTCCCTGCAAAGCCCATAACTTTGTACATTGTCCAAACAAGACTTAAATACTTTTAAAGAAAAAAAATAATATTAGCATCCTTAGCACTTTAAAAAAAAGTTTGTGGAGTAAAATAAAGGCAGACAGATTAATTCATTATAATATTTTGAAGCACTAAGCAACACGGCTGGATTTGAAGTTATATTTTAACCATATTATTTTATCTATGCAGTAGGTGCCAGTGGTTTCAACAGTCCTGAAAGTCTGTTTGACATCTTAACCGCAAAACCTTTGAGAGCAATTTACTCTTCCCGTCAGCATTAAAAGCTGACTGCTGAAAAGCATTCAGTTGAGGAAAGATGTAAAAGATTCCTTATTCCTCACACAGAACTTGTGCCCTTTAAATTATGCATTTCATGAATAATTCATAATTAGACTTAAAATTTCTATTCACTCCAAAACATTCACATTTAAGACATTTCACATGCACAACACTACTGTCCCTTTTAATCTAGAAAAGCACAAACTCTACCGAAAGCTAAGTATTTGAAAGTTCCAGGTATCTTAATCTTTCCAAAGACACAATGTTCAGAAACAAGGTAGTAAATACATTAGCGCTGCCCCACTTCCAAACTTCTGGAGTATAGTAACTATTTCATTAAACTCAACGTTTTTGTTCAGTAGAAAACCAGTATATCATTTTTTTTTATCCCTTTCCATTTTCCTCGTAGGTGTATTCTCTTAAAGTCTGTTATATTCGTGTGTTATTTAAAGAATACATGTAGGGTTGAGAGTCCTATCAGTGCTTAAATAAATATAGGGAGCTTATTTGCAACAAGTAGCCTTTCTGAGGTTTTCAGAAGGGCTGGTAACCATGTGTATGTCTAAGACAAAATAATTTCAAGGAAAGCATCAATTTAAGACTTGTTTGTGCATACACAACAGATTGTACTTAGAAACCCTCATACAGTCTCCTTAAACTACTGATTTCTGACAAGCTAAAACCATGAAGAAATGACGTGCTGAGCTTCAGAAAACTGCCATGAGCCATTCCACGCCTAGTGCTAATTACATCAGGGTTGCTAAAGCTGTGGTTCTTAAACCCCATCAATAACTCATCTACACTTCAGACCTAACGGTTGTTTTTAATGCTGAATAAGAATATTTAGCATTCAAAAAGGTTCTGCTAATACAAAAGTCAGTTATCTTGCTATTTTACCTGAATTAAATAGAATGTATGTTCACAGCATTCTTCCATAATTACAATCTCAAAGCTTACCCAACCAACAGTTAAGAACTAAACTCCAAGTCTGGCACATGCAGCAATTTTCAGGAGCGTCCCTTTATTATAACACTGTGAAGAAAAACGATCCCATCACCATGCATTAACCTGACCGGCAGCTATTCACGGTGCTTTATCTCAACTTCGCACACATGGATTGCACCTTGCCTATGACTGAGGCACGTAAGGCGCAGCGCAGAAGTACAACAGTTCAGACACTAGAGGACAGTCTGTTCATTTGACTGAACCTCTGGATTTGTAGTGCAGGTTCCACATAGCTTCCTTTCTCTTGTGCTAGAATTCAAGTTTGTAAGCTGATGAATCTGCTTTCAGGAAGCCTCTCCAGATTAAAGATTTCTTTACACTAGTTGATTTTTTCCCCTTTTACATAAGTCTCAAAGCGTTGCAAGAATTCTTGAAAATGAGATAATTAATGTCAGTACTGTCTGTCCAACACCAAAGACAAGAGCTTCTAAGGGAGCCATATTCTTTCCTGCTACTCTGTAAATTCCAGCTACAGCAGCACCTAAGAATCACAAGAAAAACAATGATCAAATCACAGAAATAAAGCCAAAGCTGAAGTCTGAAATATATGACAAATTGTTTACTGTGTCTATGCATCAGCTATTTACAGAACATTACCAAACACTGTATTACTTCATGGCATTACAGAATTATTAGTCTTGCTTGTGTTTTTCTAGTTATTGTGAAAGTCCTTCAGGAATGATTTTCCCATCTGAACTAGATTAACTTTTCCAACATCGGTTTGATTTAAGAAAAATTGAATCTTGCCATTTCCCTGTAGACATCTTCAAATCTCTTTTACATTTTTGCCTTCTGCTAATTTGAAAAGATCGCAAAAAAATCGACTGAGCCCAAAGTATGGTTTAATAGTGCATACAGAAGACAACAGTAAAACTGCTACTGTCTACAAAATAACTACACATTTACACATCTACCAGCTTCATGTCATATTTCAGTTCAATAACCTGGTCACATTGTGTCAGTTTTGACTTAAACTACTAAATTGTTAACAATTGTTTAGCAAATCAAGCAAAACATGAAAAAGATCAAAGTATTGTATTGCTATCCAGGAATGTGTATGACAGGAAATTTCGAACCAATATGATTAGATTTTGAGCTAGAACGCATTACAAATTAAGAGGCCATTTTTCTTGTACAGTTGCGTGCAAATTTCCATTTAAAGTGTAACATCAAATGGCCAGGATAAACCAGAAACAAAATACTGCACTGTAAACAAAGCCAGGTGCTACTACCTCCCTTCTACTGTCTTTCACATACCGAATTTATCATCACATGCATTTGAAGAACAAAAGTCACAGAGCAAATGGATAGCTGTGATGTCTTGGAGCAAATACCTGAGAAAAAGATCAGTCAAAAAATAACATGCTAATGACGAATAACATTTGTTGCTCAAACAACTTCTGAGCCTTTTAAGGACACCAAAATGTTCATTCAAGAAAGAAATACAGGCTTGTATACAGCTGTGTCCATAGGTAAAATTTTACTCAACCCAACCTTCAAAAGTTCACCTGGAACAAAGCTTTTATTTAATACTTTCTGAACTACTATTTTCTCTAAAGTGCTTGCTTTCCTTGCCTAGAGAACAAACATTAAGTATAGCATCCTTTATTTCAGAACGAATGAATTCTTCCTGAAGACCAAAACCCAAAACTTAATTATAGACCTTCAGTATGCATGGTCTCAGATGCTATCTAATCATAATTAAAAGCTTTCAGAGATCACAGAGGCTTTTTCAAGGCTCAAGTAAAACTGAAAAGCCACCACCATTTTTTTAAATAATAGACAAGACTTAAAAAAAAACTTGGAATTTTCTTGGTTTTGCACGGTCACTAACAGGAATAGTCTGCTGAAGTGATCAAAAACTCATTAATGGCACGGAAATACATTAAGTCCCAACAGATTTTCTGAAAGTATCTGTATCTGAATATAATCTGATATCTTAAAAAAAGTAGCACCTCCTTTTTACTAAAAATTTAGGAAGAGTAAATTCACTAATAATTGTGGCCATAACAGTATTTATAAACACTATTAATCAGACTGTTACGTGAATAAGTTTTGGGGTTTTTTTTTGTTGGTGTTGGTTTTTTAAAAATACATATTCTGTAAAGTATATTTTGTCAGAAATATCTTACCAGAAGGCTAGCCTTATGGTATTTCACTCAGCTACCTTGCATAAGCTTTTCCATTTGTTCCTTGGCTATCTGGTGTCAAAAACTGAAAGAGATCCCTTAGACTGAGTCCAGTACTAACACTGAAATTATTTTGGTGACTCAACTCTCAAAGTGAATTCAAATCAGCGAAATTGGGATACCAAAATTTGATGCATTAGTTTATCAATAACATTTTTGGCTTCTTGAGAAAACACTGAGATATTCTGGAAAATATCAATAATAACATATAAATTTGTTAGTTTGACAATTATGTATTTTTACTCATCAAATAACAGTGTGCAATACAACCCGTAATGCATAACCCAGCACAATTGGTATAGAGCCAAAATATACTACAATAGGCTGCCAGTGAGGGAAATGAGAATACGTCACCAAAAAGGAGTGTGCTTGGAGAGAGGAGGAAGAACAGAGACTTCTGGATGAAACACAGCTAAAATCCTTGCCTCAAACTGCCTGACATTTATCTGTTCTCAGTTTTGCATCAGGTTTCAGTTTTTTTTTTTTTGGGCAGTATCCACTGCTATTTAGTAAATTTTTTTATTCTTTTTTTTTTAATAACCATTAAGTTCTGTGATTTTTCAAAGCCTAGAAGCTGAGGGGTTTCCTGCTTTTCTATGTGCTAGTAAAAACATCCCAGAAGGCCAGAAAGTTTGAAAGATCTGCCTGAGCAAAATTAAACCTGCATTATTTAATAATCTATATTGCATTAATTCACCTACACAAATGATGCAGAGGACTGGAAATACAAAATTGAAGTTAGTTTGCTATTTCAATTTCTTAAGCACTGGACCAGGCATATCCAAACAACTAAATACTTCAACTTGCATCCAGTTTGCAGCACAATAGCTCTCTAATATTTTATCACCATAATTTGTCTTCAGAAGCTCCGCACAGAATTTCTTTCAGTATGAAACAACTCAGTGCTGTCCAGAAACAAAAATACCTGAAAGTAAAAGTATTTGGCTAACCAAGTTGCAACGCTCTGCACAATACCTTTGGGAACAGCATAAGTCTACAGTCTAAGGAGAAATTCTCAGGTGAATTTACACATAAATAGTACTGCTTATTGTTAAATGTTTTGACCTGCAAAGCTGGATGCCAAAGATACAACTGTGTTGCTCCTCTTTTTATGCATAGATAAAATTTGCAAAGTATTTTAATTTGAGAAACACTGAATCTGAACCTTCCCCACCACAGAACACCGTAGGAGTCTCTGCTTGGATATTCCAGCATCACATTTCCTATCTTCTGTTTTTCAGAAATGCTCATGCACAGCTGACCTTGTAAGAGAGCCACTGCCATTTTAATCATAGGACAAAAATCAGCGTAACATGTAATGTAAGGCACTCAGGTGGTTCCACCTTGCCATAGCAAAAATAAAAGTAGAGTTATACTGAACTGTACTGTGTTAAATGATGGAAATACTAGGCTGAGAAATATATAGCAATTAAAACAACCTTTTGAGGAAAGTCTTAACAAAACTTCCCATGAAATTTGCATTTTTATTTAACCTTGAAAACCAACAGGCAAGAAGGACTTTCAGTAGCAATAAGAATTAATCTGTCGCAAATCATCCATGAATGTGTTCAAAGCTGAAGTGATACCACTATTCTTATAATCTGGGCAGTACACAGAAAAATGGGAATAAAAACTGTAGGCAAGCCTTGCTGCCTTAAGACTATATGACAGTTGCTAGATTTACAGTTCCTTACCCTCAAAGGTCTTTCAAGTTAGACCATCTTGTCAACAACACTGAAGATCTTTGGGCAGAAACTACTGCTCAAGTTAACATAGGCCCCATTCAATCCATTGATTTTAATGTCAGGAACTCCTTACCAGCATTGTTTCAGAAAACGAAGCACAAGCTTCTTTCTTGCAAAAATAACATCCACTATTTCTTTCCCTCCCCAAACACCATGCTCCTATTTGTTTGGGAAAGCTACTGTAGTCTACTTACAAGTTAGATAAAAGTAGCTGGATATGATAAAGCCAAAGACTGAATAAAGTGTCCTACTGATTTTATGGCATGTATTTCAGTATTGACACAGATAACTGAATTTCATAGGAAAGATTGAAAAACAGTATCTGATACCAATAGCTCTAGATGAAAACAGCTAAGCAGCATTTCCTCAAAATGGAATATATGTTCTTGGCAATATCACTTGTGTACCGTATTTGGTCAGATGTAACACTTCTGCACTTTACTACATAAAATACTCCTGCTTTCTACAAGGTTTTAACGATGAGCATAGGTTTTAACTACAGCTCTGTGAACCTTTCAGCATGCTGCTTTAACAGAAAAATGGTTAGCATCTTATCTGTGGATACAATGTCAAGTAATAAAACATGTCTAAAATGTATCTTGAGTAGTAGGCATTAGACTAACACCATATGAAACTCTGCAACAGATGCCCTTGTCAAAAAGCATTTTACGTAGAACAGCACACCTTAATTTTTTTTTTTTTTTTTTTTTGGGGGGGGGGGGGGGGGGAGGTCTAATGGCCTTCTTCCCTCTTTCCTCCCTGCCCCAAATAACCTACAAAGTAACATTATGGCCAAGCCAAGACTGGAAAGTTCTTTCAAACTCACGAGCCAAGTGTAACTTCTCCAAACAAACAAACAAATTTTCTTAGCTGTAAATCACTACCTACATTGCACCTTCATTTCTTCTGAGGTGATCTTGATCAGAAACTTTTGACAAAAATATCTGCAACAAGTATGGTAGGTAAGGACTGCTCTTCCTGATCCCCAAAAGATATTACCTGCTGAGCATATACCTTTTGAATAGCTTGGCACCCAATGTTTCTAAAATGAAAGAGTAGGATGATTTCTGCACTCCTGACAACTCATAGTAGTTTTATCTTTACATAATAGAAGAGCAACTCAGCTATCATTATCATTAGAATAGCTATATAACTAAGGCAAAATCCTTAATAAACAATTAACAAATCACTAAGAAAACATTTTTTTTTCTTTTTAGAAGTTAGATGTAAAATAAGAAAGAAAAATAGCAAAAAGACAGACTTACTGGTTATCATTGCTCCCGTTATAGAACCCAGAAATCCAATGCTGACCACAATGACAGAGATCAGCCTCCCCTGCCTATGCCTCTGCAGCATCACAAACATTAATACTCCCACAGCACCATGGACAAAGAGAGAGGAGAAGAGAGCCCAGAGGAAAACCCAGTACCACATCTCTGAAAGAAAGCAGTCAAATAAAGGGTTAATATTTCTGAGACAAGAACTTTATAAGTAAGAAACTTTAAAACATTGCACACAATCAACAGTAAGAGAAAAGCAATCCTGATTTCCACCTTAAAAGGAATCAATGTGACAACATCAGTATACGCTCAAGATGTTTTCCCCCTTTTAGCAGTCTATCATAAAGGAATAACTCTATTATGACCAAAAAATTATAAAGAGTACTCTTGCACAATTCTTAATTCAGATGTATTACTACAAGAAGTCCATCATTTTTTAATGGTTTCTTTAAACAACATTAATTGCAATTTCTTACTAGGTATTGTAACTACTCCTGCAGAATGAAATATTCTCTGAAACAAAGACTGAACAGGGAAAAGTCAAGAATCATTTTGGGGTTTTTTTGTTTGTTTGGTTGGGGTGTTTTGTTTTTGTTTTTTACAAGAAGAGACAGCATCAGGTAACATCAAATGGGAAAACTGAGATTAAAGACTTCAGTTTATCTACCCAGGAGCTGTAATAGAGTGTTCCATCGAATTAGCTTCAAAGGCACAAATAAACACGCTACAATTTTAACAAGAAATTTTAACACATCTAACTCCTTGCTTCTAATTGCTTAGCACAGAACTTCACAGAGACAGGTAGTCACTATTATTTAAATTACTAAGCAAGGACAAGAGATCATGAGAATCTGTGGAATACAAACATTTCTCTGAAGAATGACAGACATCATCATTACCTTCAAAGACAAGAGCAGGAACCATCAGTGAAGCTACATAAGAATTAAAGAACTTTTCTCACTTGGTGGTAATTTTCTAAAAAGATTTACTGTAACTGAAAAGGGTCAGGAAATGCAACAAAAGGGATTTTCTTTTTTTTTTTAATCAACTATGGTAGGTATATATCATCACAGAATTCAGCAAATTGGGGCATATTTTCTTGATTGACATAATCCCATGAAACTGTCATTAACTCATTTTTTTGCTGCAGTTCCCCCTCACAAAAATAATACAGCTTCCTTACAACAGCAGGATACTTATTGTTTATGAGGTGAGCCTGTATTATTGCAGCTTGACACACATCAGTCATTTGAGCAGAAATATGACCCAATTAGCTAACTTAAAAAATACTTAACAGCTCTAACAAAACATACTGTGAAAGGATGCTGAGAAAGAATGGTTGCTACACAACAACAGTCCTTTGAGTCCAATGTCAATATTGCACGTATATCCATGGCACAAATACAGAGTTTAAGCTTTTTCATTTAGCTGTACCTTGAGAGTAGACTCAACCCTTCCCCTTTCACACAGGCGTAAAAGGCAAAACTATGTGACAGGACTTACAGCTCCTCTAAATGATGGTGACTGATAGGCTCTTTTAAGAGAGCAGCAAGGAAGGTGGGTGGTAAATGTACATTTAATTAATACTTCAGCTGTAGTTAAGATGTAACTTTTCTTTCTGAGTGCTTGGATATACGCACACATATATTGAGGGTGGCTCCAAGCAGCTCTCCTCAGGTCTTCCATCCCTTCACCCCTAGCCCCAAGCTGGGTCTCAAAAATCTTTGCAAAAGGATAATGACCACAGTACTTTTCCACTAAACATCTCATCATTCTCAGAAGCTACTGTGACTGAACAGTGACAACAGTGCCAAGTAGTCGCTCTACAAATACCTGACAAACCACCTCACCAACATTAAGAAAGACTGAGTGATTGCTGTTCTAATCTGCCATGGTCATGGATAGTTTGGGAGGGGAACCTCTCCTGCAGTCCTAACAGGCCTTGTCTGTTACTAGCACAGCTTGGGTGTTCCCATCAGTTTTTTTTCTAGTGGAAGCAAATAAGCAAGGAGATTAGCCAAAGGATCTATCAATACAGCACACAGCAGCCCTGCTAGACCATAGGGAAATAAGCCTCAGGAGACGGGAAAAAAGTTTACTTTCCTGCAAACATAAATCACATACAACTTCAGGCAGGAAAACCCTGTCAGGAATTTCACTTTTCTAGCATACATTAGAAGAGCTACAGGGAAGACCCTTTCATTGAAAGATGTCACAAAACCAGATCCCTAACAGCTCAAAACAGTACTCTACCAAAATGATAACAACTAAGCTCCTGTCCCATGGGGCATCATTTCCCTGAACACCAAATAGACTGTTAGCAGGTACTTAATAAATTTTAGAGATATGGACTGAGCAGACTATAGCTCAGCAATAGCCTCAACAGGTGCTCAAGTCTAAATTGCTTTGGCAGCACTGGCATTGAAAAAATACAAGGTCTATGTTCCACTTTACCATATGAATAGCCACAAAGAAGAAAAGCTAGGGAAAAGAACTCTAATATGGGAATTAAGAATGTATCTAGGAGGCAAGAGCAAGCACGTCCTTGCTTGCAGGTGTTGGTCTCTGAAGACCTTCAATCATAGAAGATATTATGTGCATATCTTAGATCTTCCACTTTAGTTCTCCTCAGTAACATGGTTGAGCCCATCTCCTAGATTATTCAGAGAAGCATGAAACTAAACTGCTGGCAGGTGAATGTGATGCTGAAGGCACCATTTCAAAAGGTAACTTGTTCTTACACAGAAGAGGATGGTTTGCTTTGTTTACCAGTAAATACTGTAGCAGAGATGCTACTTATTTTCTGGACACAGCATCCTTTCCTGCAATTAAGTCTGTCACACAACTTTCATACCACTCAGATTATACTCATATGTAAAATACTTAGTAAAAGAGAGGCCTGGATCATCAGGACAGAGTGCTGACAATGTTCCTGACCCAAACTTTCATTTCTCTTGACTGAGATCGATGTAAGAGATGAAACATCAACTACTAAGAAAAAGCGAGGGCTCTTTACTAGATTAAAGATAATCTGATACTCCAGTGACAGACTCTGAGAATACATATTTCAAATCTGCAGTTGAAGAAAATGCTTGGTTCTTACGTCAGGTTACATGACAACTGCAAGCTTCTAAGATAGCCAAACACTCCTTAACAACGCCAATGGTGTATTGATCAGTATGATCCCATCCGTTCTTCCACAGTCTAAAAACAAACTTCTGGAAGGTGTGCTGTTGTGGATACTGAATTCAAGCCGGTATCAACTGATTTCATAAGACTGCATCAGAATGAGACAAACTCGTCCCCATTTAATATGAAGTCCAAGAACAGAAGACTCAGTTATTTCAGCTGAGAGGGGATATGCAATTATGGTAGCCTATTCAACCGCCAGTTATTCTGAAGTGAACAGCCAATACGTAGATATGCTATCGGGAGGTGAAGCAAAGCTCTTGATATTGTCTCTCTGAAAATGTATCTGAGGGACAGTCCCAAGACACTGAAAGCTGCACTTTCAGTCATTCTCTCCTAAAATGCCATTGCAGCTGAAAGGCTTGAAACTGGACCAAGAAAGTCTGTTGGAATCTGACTCTGTTAGACAACGTCATTCCCTGTAATTTCCATGGGGTTTACTAGGCACTGCATCACCTTTTAGGAAATCAGTGTTTGTGGTCATTGTTGACTCTCACCAGGTAGAAAAGGCAGTTGATTTCCAGTCTTAGGAAGACTTATTAGGATAATTGTATTTTTAGAAGAAAAGAAAAGATTATGGGAAGGCTAACTACTCCCCTGTAACTAAGAAACCAAAAATATTTACAAACCCTTACACAACAAAATAGCTGCATAGTGAGCAACTATCTTGGATCTTATTTACATTCCAAATAAGGCTCAAGGAAAATTAGCATCACCCCTCACTTTATATTTAGGGCAGGAGACATGAGAACAGAACCAAATGTCCTGTTGGATAAAGGAATATAAGCTTGAGTTCTTTGGTATACACTTTCTTCTCCCACTGGTTAAAAAGCAACATGCATATTGAATGCATTCAAAAGGAAATTAGAAATCATCCAGAAATATTCCTTGTTCCACACAAATGCAGCTGTAGCATTTAAAGAAACCTGTTATAAACCATCACTTCACAGCGGCCTAGGTTTCCAAGTCAATAGCATTGTAAAGTCAGTGACACAAGAAATACAGGTAGTGTTATACCTACCTGCAATAACCCAGCACTGTCTTCTTATAAATTATTCATAATAGCCTATAATTTTGCCAAACTGGCTGTAGATGCTAAAACTTGTAGGTGTTCACTTCAGAACAGTTGGAGGGGAGGGAGGGAACACCTTCATGTCCAGTTGAAGATAAGAAGGACAAAAAAATTGTTTATTTAGGAAGGAGACAAAAGAGGGAAGTGACAGGTGTGAACAGCAGGGTCAGGGACACAGGCCTGTGACATTCTGATTTGCAGAAGGCAGGCAGCAGGGTGAGGTACCCAGCAAGCAGCTGAAGGCTGGTTAACTGTCTCTACCCTGTAAGTAGGCAAATTACTTAAGATCATCTTCTATTTGGAGTTGGTTTTTATTTGGGTAACTCCATCAAGTACATATGCTCTTGATTATCCACTCTCCACCAAGTTACATACCTAAATTTGTTAAATGAAAGCAGCTGAAAAGCTTTATTTACCAAGTTACTAGACAAAGTTATGAGCAGAGACACTAAAGGATTTTTGTTTTGTCCTCCCCCTCCCCTCACACGCATTCTTGCTAAAGATTCCCACCTGCTGCAACAAGAACTAGATGTTAAAAGGGAAGGAAGAGAAAAAGGTCTCCCTGAACAGGAAACAAAGTACAGTTCTGCTACTTCATCTTGTGCTTGGAACTATTCTAGCATCTCCCCTCAGTACCAAGATACCTCTAATTTCCTAGAGGTTCATTATTTGGTTTTTGTTTTGGTTTTTTTTGTTGGTTTTTTTACCAGTTGATATTAGCAGGGAATAGGCAATAATTTATATTGTTGCATCCTGATACAAAATAAAGAAAAAGGAATAATCGCGCTACTCAACAAATATTCTGAGATGATAGCTTACCTAATTGTCATATGACAGTAGCATTTTAAAATCTGATATTGAAGAAAATGAGGATTTGATCATACAAAGCTTTTTAATTGTTGATTTAGATCATATCTTTCTCTTGCAAAGTTGGCTTTTCTAGGGAGGAACTTGATGAAACACAGCAACATATTTCCCATAAAACTTACACAACATACAAAATTGGAGACATTTATAATAATAATTTATGAACCTTTCATCACAGTTGTCTTTGTCCTGTTAAAGTAACTGTTAAAAAACCTGAAAGATCTGTAATTCAGGTAATCGTATCAATTGACTATCTCACATAAGCGTTTCCTGTTCTTCAGCTACAGACTACACATTTAATAGGGCTTCCGAAGACAAAGATTTCTTTAGATTTCTGAGTAGGCATTGTCCACTTTTTTAGATCCTCACCACCTCACTTCATTAAAACACCACCTCAGTCCTAGAAGCTGAAACAGGACAAATCTCTTTTGAGCACTTTCCATAGGAAAGGCAGGAAGAGTCATCCTTTCTTATCCTCCTTTATTCATCCTTTTTGTGCCTGATAGTTCAACACATTCACTTATTTACTTCTGCTCATTAATTAGGCCAGTGACGAAGCCAACTGAGTAAGCTGTTTAACATGGATGGACAGGGTAAGGAGGACAGCCAACCTTTTACACAAACTGGAAGAGGCTTCAAGCCCCAGAAACCTAGACGACAACTTAGTCATTCTTATCCTGACAGGTTGAGGGCAAAGAATTTCATACACAGGAATTTCTGAGTAGAATAGTTCGAGGTTCACTAACATTCAGTATCATCTAACTCCAGAATCATGATGAGAGATGACCCTCAGGAAAACAGCGTGCTAGAGTAACAATGAAGGAAGCAATGAATGAGTTTAGGCTAACACTGAGAGATGCCACTGGAAAACAGAGAAAGAGAATGTGGATCTCTGTACACAAACTGTTAAGACTTTGCTTGTTCAAAAATAACCAAGTAGTTGAAAGATTTGCAATACCTATAAGGAGGAGGAAGGGAGACTGAAGTGTCTTAAGAACATGCTGGTACAAAACCTATTTATGTCCTATATACTGATTCATACTTCATGAGGTATAAACTTACCTACATGATCATCGTTGCTACCTCGATAAAAAAGCATGCTGTCAAAAAAACTCAGTCTTTGTGTAGCTATACTAATCAGCTTGCTCTTTTGATGATGAGCTGCACATATGGAGTACTTTACTGGTATGGTAATAATGATTTAGTTTTATCTGACAGAGAGCTCCAAATACTAACCTAGCCTCAGTTTATTTAGTAATGTCCTCATAGGACTACCCTAAGAGCCATGAATAAAGCAAAACTTTAGAACCTGCCCCCAGCTTCCTTTGCTTGACCCTAAGAAAGTTGCAGTTTACTTTCAGTGTATCCAAATTATTTTCAGCAGCCAAAACACAACTTCTTTGTATCAAAACTCCACAGCTGCCAAAGGAATGCACCTACAGGGAATTAGGAAAGATCCAGTACTTACTAGCTTACAAGCACAGTGACATCCAATCTATTGCACAGAAGCCACAGCTTTTCCTGTAAGGACAACTGAGATTCATTTCCAGGTTTATTTAAAATTCTTAGCACTTAATCACTATCTTAAATCTTGTCTTCAGTTTATGTTCCTTTCCACAGGTTTTACTTGGGTGGGGATTTTTTTTCCTACCAGGAAAACTGCAAGGCTCAAATAACTCGTAATTCACGCCGCATCACTCCAGTTTTAGAGTATTTCTTTGTTAATTTAGGTATTTACACATACCATAGATACCTATCATACATACACTATTCTTATATACTATATACACACATTATACATATCATATTGGTGCAGGCATACACAACCTTAAAGATTAGACTTGAGATTAGAAAAAGAGTTTTTAAAGCATGCTAAGCTTAGAATAACATTCATATCACTTCCAACTTAGCAAAACTTGAAGTTGTACTCCATCAACAGCTTTATCTTGGGCAAATAAAAAAAATGCAAAGTCAATGCACAAAGTATATAAATGCTAACATTTTCAAATATTATCTCTTTATATATATATGAACATGCTGTCCTACTGCCACTTAGCTTCAGTAAACATGGAGTACCTCCTTAGTCCTTCATCTTCAGCATTTTTCTTTTCCACTAGTCCTTAGCTTGTATTGCGAGATGAATAATGATTGCCTATAACATTTCACAAATCAAGACTGATTACTCCAAAAGAATGTCTCTCTCTCGAGATTCTAATCTATGTACCCAGCTATCACTATTAGCTACAGAGTTAAGTCAAGCAATAAGTATCCGTGCTGTGAATACAAAGATACAAATTTAAGTCAACAAGGTAGCACGTGTTGAAATTTGAATGAAGAAACTGTATAATGTTATATTCCTGTAGATTTATAGACTCAGAACACTCAGATTAAGAAATACAGGTATATTATACCTGCAAATGTAACTCAGCTCTTTACATGTTACAGTATTTTCTTCACCACTGGGTCCTTTCTTTAATTGTGTTAACTAGTATTCTCAAAGTTATCAGGACTATGCAGTTGAATTGTTGTTTGGAGATGCATTTTCACTGCATTAAGTAGAAGAGAAGCACTTGCTGAAGAGCATATAAATCAAATTACAGACCAGTCCTCTCAAGTTACAGGCCAGGGGACAAAGATATAATCCAGACAATCAGGGACTTATGATTACAGGATGAAGCTTAGGAAAAAATATAACAGACAAGAAACATCTTCTATGCGACACCCATAATCTCTTATAAATCTTCACTTTCAACAAATTCAGGAGTTATTACTGTCCAGCAGTTTAAAATTATAGACTTTTATTTCAAACTGTATAAAAATAATTGTGGAGTCTTGAGCTCATCACTTAGGACACTGGGGGTGTGGGGAGAAGGAAGATGACTGACTTTAGAAGTCATACAGTACAACACAAGTTTGCGTTGGTTTTTTTGGTTTGTGGGGGGTTTTTTGTGGGTTTTTTTGTTGTTTGTTTTTTTTTTTGTTTTTTTTTTTTAAGTTCCTCTGCATGCAGTGGCACAGGGAAGACGACATCCTCCCCCTGCCTCCTCAGTGACTAATATAAAACCCATTCAGACCAGAAGCTTATACCTTTTGAACATGCAATAACTTGGACCAGAGGCTTAGATCTTTGGAACATGCAATAACTAGACATAAAAAACAAAACAAAAATTTACATTGCTTACAGGAAGAGTAGAAATATTACTAAGTTCTTTATTGTGGAGGTAGCCTTTAAACATAAATATTTATTTTAATGAACACTCAAACTGGGATTTTTTTCAGTTCAGATTCAGCTATTATTTGACTTGTTCTAGTAAAGCCTGATCTACCACTAACTCTAAAAGACAACCATTCCCTATAAAGGGGCTGTTCTTGGAATTTGCTGGAGGCGGCAAAAGCCTCCTCTCTCATGGTCACTAGACCCTTACCTCCACCATTTACAGCAACACTCCTCTTCCTCCCAAGTGAGGGCAGGAAGATATGAAGCAAAGTACATTATGCTGGTGGGCCAAGGTTCAGCTACAAAGTGTAGTGCTTGCAGCTTTGGCTGTCACAGGGTGTGATGTGTATGTGGCAGGAATGAAATTGTGGCCTCCTGGGTATTTTGGGCCATATATGAAAGATTTTTTTTTTTTTTTTTAAATTGAACCTGGATCAGATATATGGTATAAAAATAATGGTTCAGCTTCTCAAAAGGGTGAAAAAAAAAAAAAACCAACAAATTAAACCATTAGAGTTTGAAGCACTTCCTGGTTTAAGCTGGAGTTCATATCACATCCTTGTTAAAAGTTTTGGAAAACTAATATTTTTTTAAGAAGGACACGAGTTTGCTGATAAAACTTTGTGCAAACATAATCAATATTGTTTATCTAAAGAAGATAAGTTTTCACTTGTGCAACTTAAAAGCCAAGTCCAGACCACAACTTCAAGTCCAAAAAATAAACACAAAGCAGTCTTACTGTATATTTATGAATTTCTTTTCCCAGTACTCTGAAGAAGTTTCTCCTTACACTTAACAGAGATGCAAAAGGGAATTAAGTAGTCAAGCAAGATAAACTCATCCACACACCTATTTTCTTAGCATGGAAAAAGCAGAACTTCTGGTTTTGAACAAAGATTACTTCTACATTTGGTAAGTATTTTAGGAAGGGTTTATGTAAGTTTAATAACAGCTATTCATTAATGTCAGTTATTATATTAAAAAAATCTCCTAAAATATAATCAGTAACGGTGTACCTCATATAGAAGATTTTAAATCCAGTGGAAGTTATTAACCGTCTACTGTCCCTGAGAACATTCAGCACAACAGGTTATGGCTGTAAGGACAACCTGCATTTAAGCACCAATTCAGAAACCGTAGTGCAACTACAACTGACACTGACATTCTCCAACAATACTATGACAGATAATTATTTTTCATATTCTTTAAATTAAAAAGAAAAAGCATTCCACATTAAAAATACCTTGTGCAACCCCTCGTTATATTGCAAAAGCACTGAGAAACAAACTGTTTTGCTTACTTAACACTCAGCACTGAATTTCATAGAAACGCCTATATTGCATAATGCTGTAATAAGAAAAAAACTTTATAGAGAATGTCTGGCACAAAGAAAAGTTAAATCTGTTGTTAACTTCTTACTTTAAGAATATAAAAATACAATTTGTAATAAGTATGCAAAAATAACTGTTCAGAAAATGAGCTGTATTAGTGTGTCACCACGCTAATACTGGAAAATTTAGTCATCAGAAACACATCTTAAGGAGTTCACAGATCAAATTAAAAAAGATCTCTATAATATTTTTATTACATTAAAAAGTATCCTGGAAGTTAAAAGAACAAGAAAGATACTAAAGCCTAAGATGATCACTTTGTTTGCTACAGCTTCAACTTCAGCTACACCTGTTTTCATCATACTTCTTCCACCTTGGATAGATTAAAAAAAAAATATCTATCAATCATTAATATGTGTGTGTGGGGGGGGGGAAGATGGCATAAGACTCTTTCATAAACATTAGAATATTAGAATATTTTCATAAATATAAGAAACATATCTTCTTTACTCTACAATTCCCACTGATCTGTCACCACCTAATATACCCCTATACAGAGTAGAAAGGATTTACTCAGTAACATCTCTGCTACTGACACCAAATCCCTCCTTATTCAGAGCTGGAAACTTATGCTTTTCTTTACACCTGGACAGAATTGGAAATCAGAAGATAACACCTCTCCACTATATGCCTTGGGTCTTACACTAGTCCACACCCATTTTTCAGCGTGAGACTGAGCAGGAAAAAAGCCAGTTCTTGCCAAAGCTAGCTAAAGCTCCCCTCTCCTAACAGAGAAGGAAGACCTAACTCTGGTTCACAGAACTTTTTCAGAACAGCTCAGTCTTTAAGAATCCCTGATGCTTAAGATTATGTCTGTTTGTCAGCAAACACCTGCCACCCCATTGACTCCTATAGCTCTCATTGTCCAGAGGCATACTGAGAGTAGGTGGAGAAGAAAGTCCCTGCTTCTCGCATTCATTTCTCTATTTTTTTTTTGTTGTTGGTTTTTATACCTTTCTGTCAAATGCCCATGAGCATATATTCACAAAAAAAAAAAAAAACTCAAACCAAAAAACACAAACCACCACACACTCCCCCAAACATACTCCAGCCTTCCATACATATTTATACATTCACACACACTTTCTACAACCCTTTACTCACACACACGCACCCATCAACTCGCTCATATATGCAATACCCTATACCATTAGCCTTTTATTATACACATACATACAAAACCGAGTGAACACATTCACATCATCAGCTCCTTTACTCACGCAGCCGTACCAGATCCCAGGCGCACACACCGGCCCTCCCAACACCTAACACACAGACAGATCCCGCTCGTTTCCCTGGACACACCAACCCGGCACCCAAACCCTCCAAGCATGCACACGCATTACGTGCGTGCTCCCAGAACAGGCACCTATACAGACGCACTCGGGAGCACCGACACCAGCCCTCCCTGGGTGTCACAGGCAGGGAGGCCCCCTCCCCCTCCCCAGCCCCAGCCCCACACCCACGCCCTCCATTGTGTGCCACGGGGCTCGCCCTCCACTCCCGGCGCGGCGCCCCCCGGCTCCCACACCGACGGCGCTACCTGCCCACCTACACGCCGGGGCGCACACCCCAACCCGCACAACCCTCCCCACGCCAGCCCCCCTCGGCCCGCCGCTCGCCCCGCCGCCCCCACCGCGTAGTGGCGGAGCCAGCCCACCCTCCCCTCCCCGCATGCCCACGCCCCGCCGCCTTCCCGGCGGCCGCCCAGTTACCGGTGAGGTTGCGGAGGACGGTGCCGTGCGCCCACAGACTCAGCACCTGCTGCACCGACAGGTTGATCATGGAGTTGTCTCCCGCTTCCACCTTCATCGCGGCGGGTGGTCCGGCGGCCTCTCCGCCGCCGCGCCTCAGCCGGTGGGGACGGGCGGCAGCGACGGCCTGACGGCTGGGAGGCCGGACGCCTCTCGCCGCCGGACCGCGGGGCGGGAGGGCTGCGGCGGCGAGGACAGAGAGGGCGGGGAGGCGGCGAAGGGACCTCCGCGCCGCGGGGGAGACATCGAGGACGGAGGGGAGGGAGATGGCGGTCGGGGGGGAAGCCGGGCGATCGGTCCGGCCGCTGGCGCGTCCCCGCGGCTCAGGGGCAGGGCAGGGCGGCCCCGAGGCGCGAGCCGGTGGCGGGGGACGACGACAAGGCCCGCGCGGACCCCGCCGCCGCCTTCTTCTCCATCAGTAACGGTCGCCGCCGCCTCGCCAACGGCATCGCCGCCCCGCTCCCCGGCATCACCTGGAGCGGGGCGGGGCGGGGTGGGGCGGCCGCGAGACTCCCGCCCTCAGGCGGGCAGCTCCATGCTGCAGCGGGACGGGGGGGGGACGGGGGAAGGAGCCGCGCGCGTATGAAGGCGGCGCGTGCCGCCCGCGGCCCCCGGCGCGAGACGCCAGCTGCTGCTCGGGGGGGGCGGGGGGTGTGTGTGGGCCCGGCCCCGCGCAGACGCAGTGCGAGGAGCGTGAGGGCGTGGGCGCCGCGGCTCCCCGGGGCGCGTGGAAGGGGCAGGGCACCAGCGGCCCTTCGGCAGCGCGCGAGCTGCGCGCCGCTCCCTGATTGGCCCTCGCCATAGGGACGGGCTCACCCCACGTGCCCGTGGCACCGCCCCCAGGCGGCTCGCGCCGTTCCCGCCGTTGCGCCGCCGCTCAGCCGGCCGCTCACCTGGCGGGCGGCAGCCGCCCAAAGCCAGGGCGCCGTGGCCGGCGTTGGTACCGGGGACAGAAACGGCCGCGGCTTTCCCACGCAGCGTTAAAACACAACGCTCCCGAGAGCGCGGGCGTTAGCACGGCGGGGTCTGGGGCTCCCCGGCCGCCCCCCGCTCGCCGCTGAGGTGAAGAGGCGGCGAGCCGAGGAGACGGCGGCGAGCGATGGGCGCTGTGGGGACGGGGCGGGGCGGGGCAGGGCAGGCACGTTACGTACACCAGGTGGATTTTGCTCGGGAAGGCCGGAGCTGCCGGAGCTCAGGTGGCAGTAGGGTGTGCAGCGGCGGAGCTGTCATCCTGAGGCAACGTCCCGGCAATGCTGTGTAACGTCCCAGTCCGTTCCTTTGAACCCAAGAGCTCCGCAGCCAATGCTGTTGCAGAGTAAAGCTCTCAAAAGTTGGAAAACACGGAAAAGCTTGAGCAAATCTTAATTCTGTAACCATACTTCAGTCCCGAGTTCCTTTGCTTTATCTATATATAACAAAAAAATGCAGTCTTTAAGCCGAATGCTGCCTCTTTCACAGCACAAGATGCATGGCGCTTACTGAATTAAAAGCCAGCAATTTTCTCTCCCATTCTTCGCTATGTGGCCCTAGGCCATATTTAGCGCACACATTTCCTCACTGGCCTCTCTTCGACAGTGCTTGGAATAGCACTTCATAAACATCATTTTATGTCAGCATCCTTTAATGCAAGGGGTTGGAGAGGTAAAGTAATTCGCAATATAATTTGCAATCTATAGATGAAGAGCCACGACAGACCAATCAACTAGTACCCTGCTTGATGCCAATGACCCGATTTTTTCAGCTAGACTATTGCGGGATGTTTGGTTCAGCGGACCGCTCCCAAAGCCTTTTGTTTGCAGCTGACAATGCTTGGCATTTCTGCAAATAGGTATCAAGCCAGGCAATACGAAACTCGCAGCGAACGGCTCCCTAGAGGGCCTCTGGGTTTGACTGATTAAGCACAGGATCGCTGCGATGGAGAAAGAACCCAGCTGCCGGGCCAGGTCCCCCCTTCCGTGACTGGGAGAAGGTCCTCCCTCCCTCCCTCCCTCCCTCCCTTTTCCTGCAATCCCACTGCCACAGCAACTTACAGTTGTGTCGTTCAGGCCTCACAGAAAACGGTCCCCTTTTTGTTACACAGTACTGATTCATTTTTAGGGCAGAATTATTCCGTACTTTGAATAGGGCTCAGTGAGAAAATAGCATATCATTTATGTTTGAATGCAAAACATACAATGAAGTGCTTAGAAACAGTTACTCCAGTTTATTCTTTTCAACTCCTGCATGCTCAACATTTTTAAATGTGCTTAAAAAATCCCCAACCCTAAATCCATTTGTATTGTAAACCCATGCGCCAAGAACAAGTATACTCCACGGGACACTGTGGTATAATCAGAGAAACTCCCAGATAAAAGGAAAAGTCACATTTTGTGAACATTTTAGCTTATAAACGTTATTGGAACCTACTGACAGATATCAGCAAGGCCGTCCGATAGGCCAGAGACATGTATGGAAACACGCCTGTATCTCTCTATGTAATGCTGCATTGGCGCAAAGTGACTTTTCAGCCTTCCCACTGATGATTTTTTGTGTTCCATACCGTGGGAATACTGGCTTTGAATCACTTGTGTCCAGAGCTTGCTAAAACACCTTCCACAAAGCCTGTGTTTCATGATGGGAGGTGCAGGGAACTCATTCGTGTAGAGGCTGAGCGAGTATCGCTCTGAGGAGCATCGCTGTAGCCTGCAGACTACTGTAACAGTCGCTGGGGAGCGTCCTTTAAGGTCGCACAGGTGCTCTCTCCCTAGCGACAGACACTTTGGAAAGCCGCTGGGCCTCCCTCAGGGAGGGCTGATCATTCGGACTGCGGGAGCACAGCGACTAGATCCTGCCTAGATCCTGCGAGAACAAACTGGCTTCCTTCCCAAGAGAGATCCACCAAAAACACAGGCCAGCTTCCCCTGAAACTCCGCCTAAGATACTAAAAATGTTTGTCAAACCTCAGGCATGCAACATCTTAATTAATTGAACATTTTCTGGTCAAACACTGCTGACACGCTTGGAGAAGCTCCGTTGACAGTGCAGAAGTGATAAAGGGGCAGAGACTCATCTCACAAGGGGCTGTAATTCATCTCATTTATTCAACTTAGCCCATCATCCAGCGGGTGAGCTGGATACAAATTTGAAATGCACTTTTTGTCACATGAAAAGAAGGCTAACTGGACCATTGAGGAGAATATTGTTAACGTATGGACTTTAAAAAAAAGCAGGTGCATGGCAATGACGTTTCCCAGCAGCACAACGCTGGGAGGCCGACGCTGGAGCCACAGAGCGCCTTGAATGAAGCAGCAGAAACAACCAAAATTCACTCCTCCAAACTGTAACTTCATACGAGCAGGGACTTGCGGCCAGCGTTTTGTCCTCGGCAAGACCTCTCACCTGGCAGGCGTTGTCACGGAAGGCCTGAGGGTATGAGCTCCTTGTGGGGATTGTTGTGAGCTCTGTAAGCAGCAACGTGCAGAGCAACAGCGACAACGTCCAGGGGTCCCCAGCAGGGCTGAGGCAGCTCAGCTTCAGTTGCTGCTGAAGCTGTGGCCCTGGGGGAGCAGAAGCCAGGGATGCCTGGGCAAGGCAAGCAAAGGCAGCGATGGCTGGAAGGACATCAAGGAGGAGAAATCACAAGGGGCAGCGCTGCCCTGGTAGATAATGCAAATAAAAAAAAAATTAAAAAAAAAAAAGAAAAAAGGAACATGATCTTAGTATTTAATCAGACAAGGTAGTTCCTTGAAGTATTAAAGGTTAAAAAAAATAGAAGTAGCGCTTTTGTAAGGGCCTGGTGAGACCACTTCACACCCCTGTGGTCCCTTGTGACGGAGGGGAGGACGGGCACAGCCGAGGACGCGGGCACAGCTCTGGGAAGGCGGCTGCGTAAGAGAGGGCTCAGAGGGCTGGCTGGCAGCGCGGCAGGAGGAGGGCTGCCAAGCCGGGGGCTACGACTGGCACCGACAAACACTCCGCAGAAGCAGGAATTAGTAGGAGTAGGAATTAGGAGGTTTGTAACTGGAGGAAAAATGGGGGGCGAGGGGGAACGACCCCACAAATAAACCTCCACCATCTGCGTACAGATGAAACGGATGTTTCCACTCCAGCGCGGTATTTCAGGGTCCGGAGCGCAGGTCACAGAAGGCGGCGGCGGGAAATTTCCACTCCCGTTTTTCTAACTAGCGCTAGCCGTGCAGATTGGCTGTCGCTGCAGTTAAAGACCTGTTCGAGATCTGTTTTCGCTGAACGGGTAACCCCGGCACTGTTCAGATATCCAGACATTTTTACCCCCCCACTTCAAAAGGGTTTTTTGAGCCTATGATTCAAGTTGCTGACAAGACACTACCAAGCACAGATAGTAAATGAATACCTCAGACAGTAGCCATACACGTTTGCGTACTTGCCCCCTTCTAGACCACCATTTTGTGCACAGCAGTTACTACTCAATCAGAAGAACTGGCAGCCACAGCTAGTTGTGGTTGGAGAACCAGGTCATTCGGAGAGCCTTGGCCTCGTAATCCCAGCTCTTAAAAGGCTGAAATGCGATCTCAGCCCCTAGCCTCGATGATGGATGAAGACGCCTTGACAGCCATGTAGGAGAGGAAGGAAGTAAGGCAATATCACGGACTAAATATCGCAACTCTCCCCAGCATGAAAGCAGCCTCACAGGTCGATCTAAGCCACCAAAATATATATATATATATAAAAAAAAAAAAAAAAAAATCAGTGAGAGCTGGTTTCACAAGGCTGCCGAGGGAGGCGGGGGTGCGCCGGCACCGGCAGAGGGAGCGCTGAGGCACGCTGCTTGCGATGCTATTTCAACACAATACCTGTGGATACTTAGCAGCTGCAGTTGGAATCTCATTTTTTTTTTTTTTAATGAAAGCTTTGAAAGAAAAAGTCTGCTTAGTTGCGTCAGAGTACCCCTCAGTAAAAGTCACTGACTTTTAGCCGAAAGCTTGTACGTATTACAAAGCCTTAAAGATTGGACCCATCATGACATATGTATAAAAGTCCCGCTGACTACTCTAAAAAGACTTCTGAAGTGCTGTTGTAAATAAACTCTTGCCTAAACTGGGATCTAAATTTGCATTTTAGCACTTAAGTCTGCACTAAGAAGACCAAGCCACATGTTTGTTGTAGACAAGATCACCACTCAGGAAAATAAGGCTTTCTCCTACCCTCTTCGCACACATACACACACACGAGTGTGCAGTCATACACACGCAGCAGTTTTAAGTCAGGACTACTGTTAATATCAACTATGCTGCTGTTTACAAAAGGATTTTTTACTCTGCGTGAACACATCTCAAGGAATCTTTTCTTATGATTAAGAACATTATCAGGGTTCACATGAAGTCTGAATTATCATTTGTGTTTCCCCTTTTAAGCTGGTTGAAAGCAGGCAATTACCTGTGAAAACTGTCATTAGAAAACATTTGGAATAGGCTAGCAGAAACAACCATCTTTCAAACCGTGGATGAAACTAATTTCACTGGTCCCTCAGGAATTAAGAATAAAGTGAAAGTGGGGAACAACCCTTCCTCCTTTGTTCTCGTCAGTCCCACGTTCAAAAAGATTGTTTGGCCAAAATGCAAAAAGCTTACTGGCCACAAGACTTATTTCTTTTAGAATAGTCCCCCACACAATTATTTTTTAAATAATGTTCCAGATTCTCAGGATCCATGTCAACAACTTGATGCATGATGGCCACATCAGGTTTCTGATATGCTTAGGTCATTAGCTAGCAAGGACATTGTCAAGTTATTAGTTTTGAAATATCCTATTTTAAAATTCTTTGTTTTGAAGTCGCTGGAAGTTTGGTAGGGAAATCTGTTCCTTCATTAAACTAATTTTTATTTAACCCTCACATAAGCATGTTACTATCCAAACACTATATAGGCTTTTATGCATAGCTCATATATACAATCCTAAGCACTGGGATACCTGACTTGCAATACATGTTTGCATTTCTTTTATGATTCAGAACTCAGGAAGAATCAGCTTCGAAATATCTAAATTCTGTTGAAATACCTGTAACTTCAGCCTGCACAGTTAAAGCAATACCTGTATGTATGTATTTGTGATCGGTAGCACCTGTACACTGAGCTCTGTCTCTCCTCCTGTTTGCTCCCCAATCAATGCACTCTTGAGCAGCCAGGAGGCGACACATCAGCACCGCAAAGCAGGACCTTTCCTCAAAACTCCGAGGTTTTCCCCCAAGGCAGCTGTGCTAAGCACAAATCATTTCTGTGCTTTGCAATACCACAGTCAGTTCCTAAGCAGGTTTTTCCCCCGCTGACCCGGCATCCATGGAAACATCTGATTGATTTCAGTGGACCTCACGTTCAGTTCCGAATGGCGGAATTATCTGATCTTATTGCATCTTGTTTTCACCTGACAACTATAATTATGTTTAGTACAACTGTCACAGGTGTTTCCAGAGATTCAGCTGCCTTAGGGAACAAAACAATTCCTTTCTGTCAGTAAGGGCCACTGGTACATATTTTTGTTCCTCTACAGCATAGGCCAGTTTTATCTAGTCTTACACAGTTCTTGGTTACCCCAACTTGTTTGCAGTACTGATTTACGTAACCTAATTGTCCTTTTATCGATACAGTCTACTTCAGGTAATATCTTCGCGGGCATGTCCTTCCCCTTTTTTAAAAAGTACAGCTGCGTTGCCATCATTTTTTTATCTCCCCTGGCTCCTCCAGCCCTACCACAATCCCATAAAATTAAAAATCTGACTCCTGTCCTGATTTTAATTTACTGATTAATTTGAAATTTTTGGCACCACCACAAGCCTATGTGAGTTCAGGCCATTGCGAGGTTCCCATTTGAATTCCTGGCATTTTCAAACTCTTTTAACAAGTCTTTGAATTCCTGTCATCCCCTTTAGATTTTCCTCTCCTAGTTCATAGTTCAAGCCGATCATGTAAATAAGCCACACAACTATGCTTTCCAAAAGTATCCACCTTTGCATTGCTGAGCAAAACAACTCAGGGTAGACAAAAAGGAAAATAAAAATCAGCTCATGCCTACAGCAAGGGGATCCCACTGTTCTGAGGAAAAGAAAACCAAAGCCATATGGAACCACAGGTAGTTGTAACTGTTGAAGCAGTCAATACGCTGAGCTTTGCATTTATTTTGGATCAGGCCTTGATCCTTCGGAAAATTCTGCGTGTATGATCCAATCACACCCTGAAGTGTTTCTTCTGAGGGCTTATTTGTACTGTCTTCAATACTACTACCACTACCTGACTTTTCAATAATACTACTTCTAAAGCGAGGAAAAAAAAAAACCAAAACCAAACAACAGCAGTGTAACTGAGGTGCACAGCCAAGAATCAGGAGACACGGCATCTCCTTCTGGACTAACCTGATGTTGACAGGTTGACACGGCCAGATTCACATTAGACAGTATCATGCTCTGTGAATAGCCCTCTTGTCTTCAGTGGGTCCCAGGGCTTGGGTAGTACTCAAAACACAAAGGGGTCTCCAAATTCTATTTGTAACCCCTTTGGGTTTTGGTTTCTCCAGTTGGAAAAGAGAGATAACCTTACTCGCGAGGTTTAATTCACCGACAGTTTAAAACACACTGAAAAGTTCAGATAGACAGCACTGAGAAGTATAAAGCGTCGCCAAAGATAAATACTTTCAAGGCGGCTTTGTTATTGTTCTGGCTACCTGCCCACAGTGCTTTGCATGCCATTTAATACCACCGGTCGGAGAAATATTTGATTTACTAGATTTGTAAGCTCTAGCTGATTAAAAAACCTAAGTGGGGAAAAAAAAGTGAAGTACTTGATCAAGCCAGTATTTAACATCCTGTCAAGGGGCTGTCATGATACTCCATGGTCTTAAGAACAGGGAAAAAGAGTCAGGTGAGGACAGGAGGCATGCTTTCCCGCTCAAAGGACAGCCTTAGTCACTATGTCTGAGCTCAGCCTCCCTCTCTGATCTGCTGTAAGAAATCTCCTCCTTCTTTGACGACAGGAAAATTCGGCCGTTTGGTTGTACGGCGCACCTAGCCGATAGAGACTTTAACCGAGAAGGCCACACAGTGCAACACGCTCTCTTGCCACCCTGGGTCTGGAAGCAGCACGGCCACATTTGCACAGGGCTGCGCCTGAGAGAAGGAGCTCTGCCTCCTGCATTTCATTCTCCTGCACTCCCAGTTCAAGGATTAGCGCAGGCTGAACTGCATGAAAGTAATCTGCACCTGCTTGCATGGAAATGCCGTAAGTCAGGGGTGTTTTGCAAGCAAATATACTCATTCACGGCCAGGCTCACTGTCCAAAGCCCTAATTAGAGGTGCAGTTTCACAATCAGTTTCAGTGTGCCTAAGGCTGCACTGACACTGAAAATGACAGTCTCACACACTTTCTTCAGGTCCCCACTCCAAGCCAGCACTGGCAAAGCTGTGCACTAAGACCAGAGTAGTAAGCTCAGTGTTCTGAAAAGTAATTTACCTGTAGGAGAGGAAGGGAATGAGTTGTTAGGGTGGCAGCATTCCTTTAAGACTTTTGTAGACAGATCTGTACACAAGTATGTCCTAAGCCCTTGCTTTGTGCAGCAATAGTGGAAGAAAAAGAAGGTAATACAAACTTATCCCTGGTAGGAAAAGCAGGACCTGACCCAAAGCGGCCCAGAATGCCAGGGTAATACTCCCAGCTTACACGATGTCAGCTTTTAACTGCACCAGTTGCTATGGCCCTGCCCTAAAAATAATTCAAGTTCTGATAAGATGACAAAGACCATCTCACAAACATTTTCCTTACCTCCTTCTTGCTTGGTGAGGTACAGTAGAATTAGTGTATGCAGGTGACGGTCATCACAGAAATTATTTAAAAAATGCATACATAATCATAGAATCATAGAATCGTCAAGGTTGGAAAAGACCCTTAAGATCATCAAGTCCAACCGTTAACCTAATACTGCCAAGTCCATCTATACCATGTCCTTGAGCACCACATCTATCCATTCTTTAAATATCTCCAGGGATGGAGACTCAACCACTTCCCTGGGCAGCCTGTTCCAGTGCTTGACCACCCTTTCGGTGAAGAAGTTTTTCCTAATATCCAACCTAAACCTCCCCTGGCGCAGCTTGAGGCCGTTTCCTCTCGTCTATCGCCTGTTACTAGGGAGAAGAGACCGACCCCCACCTCGCTACAGCCTCCTTTCAGGTCGTTGTAGAGAGCAATAAGGTCTCCCCTCAGCCTCCTCTTCTCCAGACTAAACAACCCCACTTCCCTCAGCCGCTCCTCTTAAGATTTGTGCTCTAGACCCTTCACCAGCTTCGTTACCCTTCTCTGGACACGCTCCAGCACCTCCATGTCCTTCTTGTAGTGAGGGGCCCAAAACTGAACGCAGTACTCGAGGTGCGGCCTCACCAGTGCTGAGTACAGGGGCACTGTCACCTCCCTGGTCCTGCTAGCCACACTATTCCTGATACAGGCCAGGATGCCATTGGCCCTCTTGGCCACCTGAGCACACTGCTGGCTCATGTTCAGGTGGCTGTCAACCAACACCCGCAGGTCCTTTTCTGCCGGGCAGCTCTCCAGCCACTTCTCCCCCAGCCTGTGAACAGGCTGAATGTGAACAATCTTCCCAAAGACATCAGAATTTAAACAGGTTTGCTTGCAATGTCCACTGAATAATGAACCTGCTTTTAAACAATCCACTACTCAGGGGGGAAAAAAAAAAAAAATCAAGAATAGTCTTACAAAAGGGAACAGACCACAACTAATTTAATAAGTTATTTTCTACAGATAATTTTCCTGTTCCTACTCTGACACCGGGAAAAAATCTGACAGGTTTCAGGTAGACATTAGCTGTCCTGTCCTCAGATAATCTTTGAGAGCAGAGAGAGCGGGAATTAATGTATACAAATACAGCACATTTGAAAAATATTAACTAAAGCTGGGAATAAACTATTCTCTAATGGAGGTCTCAGACCTGGTTAACAAAGAGAAAAACTGAAGCAGATACTTTCCAAGGGAAATGTATACAACAGAACTATTCCAGGCTTTTATGACTTGATCTTTAAAACTGGCCAAGAAGAGATTTAATTTCGTTTACTTAAACAGATTACAAAAGGAAAATGTCTTGCTACTCTACCCCTTTGTCAGACAGATTCCAGAACAGAGGATTAGCTAACAGTTTGGTCTCAGAGCGTGTATACACACACTACCTCGCATCGGAAAGAGGAACTTGGTCAGTTTGCAAAATGAGGAGAAACACACGTTGGTCCAAGTTCTCTGTTTCTGTCAGCCTCTATGGGTAAAGCAGCAGAGTGGGCCAGGACATTAGGGAAAAGGTTTTACGTGTTGATTTCCACTTCTCACTACATAACATGAAAAAAAAAATGCCCTTTCTGTTTATACTTGTTCACGTAGGAGCAAGCAAATGCAGCTTCTGTAAAAAGCACGACAGTACTGGAAGTACTAATATCATCAGTATTACAAATGCGTTAGTAACAAAACCCACTTAACTAGGGGCTGAAGCCCCGTGCCAGCACGAACCCTGGCACGGAGCCCTCCAGACAGTCTGTCTGGGGAGGAAGCGGGAGTGAGCGGCGGCAACCCTCCTGCAGCCAGAGCTACCAAAGGAAACCAGCGCGGCTCCGAAAGCAGATGGTGCTGGCTGGAGAGAGCTGTGCCGCCCGGGTGCAATGATTCAACGCCACCCACTTCTGCCAGAGCTCTTCTGGAGGGTTGCCCAAGGCTTATAGTTGCCGCGCCTTCACCCACCCTCCATTCCAGTCTGCACAGCGCAGTACTGGAAACTTGATAACTGCAAGGCTTGCCCAGGCTAAGGTGTGCGCTGAGGATGTACCTTAATGTTGCTGCTTGCCTTCCTTTTGGATGGAGTCCTCCCTGCAATTCTCCGTAGCCATGCAGAACGCTTTTTCAACCCACCACTTTCAGCTCTTCTGCTTCTAAATGTTTAGAGTCAACCCACTCCCTCCTTCCGCATCTGAAAGCATGCGGAGAATCTTAAAGTCTAGAGTAAGTTCAAGCATCTTTTAGTTGGAAATCTAGTCTATTCCTAAAGGTTTGTAGTGGATGGTACTTTGGTCACAGCGTCTTTTTGGCTGTATTACTTCTATTTTGACTTCTGCAAGTACAGCCTGGTTTTTATGCTAGGGGCTTGCTGATTATATTATAATTTCTATTTTACAGTTTTGAAGGGATTTCTAAGAAGAGAAATTCACTGCTAAATGAAGAGATCAGTGCAAGGTTAGACCATCACTCAAATTTTCAGACTGAGCTGAGCTCTTATTGGTGAATAACATAGGCAAGACCAGATGCCTCACAGTGGTGAATTACATCCAATGCTCTTTTGAAAGGTAACAGAGTAGTTGTCCAGAATGGTTTCTTGACAAAAATGTAATGGTAGTGATGGGAGCTGTGATGATCAAGATAAGGAGTTCAAGCAGATCAAGATAACTGGTTGCAGTGAAAGGCAGGTACAGAAATCTCCTAACATAATTGAAAACCAATATTGTTAAAAGAATGCAAAAAAAAGAAAATTGCTTTAAAGCAGGACTCAAGGTCTGTGTGCAGAAATATACCTGTCTACATTATAGATAACATTCTGTGTACAAACGTAGTACAGCTGGCACCTACCTGCTGACCTTTGCAGATAAGAATTATCTCATTGATAAGTACAATTGTTCTATTTGCATATGTGGTAATACTTGTACTGGTTTCCCTCTGGACCTTCCTAGGTAGTGGGCTGTGACAAAATGTCAACAGTGCAGTTACAGAGTTGAAAGTCTGCTCTTTACTTAGTCAGTATAGTGCAAGGACAATGTTTTACTACCTTGCCTTACCATGAATTTGTTGCTGAGAGATAGCTGCCATGCATTTAAGAAGGCATGCACAGCCAGTTACAGCAGGTTAAGTTAGAGGCTATGAATGCAATCTTAGTTTACTTGCTCCTGGGCACATACCTTTCACACTGATCCTAAATGACCACAGCTAAAAAAAATAACTGATTTTTTTCACAGGTAACCAAGGAATCACAAATAAAGTCTGGATCCTTTTCAGCTATAGCTTTAAGTTTTGTTATTTAATTTCTAATGAAGCTGGTGAAGTAAAGATCTCCAGGGAGCTGTCATCTTTAACTCCAAGTGTCTTTTCCACAGCTCTGTTCCAAAAATACAGGGAGCTGAAAGTTGCTTTAATCATACTAGCCCTGTTGAATCTGTTAAAGCTCAGACAAACATGATGTCAGCTGCAGGCCCAGCAGGGCACTTTCAGGAGATCAGATTTCTTTAAATTACAAAACCACACCCTTTACAAGGAGCAGCAGACCTTTAATGTCAACGTTTTATAATCCAGGTCATGGTTAGTTTTTTCACCCTCTACTTAGAATAACAACCTTGGCTTGGTTGACCTAACACTGCCATACAGGTGCCTGACGTAGAAAATTCGGCAGGAACATTAAGCAGTGTAATTAAAGAACCTTGTAACTTTTGGATCAAGGCCAATATTACCCTAATTACATTCAGTACTTTATAGAAGATGAAGACTATTATTTTGCATTAGAGGTTTTTTTAGAGATATTTAAGCTTAGTCCCCTTCACGTTGTTTTTCAGTGCGCGGCACAGACTATTCCTGCTTTGGGCACCAGTGGCACAATGTGGAAAAGCTAATCGTATCCAGACTCAGTAAGAGCAAAATACTAGATAGATCTTAAAAGACCCAGAAAAGAGAGGGAGGCAGAGGGAAAGGGACAGGTCCTCAGCTGGTGTACATTACGTTATGTTTCATCTTTCACTACAGACCTCACAGTTGCTACAAGGTGTTGGGAGATGTTTTGTAGGCTCTGGTGCATGAGATGAACTTGGTTTGGTCAGGTGATTGCAGGGATGGGATTTAGTGGAGCAGATAATCTCTTCAGTTCTACACTCTGCCGGGGCGAATCCCTGTGCTCTTTTTGCTAAGCAGAAAGTTATACTGATGTTTGATCTGATGGTTTGCAATGTCACCGTTACTTCTGCGCACTCTGATCTTCACGGGCTGAACCATAAATACAATAAGAATCCAGAAGAAATATAGAATCTGTGTGGTGGAAGGCCAGTTTCTGACGCCCCAATTACTTTGCTCTGTTACAGGCTCCAGTATTGACAGTGATGCTAGTTGTGACATACAAAATTGCCCAGTGGACCTTCCCCTGCCAAGGCATTAAATAGGAGATGCTGATCCTCAGTGTTTAAACATGTATTTCGATACCAACTTTTTGTTCTAGGATGCTAATTGGAAAAGCTCAACAACAGGAACAACTGACATAATGTCATGGGCTATTGTAGGACCACCTGGGCAAATAACTTACAGTAGCTGTGCTTGTCTTCTGCAGAACACAGCTAGGTTTGGTCTTTTCTTTCAGGTAGATGGAACTAAATTTTACATAAAAGCGTCAGCAGCTTTAGATGTAGCCAGATAAGAAATGCAAAGAGGTCAGCTTCAGGGAGGCATATTTGGAGAGCGTAGTCATATTCAGACTCAGTTTTCACCAGGTTTTTGCAACAAAGTACGATAATATAAACCCAAAGGGTGAAATTCCACAGCAGGGTGAGTAGTCTAAAACCACACTACTCTGACAGTGTTCCAATTAAGTCAAAGGGCTAGATCTTAGATGGTCCATAAGCATTGCCTAGGCTTTAGTCAGGTTCTCCACGTAAAGGCTGAAATGTCATCCTTCATGAAAACAGAAACAACCACCACAAAAAAGTACATTTCTGAAATTGCTTCATTTATCATATTGATTCCATATCTTCCTGTTGCAGAGCCGACTGGGTTTTACATCAATCAGCCTTGCTTTCAATAAGCTGAGGATCATGGAGATCTCTGGGGCATGTTACAAATTTACCTTTGAGATGATGCCAGATGTGCATCAAGTGTGAATAATGAGCTCTTTGCAGAATTAACATCACAATTGTTATCACTAATACATTGTCCGTAGTCCAAAACATGTCTTCATATCGCTAACGTAATACTACTACAAGTCTAGCAAAAGTCTGTGTTCTAGTTAATGCCTATAACCTGCAACTTTTGATGTTTTAACGCCAGTCATTTCCTGAATTTACTCTGAATTCCTTTCTGTTTCTCATACTGTATCACTGTGCACAACCATTTATTTGCTCCCTTTACTTTAGCCTCCATATCATCCAGCTGCAACTCATTTTGACTCAACCACATACCACAAATGAACTGGAAGCAAAGGTCAAATTTCAAGGCATGCTATATATACACCTTGAGCTGGAGGTGTACAGCAGGTCCAGAAACATGCATGCTCTTCCTTATGCCTCTTATATTACTAGTCAAAAGGAAGAGATCCTCCCTATGCCAGTGTAGACTTTGGCTGAAAGACAATTTTATTTTGCTTTTTGATTTAGTTAGTAAAGACAACAAGGGTATTGAGCTCAAGAGAATCTCTTTGGGTAGAGTAAGCAAACATTGATAAAAATGTGACTAATTCTGCACTGACTTTGCAGCTGGCATAACAAATGATGTTGGAGAATTAATGTTTCATTGCCTAAGAGCCCACTAATAAATGCAGCTGGAATTAACAGCTGCATGCCAGGATGCCTAGCAGTAGTGATGAAGGAGATGTAATACGCATTTAGTGCTATTTGGTTTACAAAGCAGTATTTTAGCTGGGAACATTACTCACGTTCTAAGTTCCTTGGGAGCCAGCGGTTCAATTTGATTTCACAGACAAGTAACATGAGATCCTAGAAACATTTGATCTACCGGATATTGCTGACACTGCTTACTGTTGCCTTCCAAGAACATAGACTTCTGTCACATACCTTTCCTTAGGGCACAAATTGTTTTCTGTCTTGCTCAGGAGTAGACTGTTACTCTAATGAAAATGCAAGTATACCTTACGTTATTCAGGAGGCCCTCAAAGACTTGAGGATATCTTTGACAATTCTGTAAGGTATGATCTGCAATCCTTCCCCCTCCCTGATTTATACTTCGGAACAATTAGAATATTTATTAGCAAACAGGTGTTGTTTAATCAACATAGTAACTATGACAAGCACATTGAAGTTGTAAAAGACTATTCTTTGCACAGAAGCTAGAAATTAATCATAGAAAGTCCTGAGTTGGAAGGGACCTACAAGGATCATTAAGTCCAATTCCTGTCCGTGCATAGGACAACCCCAAAATTCACACCATATGTCTGAGGGCGTTGTCCGAATGCTTCTGGAATATTGTCAGGCTTAGTGCTCTGACTACTTCCCCAGGAAGCTTGTTCCAGTGCTCCACCGCCCTCCGGGTGAAGAAACTTTTCCTAACGTCCAACCTAAACCTATCCTGGCACATCTTCCTACCAGTTCCCTCGGGTCCTATCATTGGTCACCAGGGAGAAGAGATCAGCACCTGCCCCTCCTCTTCCCCTTGTGAGGAAGGTGCAGACCACGATGAGGTCTCCCCTCAGTCTCCTCTTCTCCAGGCGGAACAGACCAAGTGACTTCACTCGCTCCTCATACAGCTTCCCCTCTAAACCCTTCACCATCTTCGTGAGAGTCAGGCAGGTTTTCTTCCTGCAGGGCAATTAATTTTGCTGAATATTTACATTTCTAAACTTTCATTCACATCTATAGCTTCTACCTCTGGAAAAAGGGGGAGAGGAAGGACAAGCACGATTCATAGGGATCTTATTGGGAAGGCAGGAAGAGGAGACACTGGATATCCCAATGTGCTATTTTGCACTTCTGAAAATGTGGTAAGAAAGACCAGAATAGTGTCCTGGAATGTGTTTTGGGAAGTAATCTTTCCAAAATTCATAACCCAGCTGTAAGCAGAAATCGGAGGTCCATGCCCTCCTAAGGGCTTCTACTCAAGTTCCAAGAGGTGCTTTCAGTTTTTTTGAGTGGACTGTCACTGCATTATCAGCTGCTGGTTTTGTGTGACTGTATCCAGAAAAGCCTGTCAAGCTCTTCAATATAGCATCTGCTGCTGCACACAGGGGTGGTCAGTGGCCTTCCATGTCCTTTGGCAGGGGAAACTATTCAGCATGCAGCACCACAGATGGTGGCACTGACAGAGTGAGAGGCTGGCATATGGCAGCACCGTCATAGGAGCAAGAGGTCAGTAGTCTCCTTACATGAGACTTGCTAACAGAGAAAATGCTTCAGGTAACTACATCCTAAAACTCTTACATTTGTAGGAAAAAAAAAAAAAAAAAAAAAAAAATCTTTGTTTAGGTTCAAGGGAAGACTCCATGCTCAGATGTCTAGACTCTTTTCTCTAGACTTCCTCTTCCCTCTCCCCTATTCCTGTAAACCCCCCTCCATGCCACTGATGGTTAGGAACCTCTCATACTGCCCAGCAGAAAAGGAGGAAAAAAATTTTAGAATTACCTCATTAGCAGTTTTATTAACCAGCATTCCAGTTATGCTCTGTGCTGTACCAGCATAATTGCTGGATGGTGAGGAGGTTATTGGGCATTTCAGCACGTTTCTCCTATAATTGTCACAGATCATCATACTCCTGGCAAACAATTACGCAATATTTGTTCACTGCTTTAATCCAGCTGAATTGAAAGGAGGTTGAAAGAGTGAAGGGGACTCCATTATATGCTCAGAAGAGGAAGGCTCTGTAACAGTTTATTGGCTTGTATTTACCTCCGCCAACATTTTGACGTAGTCACTGTTAAAATATCAACAAGATGCACGTTGACGCACTTACTCCAGATACAGAAGACTTCTGTCATACACACTTCTGTCTTCTGTACTTGCATCTGTCATACATATTTGTTCCAAGTGCCTTTCTATGTGCCCGTTGTCAATTAATGCCTTAACTGCACTGAAGCTACTTCCAAAACAGGATTTAGGGTGAGTAAAACCCATGGTATCTGGTCCAGAGGAGGAATCTAGGGAAGTACATCTAAAATACCCAGCGGAAAAATAAGCTTATTTGAGGAAAAAGCAAAAGAGCATCAAACTACTGGTTTTAGGTTTCCCAGGCTTTTCTTCTGATGGATGGATATTTAGAGCTGTGCTTTTCAACTGTTTTTTTAGGTTGATGCAAGAGGGAATACCCTTTGCTAACCTAAGGAATAGCTAGAAGACCTAAATCATGCTTAAAGCTACATCATACTTCCTTAGTCTGGGCCATCAGCACCTGCCACCTGTTACATTAAAAGAAGCAAAACAACCTAACTGAAGTAACCATAAACCATGGGTGGAGGTGGGAGGGAGGGGGTGTTAAACCAACCTACATCTGTAATTTCTATCATGGACAACGTCACTCAACGCTTAGAGGGAAAAGAAAGCAAGGACATAACCAGGCCATCATGAGATTAAAAGAACTTCAGAATGCAGCAGACTGGCTAAGAAAAGTCTCCTCTGTCCTCCCTTACTCCTGCCATCAAAGTAGAAACATGCAGCCAAAAGCATTCACATAGGAGGAGACTGGTGGAAGAGACGGGGCTAGCAGAAAATAATGCATACAAATACAAAGCCCATTTGATGGTGGAGGTGGCACATCACACATACTCTTCTCAGAAGAAGGAAAAACGAAGAAGAGCCTGTTGTCTCTGCTTTTTTACATCTAAACCTCCCTCAGACGCTTACTTTCAGAATGTCCTTTGCACTCACCTATGGTCTTACAAATCCCACGCAGGTCATATGGCTGGCAAATGCTAGCCTGGAAAAGCATTAGCTCTCACCTCTTTCTTACAGCAGCCTGAAGTCCTTTCTGCTGCCCTATCCTTAACTCCTTAATAAAATACCAGGAGAATTAGTGTCATCATTCTTACCATCCCAAGACTATTACTGGTGTCAAGTAATACCTAGTTCATGGCTATAGCTTTGCTTTTCTGTTACCCCTTTTTCACTAATTTGTTGACTGGACTCCATTGTGACATTGTGTTCTTTCAAATTAGCCCTGCTGGGAGGATTTTAATCGGGGAAGTAAGCATATTCTTCATTATATTTCCAGACTGCAAAGAGTAAGTAAGAGGATGATGCACGGCAGCAATGGACTCTGGTCAAAGGGTAAAGCAAGCTGCCAAATTGAGACTACAGAGAAGTGAAAGAGTAGTTTTGGTTAACCCAGCTCTACTTCTTGTCCTATTCTGCTGCCAGTGTAGCACTTGATTGTGGGCTGGCCCTGCTCTTCCCACTGGGAGCTGATGCTAGCCCCACTCACCAAGAAGTGGTAAAGGAGACTATTTCTGAAGTGTCTTGTAAAGATTAATTAACTCTGGTTTGCAGATGTCAACACATTACCCGAGATCTTCTCTTGCATTATTTAAGCAATCAGGTTGGGGGGGGTGGGGGTGGGTGTGTGTTTATGCTGGCTTTACAAAACTGGAAAAAACTCTTTTTTTAAAGTGACTTCCTACTTGTAAGAGGTTTCCATCCAGCCGGAAGGCTTTGTTCAAACATTAACTGTTGCATGTGAGGCTGCGCATACAGGCGTCACAGTTTACACCAACAGAACCCAACTCTACTAGGAACGTGACTTCAGAAGATTCCAGCTTTGAAATGCAAAGCCTTAACCAAGGTCACCTCTGCAAACATAACCCCTGATTTAAGAACTAGCAGAAAGTGTTCTTCCCCCTTTATAGGTAGCAACTGTTGTTACACATTGTACTGTTTAAAATCTTCTAAAAAACAAAAATCACACTGTCTCTGAATTTTGCAACTTTACTGCCTTAGAATTACATAAAGCATGCTGATATTGGGTAACAATGTAATCCATCTTCCCCAATTTTTTTAAGTAATCAGAAATATATAAGAAAGCTTACAAAATTTTTCAGATATGTCCCAACATAGCAAAGAAATTATCTAGCTTTTCAGGAAGTCTGCTTTGTATGGCAGTCTTTCAGACTCCTTTTGCCACTCTTTAGTAACTTCTTATATTCCCACTACTGCTATTTTTCTGTTTGTTTCCCCCCAATTCCAATTGCTGAAAACAAAACATTAAGTCAGAACTGCTGTAGGCATCCCCCATTCCTAACGCCCTTCAAGGCGGAGGGTAAAGACCTGCACACCAAAACATGCTGGAACTGGTCAGATTTAACTAGTGAAAATTCTTCCTGGAGGCACACCATTTTCATAGCGAAGAGCCTCATTTTAATTTAGTGGGACTACAGCGGAGAAGCCTTCCACGGCAGTATTTTCCTGGGGTTTCCTTTCCTCAGGGGAGGATCAATACAGAAGAGCCAACTCAGTTTAAAAAACAAACAAATCAATACAAATTCCAAATACTTAACCAGAGCAGCTCATAGAACATGGATGTCCAAAGCTCTGTTACTTCACGATTCAGGTTTAATCCCACACTGGACCAGAGATACAGTCTCCATCAAGTGCACTGGGATTTCTGTTGTAGGCTTAGGTATCTTCTGCAGCACCTAACGCTGGATACACAGGGGCATGATCAGAACAACAATGAAGAAATCAGTGCCTCAGGAAACACAGTGACAAGAATAACTTGCCAGTTGATATTATTGGATGCGTGCAATATAAGCATTCCCTAACCACTAGGATTCATCCAAAATTGCTTTGTTAGAACAAAGTTTCATCAACCCTTACGCCCTTCTTTCCCCACACCTACAAAAGTTCTGTCAGTTGTAGTAGCTCGTGAATTTTGCTGGAAGCAAAGCCACAGTCTGTCCCTTTTAAGGCATTCTACCCATAGCCTTAGGGCACCATCAAACATTGTATCTATCTCCAGGAGGAAAGAGTTGAGGTGTTGGGTAGCTCTAACCCAACACCTATAGCACAAAAATGGTCAAATGCAAGTATTGCTGTTTCCTTAGGGGAAAAAGAGGGCACACAGCACGGTCCTGTTTCCAAACAAGAAAATTTTTTCCCACCCTAAAGGACTCTCTCTGACTGCCTGTAACACAGCACAATCTGACATGAAACCACGTACCCCCTAGCACCACAATGCTAGAATTGTAACCGTCTCCTCTACAAAGTCGTCTTCTGTTTTGCTGCAGCAGACTGATGCAACTGATTTGACCTGGAAAGCATCCTACTTACTTTGAAGGCAAGGGAGAGGATTTCTGTAAATCGTGATGTTTTTTTCTTCAGTCTAGTCTTGACTTACAAGTCGTTAAAAATTACCTTGATTTGAAGCAGGAATTTTTCCAATGTTTTTGATTTTCTCCCTCAAAAGCCTGCTCTGTCCCTTCAGGCTTACCATGTAGCCTCAGAGGGCCTTCTGTTTCCAGTAGGGTTCATATTGGCAGAGCACATGAAAAGCAGCCTTGATGGTGGGTGGCTTTCAGCTGTGAAGTGTGACACCAACCTCCGCCTTCCTCTGGCACTCACACCTGCTCCATATAATTCACATCACGCTCCTAAAACAAGTTCAGAAAATCCTTTGATACAAGTTCATCAAGGTCTTACTCAGCCAGAGGGATACATATCATTTACTCACAATGAACCTGCCGAGAGACCAGTCTGCTTAGTACAATGGGCTGCAGTTTTGCACCAGTGGATTTCAGCTGAGAACCAAGCAGGTGTAACGAATCGGGCACAATGTGCCCACCACATCAAACACAGACACCTCCTGAATAATAAACAGGTCATGGGAACCTTATAAAGCTCTCCGGTTGTGTCTTACTGAATGCAATAGATAAAAATCCACAGCATATTATTGCATTTTGGCCAAAAAGAAACCCAAAACTGACAAAAACAAAACAAAACAAAAAACAACCAAATTGCAAAAAAAAAGAGAGACTGATCCTTCTTCCATTAAAGTCAGTAGGAGTTTTGCTGTGTACATCAAAGCAGTTTGGCCCCTGCTATCACAGAGGGGTTTCCTTCCCCCCACATCAGCTGCTCAAAATATCAGTAAGAGACGGCAAGTCAGTTTGGGTAGGGAGGGGAAAGAAGACAGGCCAAAATGAAAAGAGAGAAAGAAGGTATTAAAACTTCCCAGGAGTCATTTCAGGTGTATCAACCTAACATCAGTTTACAACTAATACTGAAGCAGGACAACAGGAGTCTGACCCATATGTTCTGCAAATGTAAAATAAGCCAAGTACATAGATATTTAAAGATTCCTGAAGTGTCAGGCTGAAACTGGTGCCAGTAATAATTTGAAAAAGGATAAAATTTGTTTCTGAATAATACCTGGTGTAACACAGTAGATTTCTGTAGGTTTTCCAGTGAAGATGACCCAGTGCCCCGTGAGCAATAAATTAGGAATCATAACCATGATTGTCCTCTTAGATTTGCAATATAGATTGCCTCTAGACACGTAACTTGTCTCCCTTCCTAAAAGATGCTTTCCTCATTCAATTAGCAGATGTTGCTCACTGCATGATCACACCTAGTGTACAATTAAGAACTGTTTCTAATTGTTTATATTTAAAAAGGCTCAAATGAAAACAAGCATCTTTTAACCTTGGAGTTCTTAGCTTTCAAGCTTCCACCATTTCTCTAATGAATAACTTGTGATTTCTTAGGAGCTGGGGGAGAGGAAGGAGGGACCCCCACCCTATTCCTTAAATGCTCGTTGAATCTTTTTGCTGTTTTTCTGTCTGTCTTCTCACGTGCTCTCCCTATCTCTGTCCAACGCCTTTGCTCAGTGACCTTAAGCGCTTTTCCACCAAGTCTGAGTCCTACTTTCCTTCTGACCTTCCCCAGCAGCTTCCAATCTCAGATTTCAAGGGGGTCACCAAATTTTCTCCTCATGTGAACAAAATTCTCTTCTGCCTCCTCCTCCTCTCCTGTACTAGCAGTGTCTCAGCCCTTCAGGCTGGCGTTCTTCTAAATAAATGAATCTATTTCTAAAACCAAGCCCAAGGCATGCATCCCCTGCCACGAGAACATTTGGCCAAAAAGCAGATCTGGTGAAAGATATCATCATTTCTCAACAGGCTTGGCCAAAGACAGACAGCAGAATAAGGGTTTGGGATAGCCTTCGCAGTAACTGGTGCCATTTATCAACCCTTCCTATAATTACACGAGTCAATAAAAGACGAGCTAGTTGTGCCCAGGCAATTTCCCGCTGACGTAAGGGAACACGCACAGCTGGCTGCAACGAGCCTGCTCTCTTTGACGAACATTTAGTAATGGATTTGCTGCACCTAAAACAAAGCTTTATATTTCAACACTTATTTTTAAAAAGCAGCAACCGGTTGTCCACACCCCAGTGATCTGCGTAATTGAGTTCATGACATAATATCACAATGTTTACGACGAAAGTGGCAGATGGTAGTTATTGTTTGTTTTTTTTTAAAAAGGGCACATATATATCTCATGATTATACTCAGGGTATTCCTGTTGAAAACAACACTTCTTTAATTTAGTAGAGGATATTAAAGTTTGTTTAAAAAACATACACTCCACGAGAAGAGTGGCAGATGGAGTTAACAAGCTCACCTGCTGTTTTACTTAAAACCACTGTCTAATAAGAGGTTGTGTGTTTTGAAAAATGCATTCACACCACAATTTGTAACCCTTTCCCGGGGAGAGGACAAAAACACTCTGAGGAAGGTGGCAGGGCTCTGAGGAGAGGGCACTTCTCCAAGGCAGAAGGGCTGCACTTGGAAAAAGGAAAGGTTGGCTCTTTATAGTAACAGCTGCTGAATCTTGAAGGGAGAGAGAAATAAGGGCAGCCACATCATGCAGGTTTATGCTCAGCTCCATCAAAACAACAGATACAGAGGAGGCAGATTTCAGTTGCAAGGTACCCATGAAGAACAGAGATTTTGAGGGTGCATTTGGGCATTCAGTAGGACAAACTCCTGAGAGGGAAGTAACGGTCCTAGTAAATCCATAGAGAAATTGCACTGAGCTGAAATTGCACAATTTCCCGTATGCTTGTCCTGGCTCTTCAGGTTACAACAACCTGTCTGATGGACTGTGTTTTCTTAGCAGGTCCAACTAGAAATGCAAAAGCCCCCTTTCTAGGGGCCAAGATGTGGTCGAGACCAAAAAGCAGCAACTCCAGACTGCTTCTTCTGAATAGTGTTTTGCCAGTTACAAGGGGACACGTGACAGATCGTCTAAATCACATAAACTTTGGGTCTGCAGCCCCCTCTTGTTCCCTGATGATGCAGATGGGTCTGCTCTTTGACAGTCACTGATTCATCTCTTTCTTTATTCGGCCTCAGTGGACAAAATTGTTTAAACCCTCTGAGGTTGGTTCCATTTCTCCCTTCCCTGGCCCACCGCAGCTTGGGGATGGAGGCAGTCTCCCCCAGCGTTGTCTGAAGCAAGTTCAGCCTGCTCATCTTGGTGGCCAAGGGTTTCAGCAGCTGCTTTCAGTGCCTACTTTTCCACAGGTACGCAAAAATGGTGCAGTTTCAGCGCAATTATTTGTACTCCAGAGGCAGATGGTGTAATAGTGGTCAGACAAAATGATACCCAAAAACCAGTGGAAAAGCGTATATTATATAATACCAATTTGAGAAACCTTAGAAGAAGATACTGATAAAAAGTTGATTAACATGACCCTTTAGGTGGCAAGAAGTTAATGGAATATGTTTTCTACCGTGAGTATTTAAGATGCAATTACTATTCCAGCCTGGGCTACATATTGCAACACAGGATCAGCGTTTCCTGCCATGAAATCAGTGAAAACAATTCAGCAGGCTGGAAGCAGAGAAGATGGCAACGAGAAGATTATCCTTTTGTTTTTCTTTGAATGACGCAAATGTAACAGAGAAGTATGACACCGTGTTTATGAAAACATCCCAGTCTGATGCCTCACCTGCTCACGGGCAGGCAACAAGAGTATTGCCTTTCTATGACGCAGGCCGCTGCTTACTGCCAGTGCTTGCCATGCAGTGGAACACAGCTGTCTGCAAAACGTTTTGCTCAGTTAAATATCATGGAATTTGGCCTTTGGAGTCCGTGTGTTTGTGTATGTATAATGGACTCAAATGTTGGATCTGAATTAATACAAGCTTTTATGAAGATTCAACAAGCTTTGTTCCTTTCTGAACTGAACAATTCACTGAATACTAGACTTACAGAAATAAATAAATATACAAATAAACCTTAACATCCTTGGAGTAAGAACTGGGGCCTACAATGAGTATTTAACCACCACACGGGCAGAGTCAGTCTTTCATGTGTGTCTGTACCGTTATAATTGTACATGTAATTAATTTAAGCCAGGAAGAGCTGTAACAAAGAGAGCACCACTTCAGGATACTCTCTAGTTAGCTGCTTAAGACATTCTCAGGGGAAGTGAGAGACATGAATTCAAATATCCTTGGGCGGTAAAGAGATACGAATGTTTTTATCTCCCCTTTCAAAAATGAGCAGATAAAAAGCAGCCACCACCACTTCATGCAGAGCTCTGATATAATTGCTGAAGCCTGGAGGTAGGTTTTCAGGTACCCTAGGACAGCAAAGAGGTTTTGGGGATCTGTGTTTAGACAGAAGCATCTCAAACCAACATTAGGTACCTGGATCCTTTTGAAAAACAGCCCTTTTTCTACCACCTTAGTCAGACCTGTTTCCCCCAGCTAAGGCAGATGCTGCCAAAGTAGGGCCTGAATAAAACCCGAAACATTTTCATTTCCTTGATTTGATTTTTAGAAAGCAAAGATAGAGAGAACCTATACTGCTTTCATTAAACAGTTTCTTTTTTAAAACAGCTCTGCATCCAGCAGCATCCTGTGCTCCATTTCGTGAACTTCTATTTTTCAGTTTTGCAGATTAGCCATTTCTTGAATTGCCCAAAACCGCACCTTACTCTAATGGACGACTCCAAGAGAAAGGCTGTACTGTGCCCACCTGGGCTGCTGGCGAGCAGCAAGAGGGTGTCAAGTGCATGACTGCAGCAGTGACTTTGCTGGCGGAAATGTAAACCCAGCAGGGAAGAGACTGCACGCTGGGCTCGCTCTTTGATACTAAAAAAAAAAAAAAAATATTACAAGCACTTTTAATATTACTTTTAAGGAAAAAATTAACAGTGGGAGTTGACAGGGAACAGACTGGCTGCTCAAACAGCTCAGCAGTATCAAAGGAGAAGAAAACCAGAAACTGGAAAAACACCCAGCCTATATCTGACATTGTTAAGGACAACTATTCATCGTACATCAAAGTGGGACATTTGGGTTCTTGCTCTCTTTGCCACCATCTCAGGAGCTTCTCTGTGAAGCTTTGGTGGCTTATCACAGCCGCTAGGGCAGCATGAGGATGCGAGGCCAACAGGACGATGGCGTCTGCCTCCAGGGACTGCCAATGAATGTGCCACCTCCGCCGCAGCACTCACCGCTCAGGTCCGGGGCTGTAGGTGTGCATTTACTCACCTGCCCTTATTTTGAGACCAAAGGCCACTGTCTCAAGAGCTCGGCCCATCCCTGGCAGGTGTTACCTTGGTGTTTGCTGTTGGAGGAGACTTGGGGGAGGAGATCAGGCATGGGGCTTAAGAACTTGAAAGCAATCTGGAAAAAAAAAAAAAGACTTGCTCCATCTGAGTTCAGCTCTGATATTTGTCAATTTACATAAATGGCAAAAATGAAATAGAAATAATTTACTTACAAGTATAGTGCAGCCATTCACTATTAGAAAAATCAAGTATTTTAGACATCACTGTATAAAAATAGCCCATGACATCAGCTCTGCTTTTCATCAGCTCCAGAAAAAGCTGGGGGCTATGAGGGATATGTGTGGGTTTTGAGGTTTTTTTAGGTTGCCTATCAAGAACTGTTGGGAATAAAATTGGTACTAAGTCTGGCTCATTCATTCAGGGAACAAAATTTACTACAGGGGAAGGGAGAAAGCAGAAGCAGCTAATTTCTCTCGCACCACCATGCTTCAGCCACTTTCCCTGCATTGCCAAACAGAGAGAGAAAGGCGGCAGCTCCCTGTGGAAGAGCCAGTTCATGTTTTCTCTCGGCTGACCTTTAAGGGAGCCCAGAAAGACTAAACAAGGCTGGAAGAATTCAGAGGCTAGACAGGGAAAACTTTCCAAAGAGCCCCAAGAGCCACACGGTGCCAGCAGCCCCGCTGACAGCAGTGTTAGCTGCAAATATCCCACGCTGGCTTTTTTATGTCCTCCTCCTCACCTTCTCCTCTCCCACAGAAACAAACCCCGTGTGACCTTTTCTGGGCCATTTTCTGTCATGTTCCTGAGCTTTAAGAGATTCAGATTTTCAAGTCTTTATCTACAGCTGCAGTAACTAGGGACTTGGACAACAAATTCTGAAGCCATGAAATAACCAGACTAGATAAAACTTAGAGCTACATTTTCTTAAAAAAAAAGTACCAAGTCATTACATTACATGATTCGTAATGTAATGGACAGCACAGAGCACAAGCCTGTTTCATCAGTGAGAAAACAACAATGGTACTAAAAAGACACCTTATTGAATCACTGATCTCCCATTGATGGAAGACATCACTCTGAGTACCAGTTGAGACCACAGTGTGTCCACGTACAAGGTTTTAAATCAATTTATGAGAAAGTGTGAGCAGGTTGTAACTGCATCTTTGCTCCCTGCAGGAGGCTTCAAAATAATGAGACACTTTTTTCAGAATATGGAATAGGAATATTCTTAAAATAGGAACTATGGGAGAAAGGAAAGTTGCTAAAGCAAAGAGCTGTCGCAGTTTGCAGATTATTTTATCCAGGAAGTAACGGCAAACAAAATGCACTCAGTATACTGCTATTACAGTTACCTTTTGCATGTAGTGCTTAGCTCATGGTTTTATGTGCCAAATACCCTGTCTGCACTGAGCGTACTCCTGCGTGCACACCAGATAACAACTCCTCTTTGTCCTTGGCTGTTATCGAGCCTCTGACCTGCCCGAGGTCCCACCGCCGCCGGCTCAGCCAGCCGTGAGTCACATACCCACCGAGCCCAGGCGCGGGGAAGTGGAGCTGCCACGCCGCCCCACCCCACCCCGCCAAGCTGTGGGTTGTGCTCAAGGCTGGGTTTTTGCTTCCATCTACCTTATCTTAATTGCCACATGCTAATGTAAGACCTGGTGGTGCGTGACTCGGTCCCACGGAGGGATAAGTGATGTCAAGTGTAGCAACCAGCCCATTTAGTAAACTAGTCAGTAAATACCTATAAATAAGGGAAGAGCTTAAAGAAGCAAGGAATTCCCTGCGAATGATTCACAAACACTAAAACCTGTCCAGATTTAGCAAGTAATATTTTCCAAGCTGAAGTGGCGTACCAACATGAAACAGTCAAAGTTTGCAAAGGCAACTCACCCCCAGCGCTTTTTCACCGATAGATCTCAAAGCACTTTGCCAAATAGGTCGATATCATTACGCTCCCTTTGTAAGTGGGGCGAGAGAGACCGGCCTGAAGAAGGTCAGCGTGAGAGCAAGAAGTGCGGCCAAGCGCAGAACAAAGGTCTCCTTTGTCGCCCACCAGTAACCTTCCAGTCTAAAAATCCAGATACTCTCTTTTGTTGGGGTGGGGAGGCTGTTTCAACTTCAGGTTTGTGCTTTGAATTTGATATGCTTAAAACTTAATTAATTTAATTATTCAAATTTTAAAGTTTTTTCCCATATCAAATAGATATTAAAAAAAAAAACTTCATAAGAGAATCTGTTTGTTTAAACCAAAACAATCGCACCCACTGTAATTAGTCCTTAGGTCCATCAGGCAGGTAGCCAACAGTTAATATTTAAATGGCCCCGTCCTCCCTCTTATCAGGATTATGAAAACAGACCATAAACAAGTTCATATGATCCTACTGCCGAATGCCACAACAGAAGTGTCACAGGACACAGAGACCTTGCAGAGGCCGGAGGAGACACTGGAAGAGTCCGTCTGTTACCATTCCCCAGTGAAAGGCTGGTTTGCGAGCTTACAGGGCAGTGGAAGTACAACAACGTACAGCAGAACCACGGAGGAGAAGGCAGGAGCAGGGACATGGCAAATTATCACAGCCTTGGCTTCAGAGAGTACCCCACGCAGTGCATCATAACAGTGACTCTTCTTCTCTCACCCGGACCCCTTCTCTGGGCCAGACTCCTCCAAGACCACTGTCACCAAGGAAAATGGAGAAAAGTGCCACCAGGCAAAATGCTTGCGCAGTGAAGGAGAGAGGTGAAGAGGTGAAGGATGGGTCTACTGTATTTGTCCTCCTCAGGTGCTGAGAGCAGGAACACAGAATAGTTAAAGTAACTCCACGAGATCCGCCAGCAAAATTTTCAACAGTGACTGCTTTGTTTCACTGAGCACATGTTACAGAAGCTCTCAGTGGTGATGGTGGAGGATTGTAGTACAACGAGCAAGATTCTCCATTTCTCCATGTTCGTTTTAAATAAGTCTTTCCCAGGAGCTTCAATGGTACTGCAACAGGTGTCACTTCATGTGATGCCCAAAGTTGCCTATTTTAGTTTACTGTTTCCATCTCCAGATTCTTACCACCTTAGACAAATCATCCCTCAAGCATTGATAATAGAAATGGAAAAAGCCCACTGTCCTCCCTACAACAGAGCTTCTGACTTGGCCATCAGCCTTATGAATGGTTTTACTTCGAGTTTCCTGAGAAGCAGTATCGACAACATCTAGTCCAGCATTAGGTACATTATGTGATTCCTTCCATTATAAAAAGTAAGAGAAACTTTTTTTTTTTTAAATAGAAAATTGAAGTCCATGACTCTCTCTGAATAAAAGCTGTCAAAAAGAGTGAATGAAACTTGCTTTTCTAAACCATGCTGGTGTGAACAAGCACCACGGCTTGCTTACAGTGTGAAAACTTTCTCTTCTACATCAAGTCCATCTTCCTCACAAGCAATGGAGGGGAGGAAGGGTCTTGTGGACTCTGTGTGTTTTGTGCGCCCAGGACCAGCCAAGAACTGCCTGAAAAATAACAAGTAAAATCCTTCTTTCAACCACCTTCAAAGGGGTTAGCATATTTGTCCAGTATATGAATGAGTGGTGTTTTATACACAGTTTAATATACAAAGTCGGAGAGATACAGGTTTTATACAGTAACAGTCACATTTCTGCTTTTAGAAAGGCTGGCTGTTCTGCCAGGGAAAGTTGTCAGCATCAGAAAGAAGACAACACTTCCTCCTCTAGAAGACAAGCACCATCCTAGCAACCAACAACTGTGTTGTTTTTCACTCCTGGCCATTATCTGTTGTCTCAGCAGTATTTATCTAACCTCTGGTTATGATCAGAGGTTCATAACATATTGTAGCACACCAGTATAAGTAGATGCACGACTTGGAGCTTAGCCAATGCAGAGTTCAAGGACTTCATGTTCGTCTGTTGCTTTTACTGATAGTTGCGGTGAACTACACCAGTCAGAAGCAGAAACTTTAGCCTTCCACTAGGAATGGAAAACCACCAGCATGGCAATCCTTATGCTAGCAATCATCAGCTTTCGGGGTAAGAGCATACCAAAAGGGTGCAAAAGAGCCCAGGGAAGAGCCACCACTGCTTTTCTCTAATGCTTTCACTCTGCTCTCCAACCACTGTAAGAGAGGGAGCCTCTGAGCTTACAGGCTTGCTTGCCCTGTGCCTGGCTCCCTTTCAGCTGGGGAAGCACATGAATACAGAGCTGGAGACTCTGGACAAAGAAAAGAGGTTAACTGGGGAATGTTCAAACTCCTTTTTCACAGCTTGAAGCAATCCCTTGCTAAGGGCCTGAAACCAGGGACTGCAGAACTTCTAAGGGCTCCTTTTGTACAATTTCCAGTCCAGAGTATTTATCCTCCGTCTTTGTCACAGAACACAGGAAGGAGAGGATTTTGCTGCTAGATTGACAAGGAACCTTACCACTACACTAATTTCCAAAGGTTCTGCTGTGACTGGGACAAATTCTTCCTTTAGGCCATCCCAGGGCAGTGCTATTCTCAAAAACATCTGCAGATAACGTACAAAGCTGCCTCCCTGCCGGCTGCTTTGCTTTGCGCTAATTCCCCGCAGCTGCAAGGGGAGTTGTGCGGTGCTGCCAGCCTGTGGAAACCACGCCGCTCTTTTCGGTGCCTAACTGAGCGTTTCCTTTGAAAATCATGGCCATAATTATTATCCAGCGGTTTAGAAAAGGCACATTAAATGTTTCCCTGAAAAGTCAGGAAGTTCCTTATTACTCTCTGATAAATACCTGCCAGCCATTAATAACTGTGTTTTGCAATAACCCAGGGCAAGGAAGTAGCATTCCCCTGTCCTTAAGGGCTTAGAAGTACAGGCGTGCCCAACCCAGCGCAACACTCAGCAAACGCTGAGTATCTTGCCCGTGTTGGAGGGTCTAATGATACGTACATTTCTGATGGGGCTCCTCTCACCTCTCTACAAGCTAGAGGCTGTTACGGATGAGGCTAACGCAGGACAAGGGTGCAGCGTGACACGGCTTTGAGGTGTTTATGAAGCCCACTCCCCAGCCCCACTCAGGAAAGCACCTTAAAATCTAGAGGCAAGCTACGGGAGGCCAATATTTTGTGCAGCACCCAAGGACATACCTAGGAGCACAGACTGCTGTATTTCTCTGTCATTTTGCAAAGAAAACGGGATTCCTCTGTTTTTCCAAGCCTCACACCTCCTGCAGCCCCAGTTCCCCTCTGCGACTGTTCACTCAAGAGAGCAGCAGGGCAGGTTGGGTTCAGCTGATCTCCCCCAGGCTGTGAGGACAGGGAGCAATGCACAGTTTTAGACCTATGTCAGAGCTTTTGACCACAAAAGTCCTCCAAACCCCCATCCAAACCAAAACCAGCTAACAACAGCAGCAAAAAAAAAAAATCCCTGAGCACATTAAAGCAACTTAAAAAGGATAATATTCAAGCTAGTGTCAAGCTGTTATGAAATCAAAAGTGGAGAGCAGCAGCTCGCTGTGAGCAAAGCAAATGAATTGGCTCTTGGGGGTTTGTCCCATGTGCAGAGTCAGAAGAACTGATTTCCTTTTCTGTGCTGTTATGAACATGTTAGAATCTAAAAAAATAACTTCAAATGTTATCAGAAACATCTCCTCTTCATCTCCCTGTGTAAGGGCTGATAAGAAACACTGTATGTGAAATTTGCTATTGGTGCTTTTGTATGAGTCATTTAGCAAGGACAATGACAGAAGGAAATCAAAATCCAGTCCACTTTGCTTAGATTCAACTTAATAATTGCTACAATTTCATGCAATGCAGTCCACAAACTTATTCTCTCACCGAGCTTGTAGATTGTCTGTAAACAGCTGAAAAAATAATAAATCTGAGTGAGCTCTTTATTCAGAATGATTTCCCTAAAAAATCCTAACAGGAATCCTTGAGCTGTATATCCTTTGTAATCACATTGTCGTGAATAGTCAGTAGTCAAAGTACAAGGCAGACTGGTTAAGTCTGAATGGCCTGATGGATCACATGAAATTGTTTCTGAATAATTTTTGTTTGTACATCTCAGCCGCATTTTGCAAAGGAAAGCCCCTTGAAGAATAGAAAATTGTAATAGCTGTATAAAAATTACAAGGGCGAAAAATAATAAAATAGTTATAGGACACTTCTTCAGTTAAAAAAAGTACAGCTGACTTGACTGATTATAGACATCAAACCAATATATGCTATAATGGAAATCAGCATCAATGGATTACCTCCCAGGAGAGTCCTGCATGTATGAGCAGTCCCAGCAACTAACGTATTTTCCAGTACCTGAGGCAGACTGGTGTAGAAGATGTGTCCCTTCTCAAAAAGAGAAATTAGAGAAACTCGGTACCAACTGCATCGCCTGCTGCTGGGGTTGAAACAGCTCCTGCCGCTGCATTTGACCTTGCTTCTCTGCTGCGGCCAGGGCAGGAACAGCAGTGACAGCAGACCATGCAGCAGGAGTAGCAGAGGTTTGCAACATGAGTGTATGAAACACATCTGAATCTGAAGTCCCTCTTACCCTTTCCATTTTGGGTAGAAAAAAATGTACCCATTGTATCAATAAATCCGTAATCTGAATGATATAAAATAACTGGTGGCGTCAGCATTTGAAGGCATTTTATTGCATGCCTAAATGCAAATCTACGCTAATAGGACATTATTTAGCTTACAAAGCTGAGGACTTAAAAGTTAAGAAATGCCAATAGAAAGATTGCCCTTGCAATTTGAGATAGCTCCTCTTATGTATGCAGGCATGTACACACATCAACATGAGACTGCTTGTAACTCAAATTCTCCGAGGCTTATTGGAGATACAGGATATCTTGCGTGTTGCCTCTATCCTTCAACATACAAGGCCAGCAGCGGGAACCGCACTTTGCTATCTGTTGGGAAAGGGATGGAGTAAGTCCTAGCCAAGATAAAGCTTACAGGTAGAAGAAATATTTTTCATTAGCCCAATTAGTGTAGTTAGAAAAAGGAGAAAACCTTCCAGGCACACAAGTCCTTTTATGGGTCAGAAACAGAAATAGCAAATTCCCAAATAAAGTTGTAGGCATTTGCTCTGAAAAAAAAACCAAAACCAAAAACACACAAGAAAAAAACCCCCAAACCTCTACAACTCTGGGATCTGAGCTCCATGGGGGCAATGGCTTCTTCTCAGCAGCTGATGCAAATCTTTGTAGATGGTTGCTTGCCTGCCCCAGGGGCAGACTTTGCCAGGACCTGCTTTCCCCCCTCCCCAGGCTATGCTACCTATCTTTGAGAGGCCCTCGGTCCATGGCAATCACTGACTGCAGCTGCAGAGGTAGCGGGAGAACAGAACCAGGCTGCCCAGCTGCTCTGGGTGGGAGAACAGTTATGGCGTGAGCCACAGGAGGGTGGGAACAGCACAAGGCATGAACTAATCCCTCTGCACCCATGACAAGTCAGGGCAGCTCCACAACCCAGCCCCAAAATAGGAAACCCCACAAGGCAGGTTATATCCACCCGGGGCTGGGTCCTGAGCTCCCTCCCCATGTAAATCACCCACAGCCAGCCCGAGGCACCGCTGTGCTCCAGCTGCCCATCAGCATTTTGGCACTTGCTCTCGCAGATCTGGCTTCCAAGAAAAGTTATTTTTCTTGTGTGTTTCCTCATGGCGATGGCCAAAAGGTCTAAGGATTGCCAGTGCTGCATTAAGGAAAAAAAACCCAGATAAGTGGAATGGATAAATGAAAACATTACCAAAGTGGCAGGCCAGGTGTACCAGATCACGAGCTGGGTCTGGTAGCAGTTTAGGCCGCCTTTCTCATTTAGGAAAGCCAGGACCAAGAGCTTCAGATCACAGGTGAATTATCAGGGATTTACGGAGGGCAAGTGGGGACAGTGGCTGGCCTACCTGCCTCGCTGATTTTTTGGCTGAAGTTGCAGTATCCAAATAGTAATTCTTTTCACCTTATCTCTTCCTCTAAACTTCTTATAAGTGTGCATGCTTGCAAGTCACCTGAGGTTCGCTTTGGCAGAACAACAACAGATCATTCCACATACCCCGGTTTTGGCTTTTCCGAATTCCCCTGAATATTGAAAGCTATTAAGTTGACATGTTTTCCTCCATGTGATTCTCCTGGTATGGCTTTGCAGTGGCCTGATGTCATACCTAACCACAAAAAACCATGATCTAATATACCATAACTGTTAAAAAATATAGTGTCCGACACATTGGTTTCCTAACCTCACGGGGAAAATATTTATGCCATAGAACTTCTTAACTTTTAAAAAAGAAGAGCCCTGAAAGATGCTATTTAAAATACCATATGGTATATATGGGGAGTAGGAATATTAAATGGGTGAGTTTGCTGCTTGTTTTTTTATTTTGAGAAAACAGAAGTACTTGGTACTTCTGTAGAATACAGAAAATATTCTAGAGACACAAAAGGATGTTTTTTTAATGTCCAGGTCTCTTTCATACCACACTGGCAGTTCAGCAGTTCGGCATTGCTGGAGCAGTATAAAGCAGCCTCTGGGTGAGAATTTGGTTCAGGCAGCATGGAATTGCAATTTAAAAAGTCAATCATTTGCAGGCTTGAACTGAAGAAAAGACTTATAGCATTGGACACATGAAAATGCAATTAATTCATCTGCTGCAAAATGCTGTTTGTGAGGATAAGGCGGCAGAAGGCATTTTCAGGACATGGTGTACAGGCAGGAGACTGTGAAGGGACAAAAGTATAAAAAAAGACGAACTGTCCAAGACACAGACTTCAGCATCGCCGCTAATCACTGTTTTGTTTTCAGCATCTGAGATTCTGTGCCGTTTTACAAACGTGCCATCTGTGTTTAGAGCTAAATGGATTTATCTTGAAATACAGCCCTTTTCCTGAGGGCTTGTGGCCTGTAAAGCTTTCCGCCTTTTTTTTTAATTTTTTTTTTCCCCTTTGCCTGGCAATGGCTGCGTTCCCACATGTAACTAAGGTGGAAGCTGGCAGCCCCCCAGAGGCACGGGAAGGGCTGGAATTTCCCAGGTCACGCTCAGGAATCCAGGCTTCTGCAAGGCATGGGACACTACCTCTGAGCAGGAAAGATGCTTACAGCTGCTTTTTGTTCTCCGAGACAAGTTTAATAACGTCACTGTCTAAATTATTTCATTCTCTGCAGACCTAGAAATGCAATCACTGCTACTGCTGGTGGTCTTTAATGTGCGCATTTCCATTTCCCCCTCCCCGCAATGAGGCAAGGAAGGGGTGCTGCTCATTTCTTTCCTCACTGACATCTCACAGGCTTCAACAGCGTGATGCTCCTGCAGCTGGTTGTGGCATCTCAACGACCCCAAACTCGGAGGTGAAGGCATGGGGGCACCAAGGGGGCTTCTGGTTGCAGCTCAGGCTTGGCTGAAGATTCACGGGGTGCAGGCGTTCCAAGCCATTCCTCACCCCCGTCCCACCCCAGGCTGCACACCTGGGCTGATGCAAATGCAGATTTGGACCTAAGCCGCCTGCCTCAGGCCAGCTCTAGCTGCTGTGCCCTCGGCAGCACCAGGCTCTGCCTCAGATCCAGCAGGCAGAGCCTGGGGCTGCAAAAGCTGGGAAATCAATCTAAAAATAAGGTGTTTCAGTAGAAGTTTGTTTTTCAGCTCTGTTTTGCTGCCTTACAGTGCATCACGCTAGAAATGTGGGCAAGTGGTTTTTGGTACCGAGAGCCGCCTTTTCATTTGAAAAGAATGTCCCCACCAACCACATCCCCATGTAAGGAAAAAAGCAGCAACTTACTGGTAAAGCTGTTAAGCGGGGAGGCAGAATTACACTCTCCGTTAAACCTTACTGTCATTTAAGTGAGGCTTTGATGGTTTCAATAGCTCCTTACCAGGAGTGACGTGCGCATGGAGGTCAGCACGCAACCCACCCGCCCATCTTTGGGCTGCTAAAAAGCAGGAGCCTTGCAAGGCTGCCAGGCAGAGTCTCTTTACTCCCTGGTGTTGTGGTTGTTTAGGTCTGTGTGTTTACCTAAATCAGAGAAAGCGTGGGATGAAATACTTCTTCATTAAGACATGATGTGCTGCAGCTGGGGTCTCGCCGTCCAATTTATTGGATAGTCTGGCATAACTAACATTTTGCATTTATTTTTTGACTGAAGGAGAAATGTCCCCCTGACAAACTGGAATGCATGGAGACCGTTACAGAAAAAGGTGAAAAGAGAAGTTTCTTTTGCCTCATACAGAAACTGGAGCCAAAGGAAGAGATACACTCATAAGCTGTTGCTAAAACTTAAAGGTTCAGGAGCACAAGGCAGTCACTGCTGGGTATTTGGATGAATAAAATATTGATTATTATCCGAGCATGACCCTGAACATAAGAAAAGAGTGGAATAGTTTTTATTCTGATTTTGTAGACAAATTCTGTTTTTATAATGGAACAATCTCAAATTTCAGAATCTGGGGAAACAAAAACCGAAAGGAAAATTTGGGAGATACAAAATCTGGACACAGGATGGCATTTTGGAACACGGCTTCATCTACCATTAAAAACAAAACCAAATGCTGAACTCTTTAACCCAACCATTGTATCCTGCCGATTCAAGAAGCCCCTCCATTCAAAGAATGTAAACTCTGCTATGACAGGAGCCAAGAGCTCTTTTTTACGGAATGCAGGAAACTTTTCTAAAGGGCCAGTTTATGACCTGGCTGGAGAGCTGGAAATAATTAGGTGTTCCGGTCAAAGGTCAAAGTCATAGGGTTAAATTCCTAGGAACTCCAAACAACCCTGGGTGACTGCGCCAAGACTGATCATTTGGCCCTTTTCTGCCCGCAGTGGGAAGGCAGCGAGCAGCCTGGGACAGGAGTGAGCCATGCCACAGTCATCTGCCCTTTCCAATTCCAAGTCTGAAATTTTGAGACTCGTCACACACTCTTGGTCTAAAAAAGCGTAGCTGGGGTTAAAAAAAATAAATAAATCTGGAAATAAGAATTGCAGCCAAATGACCTATTTATAGCAACACCAAATATGAACTAAATGCCAAATGACAAACTAAGATCCTGATTCATATTCTACTTCTGAAGTAACCCCGCTGAATTCAACGGGGCATTAGACCCTGCAGCAGAAATCTGTCTCCAGATGAAAACAGCAGCACCAGTCTGGCCCTTGGGGAGCTGTCTTGCTCTGTTGTATACATGAAAGCTGCAAAACAGTCTACGTTTGTAGGGATCTTGGTGCTTAAATCTGAAGCCGTGCATGGTGTCATTTCTGAGCATTGCTCAAAAACGTAACGAGGCCGAAGGGAGAATTCACTCGTCGGGTGCTCTTTTACCAAATGACGACGTTAGCTTCTCAGAGAAGCAATAGTCTGTCTCCCTTTGTGAAACTTAGCTTAAACATGATGCAATATCGAGCAGCTTGAGTTTGCCAGTGTCCCTCATACAAGCTATAAGCACTTCCTGGTGAGGCCTATGGAGTGCGGCTCCGTTTGATGCACTTACCAGCCTGAAAGCAGAAAGGCAAGCCAGGGGCGGAGGTGGAGAGGACCGATACCTCCTCCACACACTGTGTGCTGGGGGGAGACGTGCACTGCCTTACTGCCCTGAGACTTGCTTTCCCCATTGCCTTTCATTCAAAGTCTTTTGCCCTGGCCCCTCCGAAAAGCATTGACTCTTACTAATGGCTTTTTGGGGAAAATGAGCATCTTTATAAGGCAAAGAATCCCCCAAAACCCCCTTGGAGAGTGTTTCTCAGCTCTGTTTCCGAAGGGGTCAAATTGCCCGTTACAGGCCAAGGAGATTTTCCTGCTACACCAGGAAAGCAGTGTTTTAAGCTCAAAAGCATCTCTATTCATCCTTGTGCAAGGAATCAGGTCATTCTCTGTTTCTCCGAGTCCCTTGCACGATTCAAAGCAAACTATCCGGTATCAAACTTCTCCATAAAATAAAAAGTCTCTGGTCAGATCTGAAATCCAAACTTGGTGGACATCCCACTTCACAATGGGACAAACTGAGGCCAAAGTACAACTATGGATGAGATTTTGGGATAGTCCAGGTCCTAGTACAGTGGGATGAATCAATCTCTACTGAAGATGGCCCTTCTGCTCGTGCCTCTTCTCATGCTCTTGTTCTGCCAGTCCACAAGCAGCCCTGCTCCATCAATTCATCCTTGTTCATCCCCCTCCTTCCTCCCCATTCAAATTTCTAAACTCAAAGAGCAACTGAGACCATGCCATGACCTTCTGCACTGACTGCTCTGTCTTTTGTGAATCTAAACTGATTTTCCTTGCATGGGAACATCCAGGATCTACCCTTTGACCTTCAGCCTGAGGTTGTGTATTAGGAGTAAGAGAGAATGTGAAAGCGGCATTTGACTGTCAGCATCAACAAGAAATACGAGCCACCCTCTATTAGAAAACAGTCTGTTTCTGTCCAGTGCCGGGAAATATGGGAATTGCCAGACTTGCTTAGACACAAGGGTCAATATCCTGCCTCTGATGCTAGCCAGCACCAGATGCTTCAGGGAAAGGTCCGAGATGCCTGTAGCTGGCAGATACGGGATAATCCCATTCTTATCTCCTTGCTTCGGAGAACAGTATAGCCAGCACGCACACAAATACAGGCACACACGTGCACACTGGAAACTGCCTGCCTCGGAGAGCTCTCTTCCTGGAAATATTGCAGTATTCCGTGTCATGTCAAGTATTGTTAAATACCCATTGCAATAGCGTGCAACTGACCCCAAGGACTGGGCTCTGTTAAGGAAGGGAACGAACAAGACAAGGGATGCCGAGGGTTCAGCAACTGTATTTAGCGCTTAGGTTTCTACAGTCAGTGTGCAGCTAGCAATTCAACTGAAAATGACCGATAAAAACAACCCGGTTCACCAGCCCAGAGCCAGCAGTCCAGACGGGAGCTAAAATATCACCATTTTGACAGAAGAACAAGGCTGCTGGAAGAAACTGCCAACCTTTCACCCATATTCCTATAATCTCGACATATTCTTGATCATGATTTAGTGTCTCTTTTCCACCCCTCCAGGGTCAACTGTTAGGCTTCCTGATGACTTTACGCAAGTAGTCAATGATCTTCAAGCCTCTAAGGTATGCTCAGCTTTCACCAATTCTCCTCCCAGCACCTACCTACTGGAAAGAAGACAAAGCGGGACCAGGCTGAGCTTGGATATGTTTCTACGCTGCCCTGAACAGATCACCCTTTCTACCTATGATTTAATAACGTTTTTATGTAACAACATCGATCCACAGGGACAAACGGGGTTTCTTCGTGTAAAGCTGCAGCTGGGGATTTGACGTTAGGTTTGTCAGGGATTCTGGAAAGCTACTGGAATGGCCACGGTGGATTTCCTAGCCCAGTTTCTTTCTGTGTTTTGAGTTTATCTGCCGTTACGTAAATCAGATGATTATGAAAACATTACACTGTTCAGTACCCGCAGCTCAGATGAGAGGAGGAAGTTTGTGTTGACCTGTTAAAGAATTTTGTTATTGATACAGTTCAGGAAAACAGAGATCTCGGCACACTTTGCTTGTTTAATTAGTGTCTGTTTCTAAGCCTCAGATGTCCCACAGAACTGTTTCTGTGCAAGTAATTAAAATGCATAAAACTGTAGAGAGCTATAAGATGATAATCCACATTATCTGATACTGCTGCTATTTGATAGCTCTTCAAACAAAGTACAAAGCAACCTTGATCTTCCTAATGCTCTTTACTCAGAAAGAGGCCCAACACAAAGGGACTTATAAGTCTGCTTTCTAAAATCAGTGGGCATAAAAAATAGGATTGCAGTTTCTTGGCAAAAAAAAGTGTTTCCTTGGTATTAATGGAGTAAGCTATTTTTAGTTTTGTTCTGAAGTCTTTGTGAGAGGCTCCTCTGAAACAGTTCAAAACACAGAAAGTCCTCTTCCCTAATCTGGAGAATATCGTACTCCCTCTCTCTTGCTATGTATGTTATTGAACAGTGAAGGAATAATCTCACTGGCAGCTTTTTCTGGAAAGGTTCCTTAAATAAAAGCTCCCACTGCCCTCATCCCCCATCCTTTACGGACACACTTCCATCCAGGGGTTACTTAGCCCCTCTGCAAGTAAAGCGGAGCCCTGTAGGGAGCGAGAGCTGAGCTCCAGGGTTAACTCTCTCCTAGGACCACGGCATGTGAATCCCCAGCAGGCAAACTCATCCTCTCGTTCTCTCCCTTCTCCTCTCCATCCTTTCTGCAAGTGCAGGTGATCAGCAGGGCTGCCTTTTTTCAGGCAGGGCATAGTTTAGGAGAAACAGTGCATTCAGATACTGCTAGTCCCATATGTGAAACCACGTGACCATGTGATGCAAAAGCTGATCTGATATAAATTCGTTCTGCTGGCTCAAGTTGGTTAAGAAGTGTCAATGGTTACTCTTGCACGGGCAAGATTCATGCCAGAGCAGACCTTGCCATCAGTACAAAGTCACCATAAGAGCATGAAATCAGGATAAACCCTGTACTGCAGGTTCTGGCTGACTTAGCAGGGCCTGGCCCACCCATCACATCCAAATGTCACTGTGTGTCCCTCCCTGGTGGGGATCAAGTACGTACTGATGAGTGACTGCTCCACACAGTCTTGCAACAACAAACTATGGCATTAGGCGGTCCAGGGCCTCCGTAGGTTTAGCAGTGCTTTCCATCGCTGCACGTCTGTGCAGTGATTATGGGAGGGAAAAGCATGATGCCCGCTCGTCAGATGGTTGCTGGCCCACTGAGTAGAAAACCCTTCCTCACACCAAGCCGTGGCTTTGTGTTTCAGCCAGCTGTCCCTCATCAGGTGGAGACAGATGCCCGAGACCCTTGTAAATGGGATCCTGAGGACACCCACCGCTTGGAGGTTTAACTCCTGACTGCCCCCCAGGGTGTACCGAGAGCCTGATGTGTATTGCCCTGCAATACTGATGCTCGATATAAACCTCAGCTTACAACCAAGAAACTTCTCCTTATGCCTCAGTCCATCGTGCCTTCCCTTGGGGTACGGTCCAGCGCTGGCCCCTCACTGCTCCTCTGCTAGAAAAGCTGAGCCTCGCCGGTTCAGAGACTATTTCCTAAGCAGCCCTATGAAGCTGTTTGGCAGCAGCTGCCCTGTAACCGATCCCACTGAGCTCGGCAGGGCAGGCCTGGGCTTTCCAAAGAGAGCAACCTCGGGATGTAACAGGAGAAATTAGGGGGCCTCACAGCCTCAGAGCCAGCGCAGTGCCGGCTCCGACGACGCTGTTCCATGTGGTCGATCCCTGTAGCTATTAAGGAATAAAATGCTATATAAAGCCGTGCCGCAGCCAAGCAGAGCCTCAGGAACATGACAGTCATCAGAGAGCTGTTTGAGTCCTGGTAGCTACTTGCTTGCTGTTAGAAACACTGCCGAGGTTATAAAAGCTTGTGAGGAAAACATATCCCCCTGTAAGCCCTGCCGCTGGGACTGAGGTTGCGTTAGGTACCTGGTTCTCCTGCTGTGCGGCCCATCGCCTGCTCTTTGAGCTGAAACAAAACTTTTTTCCACTGCAAATGGTTATGGAAAAAGCAGGGTTTTGGTTAAATGAAATTATCCATCATGTACATCTAATAGAGAGTAAAATGTTACCATTTGGGAAAAAAAACCAACCAAACCCAAATGCTCCCGAACTCAAAAAAGTTCAGCCAAAATACTGCGGGCTTTGATATGCTGCCAAACTCAGTGTTTTCCATGCAAAATGTTTAAAAAAGTAGTGTCTGTTCTAGAGGAACCCTCCACCTTCCTATTTTCTCATCAAATGGTCAGGATCATACCACTGTTTTACAGCAGGGAAAAAAAGTTATGTAGGCTGTTCAGAACCAGCCTTTCTTCTGCTTGTACATTCATGATAAATTATACTTCGAAGAAGGAAGATATACAATTGTGGAACTGGGGGGGGGGGGGGGGGCTGGTGTTACCTGGAAGAAAATAGAGATAATTGCTTTCTTCTGATCCTGAAATAAGTCTTTTTCCCTGGAGACTGCAGGAAGAATTTCCTGTATTTTTCCACTAGTGATGCCCGACTCCGCTCAATGCTTTTCCTTGATGCCCCGTTCGCCCCTGTGCCAAAGCCCTACCTTCCAGTTTCCTCACCAACTGCAGAGAGCTGCAGGAATTAGCTGGCATAACTGAGAAAGGGCGTTTGGTCCTCAGTCCTGTGAAGTTTTCTATTAGCAAGTTTAATGTCTTTCACGCTGCAGAGCTAAGGTGAAATTGTTCTCTGAAATTCAGATATGCCTCCTGAAGAACATCGCTCCATCTGTGCTCCCCCATCCATCTCTTCTTTCCCCCTCATCCTTCTCCCTATCAACTGAGTCCTGCCCCAAGGACAGTAATAACTTCAGTTTGTTTTAAGGAGTAACTGTTCCTTTTGTTAGCCGTGCCTTTTCCAGACTCTCAGTTGATTTCTAACTTTCACCTAGCCTGGAAGTTCTTAAATTACAGACGCAAGAACATATGTGAAAACTGCAGTGCTCTGTTCTAAACAAAGCCCAAATGCATATTCCTCATTTCTTTATAGCACCATAGCAATAATACTGAAGCTACTGCCAAAGTATAACTTGACGGTGAAGAATGGTCATTATTAGCAGTACCCCATTGTGTTTTTTGGGAACGGGAAGTATGAACATCCTTCACGGGACCACAAAATGTGAATAATGAAGATACTTGCAGGTATGCACTCTCAAAAGAAAAGCATGGGTCCAAAAGCACTGCACGTAACTTTTTTCCTGAAAGTGATTAAATGCAGATGGCTACCAGGAAAGATGGGTTTCGCAATAGCAGTCATATAGGACCCTTCAGACTGTTTGGCTAGTAATTTAAGTTAGGAAAGCTATTTGCAGAATGTGACCTCTGGAATGTAGTTATTCCAGGAAGATGTAACATATTATCAGGGAGTGAATTCCAGGACTGAGTTATTTCTGGTAACAACTGAACTACGACAACAATATTTACAACTAACTTATTAAACAAAAACATTCAAATATTTGTCAAGGAGTTTATTTACAATGAACAATTTCTGCAGATCTCATTAGTTTCTACTTAGGAGAGAAATAAATGGATAGAGACTTTGGAAATGATCCTATACGTTCATTTACAAGACACATACAACTCCCATTAATTTTAAACAGAGGGGTAATGAACAGCAAAGACGAACAAGACACACAACCCACAGAACTGCTGCAAGTGCCCTTGCACATACTTCAGCCCTTCACAGAAGTTCTCCCTTTCTTCACAGCTGATCTCCATATGAACCAACAGCTCAGTCTCGATGCAGACTTTGACCCTTGTCCAAATAAACCCAAAGCAAAGGTAAGTCAGAACAATGTCACTCAGCTCTATGCACAGGAGCCCAAAACTGTGCAAGCACAAGGCACCACAAACATGACGGACAATCTCCAATACCACCCATGTTAAACTGCCCACCAGCTAAGTTTCTGTTCTCACCACCAGATATTGTAAAGCCTGCTACAACTGGGGACATAAGATTGGAAAGGACTTCCCTGACCCAGGTCATACAATGCCTTTCCATCTGCACCTTCAAATGAGGTTTGTTTTTATCACACGAATACTCCCTTCTTGCTTCTGCCAAGGGCAGAGGTCTCCTTTCAGGGCTGGCATGAACACTTTAGGTTCATTTGTTCTTGTGTCAGAGGTCTCCTTTAGCTTAAACAGCTCTCTCCTTTTTCTGGTGTGTATTTGCTGAAATACCTATGGACAACAATTGTAGCCCCTTGAAGCTTTTGTTTTGCTAATATAAACAAACCAGCAGGCTTTTTAATACCTTTCCCTAACAAAAAAAAAATAAACAAAACAACCCCTAATCATTTATTTAATGAATCTAATGACAGTCTCTGCATCTGTCCCAGTATGAATTGATTTTTCTTGGAAGTAGGTGACTAGACTTCTAGATGACATCTTGATGCTGTCCAAAATAGCATTGATATTTCTATGCCCCTCCTGGCAATTCACGTTGAGATCACATTTGCCTTTCTTTAAGGGCAGGTCATGCTAGTGACTCAGGGTGATCTTGTGATCAACTAGTACACGACTAGCGTACTCACATCTTTCCTTTCCCTGTGTACGAGAACCGAGCATGGAGATTGCGCAAGTCACGTTCAGGCTGCCCCACCAGTTCCTTCCTCTAAAGCTCCCCTCACCCCCTACGCCAGCCTTGGCCCAGAAATGCAGCTCTGGAGGGATGTAGGATATTCCACCCAAAACAAATCTTTGCTGTGGAGCAATTCCCAGTTGTCAACAACCCACAGACCTTAATGCGTGCCACATCTACGTTTTTCCCATTTTCTCTTCCATGCACGCTGCCATCGGATGCTTCCCCCAGAGCAGGGCTCCCACCCCCCCGCTCACCCCTGCCTCCTCAGAACAACGTACACACGTCAGCCTCTGCGCTCAGTCATCTGTGGGGTCAGGTTTGCTACTGCCTCAGGGACAGCCTTGGCTGCTTTTCCTAGGGCCGAGAAAAAGGACAAGTGCTTTACTCCCAGATATTCTCTACTGCTCTGCCCTCTTCTTACTACACTAAAAAATACTGAAACAATATAATAAACCTTGCTCAAGCAATGCCAGTTACGTACTTCATTAGTTTAGGGAAAACATTTTGCAGTAGCTAAAGATAGTCCTTGGGTTTTACGTTTTTTGCTTAAGTGCGTGTTGAGCAATCTAACCTTAGCACAGATAAACAAAGTATCCCAGAGAAATTTTACTGCCCTGGGAGAAAGTCATGCCCCAGCAGCTTTCAGTTAGAAAGCAGTAAAAAAGGAATTTAAAGTGCAGCTGACTGTAAATTATGAAGCTGATCCCAGTCTCCCATTTTGCAGTAACTTACTTCTATTATTTCTTTCGGCTTCAAGCACCCCAAAGCGGGAGGTGAATCAGGACCCTGAGCATAACCGAAATGGATCTGTCAGGCCAGTTGCAATGGCTTGGCTTGTGCTATACTTTCTCTCCCCACTGGTCCCAGCCCCGTCTCATTTGCTAAGCACAGCAGCAGCCCCATCGAGCTGAGACGGCTCTGCACCGTTTGCACTGTTTCATGCAAACTGCTCCTGTGTTTAATTCACCCTGGCACCGAGATCCATCAGAAAGCGCTCTGCTTACCCTCTCATAACCCAGCAGCGTGTCATTCAACACAACTGCTTAGACCATGCCCAGAATGCGCCCCTTGGACATGTATTTTCAGTTTTGTAAAAAAAACCCAGAAGCCACTGTTGTCTTTTCTCTCAGAGCCACCACTTTAGTCCGCATCCAAACCAACAAAAGTCTGAGCTATTCTGTTTCCACTGGGTGAAAAACATATCAAGTGCTTTGTGCTACAGCCTTCCTGGCGAGACACAAAACGCTTTAAATTGTACCCATTTTCAGGCTGCAATGTCAAGCCAGATAGGGGACCAGATTTACTGTAAAAGGCTCCTTCTAGGCCATGAATCTTCCAGCAAATCTCTAACACCCTGAGCACAATTTGGAGCAATTATTATGTCTTCACTTGGAAGCCCAGTGAGACTTATTATTTCACAGAATTTTGACATGAGCCCAGTTGAAACTCAGTGGATGGTTTTACTTTTTGGTATCTGCTGATGCTTCAAGACAGCTTCATTCCCTCAGCAAAGAAATGAACTCAGTGCATGGAAATGAGAGGGAGACCCAAGGCAGACAGTTTGTACCTGGTTGCAATATCTCTACATTTGGGACTCTCTTAATGTAGATTTTTGTTCCAATAAAAAAAGGAAAGGGCTTTTTGGAGTGTTTGGTGGGGTCAGACCCAAACCCCTGAAACACACATCTGTCTGAAACAAAAGTTTTCCAGGAAAACCAAAGGAAGCTGTCCCCAAGAGCTCACTGATGCACACTGGTGCAAATGCAGATACCCATGAAGTGTAATTTGTGTTTCTTAGGACCAAGTCTCTCTTTAGTTCCTTCTTTATTGCTGCCATTATTCAACGTTTGCATTGGGGATCACTTTAAATGTATCTATCTAACGTACAGGCCAGGGGGAAAGGCAACAGTTTCTAATGGTGCTGAGAAAGATATAAGCCAAAAATCAACCCTGATGCAAAGGGACTCTGCAATTGATATTGCCAAGCAGAAGAGAAGAAAGAAGGTATTAACAGGGTGCCAGCATATCTTATCAGAGACCGTACTCTATGGCAGAGCTGGGAAAAGAGCCTCAAGGCTTTTTGCTTTCAGTCCACTGCCTTAACCAGCTATGCCACCTTTGTGAACCCCCAGCTTACACTGGGGTGGCACATCCACCTCTCCCTGAGTATTTGTCCTGCTTGCAAGCTTCATCGCAGGCGAATGTACACCAAAAGCAACTCCTGGAGGAAAAAAAAAAAAAAACAAAAGATACAAATGAGCCACAACCAGAGGCTTGCTTTGGTAAGCTTAATTAGCTAAAAAGAGGTCCAGGAGCAGCTCAGGGTCTGCAGACCCTGGCTCAGAGGAACGCAGGGCTAAACAGGACTGCCTGCCATGATGGCCACGTGCCAGAGACAGCGAAAATGGGAAAGGAGCAAGATGCAAAAGTCCTCGAGCCTGCTGTGTCATTCTGTGCAATGTCTGTTTCGTGTCACGTTTCGTGCAAGAACTGCACTATGTAAAAGCGATTTATGTAAAACATCCTTTTCCTGAGGAACTGGGGCGCAGATACATAGACAGCTCTGGGGGCTGAAGCTCAGACAAAACTTGATGAGTCTAAACATGATGAGGCACTAATTACCTCAAAGGGGGCTATAAACATACAGATTCATGGGGCTGTTGGAAGATGATTTGGCGAGAGAAGTACCTTTAGAAAAATAGAGATGGCCATTGGACTTAGGGAAAATGATTACAGATGACTAAAGCAGGGATACAAGCTACTATTCAGAAGAATAAATGGACCTGCTGCTCCAGTGTTGAACAGGGAAAGGATTTCTTCTAAAGGTGGAATACCTCTGGAAACATTTGCCAAGCAGCACTGTAGGTTGTAAGAGAGTAAAAGAATTAACAGACAGCAAATCGTTCAATAGTGAACTCACTGGTGTTTGTACCAGGGATCTCTCTGGGAGGAGAAGGTTCTGTGAGCCAAAATAGGGCAGTAGCTGATGTTTGTAATGTGGATGCAGTCTGAAATGCACTGAAGCTGCCTGAAAGGAGGAGTTTTCTTTTGGTGTTTGAGCAACATTGTTGGCGTTTTTCACCAACTCGGTGACCATGAGGAAGGACTGCTAAATTTCTTTTGGGGATAAGTAAGCCTGGAACTAGTATTCAACCAAAAATTTTGGAGAATAATGGATTTTACTTGTGGAAGTACAAACTGATTTACATGTCCATTCCAAATAGCAAGATGCACAGCTGTCATACCTGAAAAGGAGGAGCACCAATCTGGACACACAAAATCAGTCTGTCCAGCTGAGGAAAATGAGAAGCTGGGAATGAAGACCTTGACTTGAAAGAGATGGGAAAACCCAAGAAATTATTTTGATGCGCTCAACGCACTGCAGCAAAAGCATTTTGTTCTTCCCTTTCATCTAAAGCTCTTTTCATTTCTGGATGAAGGAGGGTCTTCAGACACATTTCCTTGAATTTACTGTAAGATATCTATTATTTGACTTCACCAGGAGCATTTATCCACATCCCAGCTGGGAATTCCTATTTGAAATTACCGCAAAGAGTTTACAAACCTATGATGAGACTTTTGAGGACCAGGCAAATGCTTCACCTCTCCACTGACACAGAAAACAGCAATCTTCCCAGTGCAGCAGAAATTAATATGAAAAGGCTCATACATGCATACAAAAAGACGACTGGTTTTCACCAGTAAGAGGCATCTTTTGTCAATATGTCACAGTTTGCCCTGAGGACTGTGCAGGTTAAGAAAATAATACTCATACCTCATCAGAAAAACAACTCCAGCCTGTTCAGGTCTGATGTAGTCTAACTAGCTGGATTTTCTAGGGTTTCCAAATGACTGAGGACCCTTTCTGCCTTCTACCTGCCCTGTTCTTTTGGAGGTAACACGCACCCACAGCACTAATACATAGCTGCAATTCCTGTCTTTGTTAAGGAAGGTTTGTTTCTGCGGGAAGCAGGCTTTCCGAACACGGCCCACAGAGGCACTGAGGTGCCTGCAGGCTCTGGTTCACTGTCTGAGGAGCTGAAGCTGAAAAAGCTGGAGGAGTCCTTGTTGCTGGAACATGGTGCTTGCCCCTGCTTCAGCTGCAGCAGCCCAGTGCAGCAGGGAGTGCAACCCAGAAAGCTCAGCTAATGCGCTCTACGGCCAGGCTGAAGCTGGTACAAGTCACTTTGCTACACTTGGTCATACCTAGAAACCTAGAAGCAGATATGTTAGCCAGGCTGCTGCATCTGCAGAGGTGATAACCTCTGGACCAGGGCAAGGCAGGCAATCCATTTCTGTGGACCTGAACCTGAAGTCCTGATCTTGCTACCTCGAAATAAATTAGCAGATACCAGCAGCCATGGAGCTAGGACCTGGAGCCAGCTTGGCTCATGAAGCACAAGGAAAATGCAGCTTCAGGAAGGAGACCAGCATGACTGGCTGCTGGCTATTAGTCAGCTCAGAGCTTGGTCTGGGTCCTCCTATCTCAGATGCAAAGACCAGTCTTTGCCAAAATGTTCCACAAGCCATTTAACAACCGTTTTTATGTAGGTGAGCCACTGATTAGTCTGGAGATCGGAAATATTTGACAATGTAAAAAATGTGTTACTGGCGGAAAAAGCTAGGACTAACAAACAGGCAGTTTAGATAAAGATAAAAATGCAAACAGTGCTTGCTTCGTAAGGTGATTGATCAGTCAGCTTTGGTTGCATATATCCCTTTCGGAGCAGAACAGACCTGGGGACAGATTGAGAGGGTTCTTTGTGGTTGTGGAGCAAACAGAAATTAATAAATTTACATTTTGTACTCTGCTTGACAGCTTGTTACCTTCAGGCCCTGCAAACAGCCTCTGAAAAGCCTACCAGCAGCATTGTACTACATCTGTTGTTCCTCTAGAAATTACCAGCACCTGTGGTCAGGACAACCAAAACATCTCCAGCGATGTCTTGGAGGACACAGGAGCTTCCCTCATGCTCCCTCCTCCATTAGATGTTCTTTGCTTTATGACCGATGGGAATTTTGCCATTGAAGAAAGGGGGTTGTTCACCTTATTGTACTTTCCCCCTCTGTGGGTTTAGATGAATGGCCAGGCCTTGTCCCAGCTCCACACCGATGAAGGGGTGCACACTAAACCCCCATCACTCCCGATCCCTAACTGCATGGGAAAGAAACCTCCATCTGCAGCAACCCAGCATCCCTCACCTCCATTTTTTTAAAGCAACTCAGGTTCTTGATTTCTTAATCATTTGTGATAACAAGAGCGAGGGTCCTGAAGCACCGAGGCACTTCTTATTGCCCATGACCATAATCCATGGAGGTGCTCAGCTGTGGGAGCCAGCAGCTGTCTCACCACGCACAGCACTGCCGGGCTGCAGTGTGGAAAGCTCAAAGCCCGCGATCTGGCTTTCCAGAGCTACAAAGCTCTTTTTTAGCACCGAAGCAAGGTTCAAAATATCCTCAGGAACTGGGACTGCCAAGTAAATCATCGTAATAGAATGAAATGATTACTCAGGATAGCTCCCCTGAATCTGGTGCCTAAAAGACAGCCACAGACAACCACTGAGCTCTCCCCATGGGCTCTCTTATTCAAGGAGCACTCAGCCTGAATATCTGAGAGATCCTGTCAAAAAACAGAGTTTGCCAAGCAGAGAGGAAATGACTAAAACCGGAAGAAAAACATTTGTGGTTTCTCTCTTTTACAAGAAAGAGAGGAGACAGTAAAAATGTACTCCTACAACCAAGCCTTCCCTAACAACTCAATGGGCAGACGTTAACCTTACAGAGGACACAAGAAAGCCAACAAGAAGGACTGGCAGAGGGCATTAGGAGCAGCGTCCCTGGCAAGGTAAGTGCCGCCCCGCAAAACCCCTCCGCTGGTGTTTTGGAGAGGTGCTGCTCTCTAATAGCTGAGCCTGAACCTGCAAGTCTAGCAACAGTCTGGTCCCTCTTCATTTAGATATGCAGCGACCTTCTTGACTTTTTGAACAATCCTACTGATTAATTTGAACTCTGGTTGTTAAAGGAGAAATTATTTGCTATTTCACTCTCACGGGCTTTTTTTGTTGAAATAATATTTTCTGGGTGATGACTGACCATTGCAATTTACCTCTTCTGACTATTTGGGTGCTGGTAAGTTCTTTAATGAAGATGCGTTTCATGAGAAATCAGAGGCGTCCTGCCTCATTTCCCAAGGCAAATCAGGAAGCTGGCTGGCAGCAGCGAGCTTATTCGCAGAGTTGCCACTCCTGTTCAAGAAGGGGCCAAAACCCACGCACCTGCTGTCTGCCGAAAGGAAACACATTACAAACTCTTCTGGAGAAAGCCCATCCTTACTCTAAGCTATGCATTACTAAACAGATCGTCAGCTCTTAATTATATCATTATACTTATCGAACAGGAAGTTTCTCATTTCCTTTTTAGTGTTGAATATACAGTAAAATCTGCTTCAGTCAGTCTTGGATGCATCAGGACATACTGGTAGTTCTGTAAACAGAGGTTTACGATGTGAGAAAGCTCGAAGATAATTTTAAAATAGAGTTTTAAAGACAAAAGAGATCATTCTTTCCAAGTGCAGATTTCACCATAGGTGTGCCTGTGTCATTCCTATTCATTCCTAGGCTTTCTAGCCTGTAGATTTTGACGTGGTTGAATTTTAAACGCAATTTTTTTGCTTTATTTAGGCAACTCATAGTGACTGAGAAACATTACATGGTTGCTGCTTTGCTAGTCTGTGGTGTTGGGCAAGGTGTTTTCTAATGCTAGTGGCATTTAAGAAGCAAAAAATATCGGGGAAAAAAAAGCATCTGCGAACATTATTTGAATAACGACTACCAAGCTGTGTCAGCGGTACACGCCCTCTCTTTCACTTTCTGCAGCTGTTCACAACTGCTCTGTGATTGTACAGAGACCAAGTACGAATACTCAGGAAATATTACATGGTGACCTGCACCAGGCAGTCCAGCCTCTTTGAGATACGCCATACAGGGTGTGATAGGATATGACGGTAGGATATGATTTGGGTCACATTGAGTATTGTAAGCAGAAAATGAATTGTTCTGTCCTCTTTTAGCCTATTTGAAGGAATCATTTCCTATGCTTGGATGAAACACTTGTAGAGTAAATTCAGCTAAGTAATTTGTAACACCCTGAGAATTTTTAAAGAGGGACTATTGCTTCTACTGCACTGAACAGTTCCCTTGTACCTCTCTTTTTGAGACCTGACCATATGCAGCCAGGAGGACAAGGAAAGGCTGGAGAGACCTGTGTAGTGGCCAAACCTCACTAAAAGCAACTCTCAGCAACCTCACTGTAGGTTGCTGAAGTCCGTATCTACCAGCTGCAGACACGACAGCCCTCTCTAAGCCAGGAAATAAGAGAGAGAAAATCCAGCTCAGTGCTGAGGCTTTCTGTGAAGGAACGTTGCTTCACAGGGTCAGTTAAAAAAGTAATCTATGCTGGTAAAAGCATCATATAAACAGTAGGCAAAGCTTGACCAAGGATGGGCATGGGAGTGTTGTGCTGAGGCTAAGCGTCTGGAACATGAAATTTTTTGTCTACTTCTCAGGAAAACAAAACAAGGCTGATAATAGCAACTTGTGTTTCATCAGACAAGCCACGCTGCCTCTTGGAAAGGGCTTTGACTCTCCTTCAGAGCCACAGGCCCACTGTGGCTTAGAGGGCTAGCCTGCACCTGATAGCAGAGATAAATGAACACGCTGGGACCAAACTTTGAAGGTTGGTGAGACACAAGGCCTTGCAGCAGGAGCATTTGAAATTCAGGCCTGTGACAGAGTAGGTGAGAGAAATGCAAACAGGGAAGGAGGAATCTGGTGTTTCAATGTGGGAATGGGGATGAGGAAGGGTGAAGTAGTTTGGGGAAGGTACGGTGTTCTCCGTCACCCTCTCAACAGTACCCATGAACTCCTTCTGCCAGTTGTCCTGTCTACCCTTTCCCCAAAAATTAATTTTCTCCTTAGCACTACACCCTGCATTTTGATCTGCATGGTTTCCTACAGAGAAGCACAAACTTGAAGGGGCTATTACAGAAAAATGTAACTGATTGCTGCACCAGCACCCCCTAAAGCACTAAACTATGTATCTAGCCTGTCCTCCTAAGTCCAAACTTATAGGCTTTCTCTGCTCCTGGAGAGCTTGCCCCCAGTAATCAAGGTGGGCTAATTGATAATGATAGTTAAGATTATGCCATAACTACTCAGAATATCTTTGATTGTAGGTTACAGGTTGTTTTTTTTAAAACAAAATAATTTTTATTAGCTTTCTCTCACCTAAATTTGCTCTTTCACAGCAAAGCATTCTCTGAGTGCTCTACCATAAAAGCTTAGTGACAGACATTTTATCGGAGGCATCTTATTTTATGTAAATATTGGCATTTTAAAGAAATTTTAAAGTTGTACTTTCAAGAATCAAAACTGGAAACTATTGTTCTTGCCACTTAGTGGAAAAACAATTTGATGACTCAAATACTAACCGAAGAGTATATCGTGAATACCACATACTCAAAACACTCCCAACAGTGTCTGGGGAACGGCCTGAAAAGCAGAGACTGTTCTCTGCCTGTAAGTGGTATACCAAATGATATAATATATGCCATTACTTGGTTTGAAGCATGTAGTCGGCTGTGCTCAGACCCTCTGACATCCCATCTTAGACCAAATCAACAGTTCTCCTCTGTCAGCATTAAAAAAAGAGATCTAAACAAACAGATTCCCAGAAGATTTAGGCAGACCAGTATATCATAGGGCAAAAATTAATGATTTTCAATTAATCTTTGCATTCCCTCTGATTTAAAACTCAGTGGTTGCGTCTACATGGCAGGCCAGAAAAAAAAGCTGTAAGCGCAACATGCCCCATAATTGTTCTACCCTGTATACTTGTTGGAGAGACTCTCAAGGTACTGCATAGGCATCTTCCCTGCAGTAAGGAGCAACCAGGGATCACACACATGCATATTCCTGTTCTTCCCTCTGCCTAATGACTGATCAACATCCTCCTGTCCTGTGCCTGAACTGCACTGGGCTCCCTGCCCAAATGGGCATCCAAACAACTACCCGTTGCTGCATCTTCTACTTATCTTTCATAGAAGGCCTAATCTCAGTTTCTGGACCTTACTTGTTGTTATGGAAATGACTGCAATATCCATGCATTCAGCATGAGCAAGGAAAGCTCCAAAGGATTTTGTGGCTTTTAGGGATGCTTAAACCAGAGCTGGTCTAAGCTCTGCGACATTTTCTCCTTCTCTAAGGTAGCTTCTAAACCTGCTGGGTTCCTCCTGCTGGTTGCCTGCTACTAGAGAGGTACCAAAGGGCTCTTCTAGAGAGTGGCAAGGAGTACTAGGGACTAAAACATCTGAGGAGAGGATATTTGTTCATGTGGTCATGGAAAGAATTAAGGAAGGGAAAAGGAATCTTATTTTATAAAATCATCTGAACTGCAAGAAATGACCTCTGTTACCATGATTCATAGGTTGAAGGAGGCTGCCTTGGCTAGCTGGGCACCAGCTTGTCATTTCTTCACAAGTTTCACATGATGTGTTGAGACACATGATGGCCTGGTGCAGGAACTTGGCCATAGGGGAGCAGGTGGCCATGAGGCACCCACATCCCTATCCCCCACTTTGTCCCCAAGCCACAAGGAAACAAATCCGCTTTCACTAACACTTCACCTCCCTCCGAGTAATGGTTTGTTCCACCAGCGCCATTTCTATCTGAGTAGATGAAGTCTTGTTTGCCAATACAGCATCTCTAAATGTCTCACGCGGGACACCTCAGCAGGACTTTATTTTGCTTTATATTACTTTTGTATGGCTTTCTAAAAATAAGACACCCTTGTGTAACGATAGCACTGATTGCTTCTACTCACATTTCTGATTCAAAACGGTAGAAAACAGATCTTCTTTTTCTAAGCTGCAACCAAACAGACTGTTGTTGAAGAAAAAGGAAAGGAAATGCCTAAGCAGATTTTCTACCACAATAATTGGTGAGTTTTGACCCCTGCAACCTGGTTCAAGTATCAGACAAGCGATCTTGTGAGCTGCACACCCTCAATGCTGTGCTGAACTCTTCTTTTGAGCATAAGTACGCGGGGTAAGAAGCATCATTGATGATGAACTATCCCACATGTATTTCCTAGAAGGAGCTGTGCTTTAGAAAGCCCCTCTGAAAAATCAAACTTCCTCCTTTCTCTAGCATTAACAGTTTGATGTTGATAGACACGAGTAGCAAATTATACTGCTCCCATGCTAGTTAAACAGCAAATTAAAGGTGGCACAGAGCTAGGACTCCTGTCACTCCTTGCCCAGGCCCCACAAAACCATCTGTCTTAACCCAGGACGCTTTGATCCGAGGTGAGGGAGGAGGAGGAAGAGGAGATTTTACGGTCATTTAAGCCCCTGGGCAGGTACACAGCTCACTTTGCAGCCCAGCTAGGGACGTGGCCCGCTTCAACGGAGATGAGTAAAGGGCTCCTTTTTTGCCTTTAGCGAGACAGACATTCTTCAATTTATTTTATGGCTACAGATGACATAGCTGTCTAGAGGCACTCTGGTGAGGAAAAGCGAAGAGGAGAAGAGCCAGCGTGGGGGTGGAGAGCTGCAGCTCTGCCCCTCCATTTGATGTGGTCTCTTTTAAAGGTCACCCACTGGGACTCGACATCAGTCGAACTATTTTTGTAAAAACAACAGTGATCCCAATGAAGATTTATATAACACATTTGTGCTATAGCTCTTGGTTCCTTTTTCTTAAATTGCTTAAAGCAATATAATAACTTTTGCAGGCATATCGTAGGAGACTGCCAACATTTCAAACATTTCCTTGATGTAGGATGATCACAATTGAAAGGAATGTGAATTTTATCCAGCCGTCGGTAAGGTTTTGTTTTCCTTAATCCCTGAGACTAAATCATTGGATAGTTTTTAGCCTCCAAACTCAATCTTAACTGAGACTTGCTGTCATTTAGGTTACCACGTGACTCTTCTAACCAAAGCACCAAGGGGCCTTTGAGGAAGGACTGGGACAGGGACCCTTAGCACTTCACATTGCTGCGAGCCGGTTGTGCAAGAGAGCTCTTCAATACTTAGGAAAAAGCCATCAAAGTTTCTTTTCAGTATTAGTTTCTTTGTTTGACGTGCTTTCTTAGTCAAACCTGGGAACAGTGTAACCCAGCCAGGATTCCCGCAGACTTGAAATAAAACTGGTGGTTTGTGTCTCAGGGTGCTGTCATTTTGCTTTGCGCTGCACACACACGGGTGATTTTTTTCCCCCAGCATGAGAATTCAGCGTATCTCAAGAACTGTACAAAATAAAACCCAAAACCCTCCATCCCCCAGCAAAACCCACTAGCAGCTGGGTTTTGTCTAGGTGTCTGCGGAGGTGTTGAAGAAAACAAGCAGTTCATCTGGGATGGCTGTGTCACTGAAATTAACAGTAAAGATCCTGACATGGGGGAGAAAATTAGGGACGTCTTAGTGCCATTTCTACTGAACTAACTTGGGATACCTCCAAGCACCCTGGCAGCTAAACAACAACATTTTCCCCAGTGAAATAGGTTAGGTCCCTTTTCAACAGGAGCAGAGGGCAGTTTCTGTCCCCATTGCCAGGATCAGCCACAGATGCAAGGAGACGGGAGCGGAAACATCAAGTACAGCCCCCTGTTCACCTCCCCAGCGGGAAGGAACCCACTCCAACACCAACGGAGTGCAAACGTCCTGCCAAAGCTGGGAGCGAGGGAGGAGGGGGAGAATAGCCCGTTGGCCATCTCCCTCAGCCCCCCTACATCTCCATGGCATCCCTCAGGCAACACGAGGGATGGTCTGGAGGCTTTGTTTAATTTGGAGGAAAAACCTAGAAGCACTCACAGTTCTCTGCGACTAGTCTGGGGTAGAAGCACTTAAATGGCAATGCCAAGGCTCAGCTTTAACTAGGATTTTAGCCCCAAGTCTCAGGTAAAGACTAATAATTTAAACTGACTGTTCAGGTTCTGCCAGTGTCGATGAAGACAGACAGGCTATTTTTCACCCCGAAACAAGTAGGGAAGAGATGAAATCCAGGAACCTCTGGAGGGACCTGTTTCTCCCTTTCTAGAAGGAGTGTGGATTGCTAGCCTGGGACTGCATGTCTAACTTTCTGACAATTAAAATTAGGTCAGAGGTGTCTGGGCTTCTGCACCACAGCTTCTCCCTTTTAAACAGCGAGTGTAACTCATTCCTCCTTCGCAAGGGAGTCAAAAGGTTGAACGCAACAGTGGGTGCACACTGTGCACACAGTGCACTACCAAGTGCCAAAAAGAAAATTAAAAAAGCCTGTACACAACCAGCCTGAGCACTTCATGGCCTTCATTCCAAACAGCACCAGCATCTCCCAGAAATACATTTAACTGTTCTTTTTATTTGAGCTGTTGGGAGTTCCCACATCAGATTCTTACTTCTATTTTGTATCAGGATTCAGTTAAATAATGAATCCCAGTGAGCATTTTGCTTTAGGGAAGTATTCCCAATGGCCTTTTGATTTTTTGAAGCTATTCTAAATGCATGGCTTAACGATAATTAATAATAAGAGTGACTGCTACTTCTTAGCACAGCTCTCAATCATTACAAAACTTCTGCCAAAATCCTACTGATCGAATAGTACACGTTGGGGAGCAACTGAGTGCTGCAAGGGATGTGGGAGCCCTGGCAGAGAGTCGGCTACGTGCGCCAGAAGCACACAGGCGGCAGCAATGAAAGCTAGCAAAGCACTGGGCTGCACCAGCAGGAGCATGGCCAGCAGATAGCGGGGAAGTGGTTATTCCCTTTCGCTCTGTGCTCATTAGAGCATATCCAGACACTGTGTCCAGTTTCACACTCCCCAGTACAGGAAAGACACCCACAGCCTAGAGCGAGTTCAGTGTAGGGGCACCACGATGGTCATGGCTGGAGTACCTTCAGCTTGGAGAAGCAATGGCTTTGGGGTGATCTATCAGCAGCCCTACAGCACCTACGAGAAGCTTATCACGAAGACTGAGCTAGGCTCTTCAGAGGTGCATGGTGGGAGGACAAGACACAATGGTTGTACTTGGAAACAGGGGAGTTCCTGACTTGACGTGAGGAAAGTCATTTTCCCCGTGAGGACAGCCAAGCAACAGAGCAGTTTGCCGAGAGAGACCATGAAGTCTCCATCCTTGGAGGTTTTCAAGGCCAACTGGACAAAGCCCTGAGTGACCTGGGCTGATTCCATAGCTGGCCCTGCTTTGAGTAGAAGGTTGGGCTAGGTGAGCTCAAGAGGACCCTTTGCTACCTGAATTATTCTGACATTCTCGTACTGTAAACTGTCACTTGTCATTAAAGGTACAGAAACATTGTCAGTCATCACTGGATAGCTCTTGAGAGCACACAGGGCAACTAAACTATAATAACCTGTGGGCCTTCTCTCCAATAGCATCACATCCATTTACTTAGAGATCTCCTGAGGCAAAAACTCAAAGGTTATCATCATTGTAACTACGTGAGTGGTCATGACTAAATGCTGATCTGCCAAGACCTGGTCTGGAGCCAAGTGAAGTAACTGGAACGTTTGAGGGTACACATCAGCTGACTTGAGATGCAGAAATACAAACCTGAACTCATTATTGGCAACTGAATTACTCTCTGTGAAAACACGTAAGTCCACATCCTTAGGCAGAAAGCTAAAATAAGTCGGACTGATTAGTGCCAAAACACATTTACTCTCCCCTGACTACAAAGGGAGTCTGACTACTCCAGATATAGCTGCGTATAGTGCACACCTGTAAAGTTAGGTGAGATGGATCCTACCCCTATTGACTTCAGCAGGGGAGTGGATTATGCTTGGAGCCTATCGAGGTCAGCACAGTCAGACTCAGCAGTAAAATATACAAATTCCATGCAGAAATACACTTCTGGTGCATTTTGCAATTTAGAGTTTTATTCCCACAACTTTGCGATTGTAACAGTTATTTATTGGGGAGATATTTTCCTTCTTGACTATCACAGGTGGAACAGTCTTGAGGACTATAAGAAGAGACTGGGTAAAATTGCATAGCGAAAAACATGAGGAAAGCAGAGGAGAAAAATACTCAACTCCACTAGCACATCTTACAAGTTATGAATGTACTACAGGATCCAATAACTTTTCACTGAAGCCTACGTACATTGTGCTGGGCTTCTTCCCGAGTCCACAACACAGGCAATACGAGTCCTCGTGTGCCGTAACAGTGGAAAAGGCTGGTGCCATCTTCCATGTTACCAGGGGAGATGACTCCAGCAGATGGGGATGAGCTGCCCAGGCTGAGAAGGGCTGCGGGGAGCCTGAAGAAGTTGGGGTTAACTCTGTAGTTTCACAGCCTGTTTCTGTTGGCAGAAGCAGGAGGCCACAGGGTGAAGTGAATCTAGACGCTGATCTGGGTTAAAAATAACAGCATGGGAGGAAAGGGAGGTTGGAGGGTGAGGAGAGGAGGGCAGTGGCCGGCTCTGCTCCCAGCCGGGCAAATGCCCGGGAGGCAGCAGTGGCCCTGAAGGGAGCGGGATAAAGGGTGGGACCACTGCTGTCAGCAGCCACCAGCTCGCGCTGGCTGGGACCCGCTGCGGTGGAAACCCAGCGAGCTGAGCCTGGGCGAGGGAAGGTGGAGGAGGGTCCGACTGCTGCCCAAAAACACACCCAGTGGGGAAACACAGCAGAAAAGAGCGAGTGACCAAAGATGAAAGACAGAGTTGTTCCCACACCCTGAAAATGTGTTTATCCTGGTCAGTAATATGTTTAGGTTGGAAATTAGAATGAGGTTTCATTTCCTCTTCATTTCACTGATTTTCTTCAGTCTTCAGCATTTTTGCCTCCACAAATAAAACAATGCCCAAACCAGAATCCCTTCGGCATCCACCCACCTTTAGTGTTCCCTGCAAAACGACTGCTCTGTCAGCATCCTAGCGACAGGCAGAGCCACAGTATATGGATGCAAATGGAAACAGGTCTCAGAGAGAAGCAACAGCTTGCATTAGGCAAACTGAAATTAAGAAAACAACAGACAACAGGTCTGAAGAAATGCTGCGTGCCCAAATCTTACTTGTTTTCTCTTAGCGAATATGCCAGCCTACTAGTAACTGGGGACTACTCCTATCAGCCTTCCCTCTCTTTTCAGTGTTGTTTAGCTTCCAGCTCCCACTGTCCATGTTTCCACTTTATTTTACTTAATTTTATAGTGGCTGAACACTCCATTCTTCCTATGTTTACCAAGCCACCTCCGGGCACCCACCACCTCTGTACCTACATAATGGAGCTCATGAGATAAAGTGTTAAAATGGGAGAGAGATGATCAGGAGGGATGGCATGAGCCATAAAGGTCCTCCATGCAGCCAAGCCACTTGTTCTTCTGTACTTCCGAAATCCTTCAACACAGATCAGTCTCTCGGTATTCGTGTCTCATCTCCAGCTTTCTCCCTGCATGTTTTCACCCTCGCCTCTTGCTGGTATCAGAGCAGACCTCCCGACACTTGGCTTTCTAAGTAGCTGGCAGCAGCCATGCAAGAAACTGTGGCTTGTGCTGCAGAAATAGCCACAGAAAAACACACACTGACAAGCCACACATCTAGAAATACCCCCTACCCAAAGGAAAGTATTACAATTACCATCATTAGCCACTGCCTAATGTGGCTCTCAACTCCCAAGCACCCGGCAGAAAATTCAGATCCATTTCAGACCCTCTCTTCCCACTTTTGGAAAGTAGTTTTGCAATTCTTGTGTAATTACTCAGGAAAAAAAACCAAACCAAACCAAACCAAAACAAACAACAAACCAAACCAAAACACAAATTATCTGCTCCTTGAGCCGTGCCACTTGCTAGCTGAGTGCTGCCGAGCAGCAGGCTGAATTCCCCAACTGACCCAAACGAGACGGCTCTGTGGAAAGCTGACACGGTGTTTGGGAATGCCAAGCCAAGCAAGCAAGCAGTTTATCAAAACAAGCTTTTCTAAATCTGTCCCCTGAACCAGAACAAACATGTGGGTAATGCCATTGCTATGAAAGGAACACATGCAGGACCCTAGTCCTTAAACCTACTCAATGCTTTGGCTCCAGCATAGCTGTGAAAATGAATACATTAAAAAAAATCACCCTGTCAAAAATTTTGATCATAGCGAAGGCCCCAGTGTAAGACACGATCATACTAACATCAGAAGTCCTTCCTCTGCTGGTAAAGTTTATTCCATTTGGGAAATTAATCTGAGCTACAAATGGATGTAAAGTCAAGGTTCTTCCAGCCTCCCAAGAAGTCAAAGTACATCAAACAAACATGAGATGTGTTACTCACTGCCTGTGCATAAAGCCTGGCTCTGCAGTGTTTGTGCTGGAAGTAAGAGGAAGGCCTTACAGAAGGAATCAAGAGGAATCAAGGAATCAAGTGTATTTGTGCTGCAGGCATTTATTCATGGCCCATGGCACCGTAAGCAGGGTTGTTCAGGTACAAAGCACTCACATACAGGATGGATACTCACACACACACGTTCTGCTGCACCATTGCAGCTCACACATGCCAGACAAGCTTCATAAATTGCCCATGCTGACCTCTGTGGTGGTGGAGGCAGATCATTTATGAGAAAGCCAGTTATCTCTACATTGAGTAATGGCCCTCTATGCCTCTCTCATTCAACTTCTGTATCCCTATCTGAGGGATTAGTGAACGCCTGCTCCTCACTCCCGCTTTACCCCCACCACACATCACACGCGCCAGAGTGCAATAACTTCATATAAACCATATCATGAAGATAGGAGTGCCTGCTACCCTACTTCTTTCAGTCACCTAAGTTAGCGAGGAATAGCTTTTCAGGCTGCATATGCTACCTAACATAAAATGCCTCCTCTTGCATCCAAGTGCAGCCAAACGTCTAACGTTTCTGTTCCTACTGCCCGTATAAAGGAAGGTTGGTGACGGTGATTCTTACTTCACATGCGTACAAGCCAGTACTTTCAGTCACTGACAGGTTCCTGCTGTCCCAAAACTAGGATTCAGATCCCACAGCAGACCAAGAAGTTCATCCTGATCTAGACCTTCCTATGTATATACGTACAGTACATCTGTTACCTCTCAGTCTTTAATGTATTTATGCACAGTTTGCCTAATACTGTGTTCTACATGATTTATAGTCTGATGATATACCAAATTCGAAAACTAGTTGCAAGTTGACATAAATATTCAGTGCCTCATGGACTCACCCAGCCACCCTGGTATTTCCCTTTGTATTAAGAACTTTGTCCTTTCACTGCCCTCTTGAAAGGCTGTCTTCAACTCAAAAACTACAGCGAAAAAGCTTCACCTTTACTCAGTATTTGCCATGTTCAGAAGTATAACAAACCCAATAGTAACATCCTGGCTGTGGGACCATGAAAATAATTGGCAGCCATGAGGTGCAAAGGGATTATTAGATCCTGATTTCATCCTTGTTTGTGTTTTGAACAGATTTGAGATACTGACCCAAAGTCTGGCTTACCCTCTCTCCAGGGAATTTAATCACTAGAATAGCATAAAGCATCCATAGGGCCAGACTTCCCTCCCTTAAGGCTCCTGCACTGCTACTGCAGAACCACCCCAGTGACTCTTTGGCTGGGTCTTCTCACACGTTACAGCTCCCGAGGGCCGGACGCCCCTCCTCGAGGGACCAAGGGGAAGCAGCACTAAGTTAAGGGGACAAGGGGGGACCCTGCCTGCTTTAACGCACACCAGGAACAGCACTGAGTTAGCAGGTGAGCTAAGCTACACACAGCGTACCGTACGGCTCGCTGGTGGTTAGTGGTGGTGTCCCCGAGGAGCTTCGCACCTGGCTGGCAAGCTGGAAGATGACACTGCTGCCTGCTCTGCCATTTCCACCTGAGATGCTCAGATCAAACCAAGTTTCCCTACACCACTGCCCACAACAATCGAACATTTGATCGTTTCCAGGCATTCAGTCTTTTTCCTCCAAATTGCTAACATTATGTGGGAGAAATCGGTTCTCTCTGTCTAGAGCCACTGAAACCAGTAAATTCACTTAGCCTAACCTGACTATATCAGTCCTAATATTTTTATCACACCACTTGTGTCTCACACAACCTCTTGTTTACCAGCATCCTATCTTTTTGAGAAAGATTCATTGCTTACTTATAGACTTCGTGTAACAGGCAAGCCCCACATCCTAAATTAAGTGGTTAGTTGCTGACACTGAAAGCATAAGGCATTTTTAGTTGCCTGTTTTCTAATCTGAATTTGTCCACCTTCAGCACCTAACCATTAGATCTTGCTATATCCAGAGATAGTTTTCGATTATTAATTATCTCTTTGCTTTCAGGAGTTAGGGGAAGAATATAAAATCTCATCTTTGACAAAATAAATTGATTTAGCCTCTCTTGCCTCCCTTTAGATGGCACGGTTCAGCCTATGCTCGTGCCGCTCCACCGTTCTCTGCCCATCTATCAACATCCTTTTAAAAGCGTAAACACCAGGAGCGGGCTCAGTATTTCAGTAATGGTCTCATTAATGCAGTACACGTGGAAATATCACCTCCTTGACCTTTACGCAGCAATCTGCTCTAATCCGAGACAGCAGCATTTGCTTTCAGGTGTACTGTATCACACAGGGAGCGCATGTTTAGCTGATTATCCATTATAACAATGAGCCTGACTGAGTCACTGGTTTCCAAAACACAATCTCTCAGTCAAATGGCATGGCTCTAAAAGTAGACTTTTGGTCTGTAATTACCTTGAATTTCACTGAAGATTTAAATACACATTTTTTTGGATTAGATTAGTTTACCAGACAATCCAGAAGACCCTGAAGAACAGTTCTGTCCTTGACATTGTCTTTTATTACTTCATCAGTGGTTGCATCATCATCATTGTCTTTGCCTAATGAAATACGACATGTGCTCTCAAGTCAAAACCCAAGTGACCAAATAGCTCTGAGCCTAAGAATGAGGCCTTTGGTACATCTGTCAGGAACATCCATTCTGAATGCTTCCTCATTTATAATTACTTTAGAAAGTGTGACTATTAGCCAGATTGTAATTAATTTAATATGTTTAATTAGAGTTATAAATTTATAGTTTTGTTTTTTTCTCAGAACATCACGTAGAACAAAGTCATATGCCTTATAGAACTTTCAATAGATACATGTTTAAAAACATCAAAACCATTACCTCTACCAACCAAGCAGGTGGCACCTTACAAAAATTACACTGCAATTATTTGACAAGACAGTTTTCATAAAACTACATTGATTACCATGAATTTTATTACCTTCTAACCCCTTCCTGATTTCAACTCCATATCAGCCTTCCTCTGATTTGCCCCAGAACTTATCAGACTACCACCTGCTCTTCAACTGTTTGAGTCATCCCTCTCATCTTTTCCTTATTTGACTCAGCTGGCTGGTCTTGAATTCAATGTCTTGACAACTGACTTCGTTATTTTCCAATTCTTGGTGCTGAAATATAATGGAGGTACGGGTGCAGTAAACGGGAACACATTTTTCCTCAGACTGCAGTACAGAAAATTGTGATTTTGTCTTGGCCACTCTGACTTCCTCTACACGTTGTCCCCTCTGCTGGGTTAGAAATAAAATTTCTACACACAAGCATAAACATGGTTGCTTAAAAAAAAAAAAAAAGTAGAAAACCTGGATAAAACTCTCAAAACTTTCACCTTTTCCCTTCTTTGGTCAGGGGAAGGAACTTGCTGTAAGAGGTGCAGGCGGAATCTATCCCTTCTTGCATCAACCCCTTACTGAGCTTACTCAAAGTGAAGCAACTCCATCACTTCAAACCACGTCGTTTGTTAAGATTTGTGCAGCACCTAAGGCAAACAAAGCCCGATCTGACAGATCCCTTCACCAGCACTGCAGTGCATGTGACCAGTAACAGGCGGATAAACTTACTGCCCTCCTTCGGCACCTTCTTTCCCTGAGAGGAGCAACAGGTTTACTCAGGGCAAGGAAAGGTGGCAGAAGCATTATGGAAAGAAAAAGCTCCCCTCTCTAACCATCTCAGCTCTTGATTCCTCTGGTTCATTCAGGATAACCTCTCCATTGCATGCTCTAGGCAAAGGTAGCCACTGAAGGTGGAAGGAAGGGAGGGATGACCTTCAGGAGATGTCCATTTGTGCTTGGTGCACCTCTGCGCGTTGTCACTACCCTGGGTCTGCCCAGCTTGCGCTATTTAAGGAAGGGATAAAGCTGTGATAATTTGAGATTGGCTGCCTGTGTAAAATGACAGCGAGTGACAGGAATGTCCCAGCCTGGGCCCAGTAAGATGGATTAATAAAGACCAGTATCCCAAATTCCAGGCTGGAGTCCGCTGCTGTTTCTAGTTACATAAATGGTAATGCGATGCTATCTATTAATTCACATACCAGGTAGCACTGCTACCTCACACTAACTCACTGCTAAATGCCTGCAACAGCAGCTCAGGTGACCTTCCAAATCCAGGTGGAAGGTTTAAAGAACAGAATTATTACTTACATACCATGGGAAAGTAACTGATACCCTGAAGTGCCTTTGACTAATGTATTTTGTCTAACATTTCATCTGCTCCAAAATTGTGTCCGATTTATCACTTCTGGCAAGAAACAGGATCACTTGTGTGACAGGCTTTACTGATTAAGGTTGAAAACAATTCGTACAATGTTATTGCCACCTGTATTGAAGAAGGAACAGCTGCTACCCCTCACACCAACTTTAAAGGGTAAAGACGGATGGCCAGAAAGCTGCATGCACATTTGTGAGGGAAGCACGAGGAAGGGAAAACGCTGGCAAGACCCATGCTATAAGCACATCTGGACTCAGAGAACAGACGTCCACTATTTAAGGAATGGCTCCCTGATGCTCAGCTTTGAAAGTGGAACAAATATTTAGTGCTGGCTCTGAATTTTCCAGCTTTTGAGTTTAAAACAACATGAAACAGCCTTTGCAGCACAGAGCCATTCCATGACGATTTGCTCATTGGGTTTAGCTTACGGGGCTACTCTGGGGATAGCCAACCTTCAAGAGATGATCCACTATGCCTTGGCTGGCTCCAAAGTCAAGCCAGCAAAGATCAGCTCAAGGTTTCTGGAGGCCCCAGTAAAACTCGGTTTAAGCATAAGTTTCTTACTTAGTAAACTAGGTAAGAGTTAAGGACTTATTGGAATTAAGCAGGAGGCACTGTGGGTGTGACAGAAGATGATTAAGGGGCTTTTGGGAGGTGGCCTTGTACAAAGTCTTGGTCTCCACCTTCTCCTTCCTCTTTGTCAGGGACATGCTTCCTCTGCCACAACCTGCCCTGGCGTTTTCTCCTTGATGAACACGTTCACTCCCAGCAGGAAGGGCAGCAACATCTATCGCAACAGGAGAGCGGCTCAGGGGCAGGGAGAACTTGCAGTGAGCTAAGTTGTTTGACATAAAGTGTGTTTATCAAGAAGCAGCAGACACGCTGGAAGGGACCTCTTTGGTCAGCCTTTTTTAATTCAGGAAAGGGCGAGGACCACTCATCTGAAGTGTCAGGGGAAGCTGGCAAGAGCATTCTTACATAAAGCCTCTTTCAACCCAGTCCATGCTGTCTTCTCAGAGCAAGTCCTCTGGGACTTCCCCAGCAGCTCTACTTCCATCCTCCCACCTCTGAGATACTCCTCCAAAACTTTAAGCTGGAAATTTAAAAACTTCAATAAGGAACAAATGATTAATAAAAAAGCCCATGGTTGCAGCGATGGATGGATTTGCTCAGGCTCTGTTCATAGCAAGTCCTAGGCTGTGGCTGTTCTCATTATTGGTTCTCAAAACACAAAAGCAGCAGAAAGCAGGGGGGATAAAAATGGTAAGAATAAAACCCTGAAGGAGGGAAACAGAAGGGAATAAAGCACCAAAGCAAAGAGACAGAGAGGAGAGTTCTTGAAATAGAGTCCTACAGGAGGTGGGAGAGCAGAGGAGCAGGTCAACCTCCACCACTTCCCTCCCCATCAGCAAACAAATCATCACTGCCAGGGTCTCGTCGGGATTATTCACAAGCCCATCTCCCAGTGGTGCCAGCATCCCTACAGACCATGTAGTGTTACAGGTGGCTGTGGGACAAGCAGCAGACAGGGAACATGAATGATTTCAGTCCCACTTGGTGACCCTGGATTGATGGAAAACCCTTAAGTGTGGGACACCACTGCCACTACAGCCTACTTGAAAAGCCTTATGTCCATCACAAGAGATCTCAAAGATGCTCCATCCTACTGCTATGCACATTTTGTGGCGTGTGGGGGAAATGCCTCCAGTTGTTTCACCCCACTCCTCAGTGTTGCACAAGAGGGTCTGGGCACAGCTATCGTGGCATATCGTGACATCTCTTCTCCCTTCCTGTAGGGTGAGGATTTCTAAAGAGGCTGGCGGGGGAAAGAGCCACTAGAAGACAGCAGTGGAGGTAGGATCGGGGTGGAGCTCAACAAAACTCAGTTTTCATTTTGTCCAGCCTCTGGGTACATGCTCACATGTTCAATGGCACTCCACCACGCAGCCCTCAATTCTCCATACCTCTCTGTTCAGAAATACCATGCCTTTTTCTTTATGAGTGCCGTCTGGAAAGCATCAGAGAGAAAGCAGGTACCTATAATATCATGTAGTAACAGCCTCTGGTTGGAGTATTTCTACTAAAAGGCTGACTGAGTCAGATTTCCTTTCCTCTTCAAACAATATTTGTAAGGTTATCTGTTGTGGAATATGCAGCTTTACTACAGAATCCATAATAAACTGGACTAGAAACAATCCTCCTACATGAGAGAAAATATTTCAGGCTTTGAGAGAACTACTCTAAAGAAAAACCCAGATTCACAAAAACAAAAAATCTGAAAAAAACCCTTATCCATTCTTTCCACCACTGTGTTTTTTTAAATCTTTGAGCACTGCAAAATATGTTGATTTTCTTGTTTCATGGTTCTTATAATTAGGTCAAGTGTTAAAATGAAGGTAATTTTGAGCTAGAGTTTTTCGTTTTGAGCTAGTGTTTTTCTACCCAAAAAAATATCAAAATGAGGCCTTTTAAATTAAAAAAAAAATCTGAAATTTTTACAGCTAAGTCTCTTAAAATTATTAATTCTCATCAAAAGGGCTCATTTTAGACAAAGTAGGATTATTTTTTTTTTGTTACAAAAAATGATCCGGAGAAAAACATTCCCAAACAACTTATCTCCAACAAGGCCGTCAAATGCCTTGTGTTTGTGTCCCAGGGAAACTGTTTTGTAAACTGAAACTTATTGCTATTGCAAAAGCAGGAAGAAACTCCTCTGACCTCCACAGCTTCCACGCTTATAAAAGCACGTTCCAGTGCCACCAAAAAATATGGCATGTCATAATACTCCTTTGAATGCACAATCTCCTCCTCTGTCATCTATCCAACAACAACAAAAAAAACGCTTATATGTAACTGTGAGTTTGTGACTGCTGTCAAACTGAAGCAGATATACTGAAAATGCTTTCTGATTGCTCCTGCATGGATCTCAGAGTGCTACCAGGGCCACCAGAAAGTTACAGATCCCAATCTTGTCCAGTGTTTATCACTTAGCACATTTGGAAAATGTGCCATCTTATGAATGGTAAGTCCATGTCCTCTCTCCCAAGGTTTGAATCCGCTGCCAGATTTGACAGAGCTGGCACAATGGGATTCAATCTTCTTAAGGCAGATGGTCGCTACAGAACCAGCGTATCGATTCAGGGAAAAATTGGGAAGTGGTATTTTAGACCCACTTCCCATTTGTTGCATATAAGGGCAATCACACATTTATACAGCCAGGTGCAGCCAGGGCAGCTGAGACAAGCAAACTCATTACCACCTTTTCTTTTCATTTGCTGCTGACATTTTTCCTTTGAGATCAGTCTCAGCTGCAACTGCACACAGTTTCCAGAGGCAGATCTCTGGAGGCGGGAAACCACAACTCTCTGCAGTGTTCCAACAGGTGACTTTTTCCTCCACTAAACTATCCGCAATGAAGACATGACACCCTGTTTGAGGTCTGCCCAGATTAGTTCTTTGCAATTCTATTGTAATGAACTGATCAATTATCAGATTTATCTGTAGCCACGAGCCACAGTGCACAAAATAACACTTCCACACACAAATTACTGTTCTAATTGAGTCCAAATGGCCCAGAGATCAGAGTAACACGTACAACAGCTCCTATTGCCATTCTTGAAATAAGGTGGCTGCATGTGGTCTTGAACACACCAGGTGAAAGGGATGGTCCTTCCCCACAAGACAAGCAGAGGACATCCAGCTCCTGGTCAGAGCTATTTGGCATGCCACTGGGCTGAGGCCTTAAGACCACTTTCTGCAATGCACCAATGTAAACGTGAAGTAGGCTTATCGACCCGGCAAGGGTAATACTCTGTTTTGATTATTGGACTCTCTGAGTGATTCCAGGTTTGCACCGCTGTGGGCAAGAGCAGTCCCAGCCCCACGCTGCGCCGTGGCCAAGGCTCCCACGAGCTGAATTCCCCTGGAGCAGGCCCAAGTCAAGGTCGGGCATTAGTTCCTCATACCATCTCCTAGAGGTGGTACACTCTGCAGCGGAACCGCTGGAGCATGAAAGTCTCGAGAGCTGCTTTCATACGTGAGAAAGCTGTGAATACCAGGGTTGTTTGCCCGGGCTCCTCAGCCACCTAACACGCCACGTTTCCTCGCGGCACGGGCAGCCCCGCTTGCCTGCGGGTGGGCGTTGGGCCTGCGTGCCGCCTTGCGCTCCCTTCCACGTCTTTGCCGTGAGCTCATCGCATTCCAAGCGAGCCTCGAATGCAACAGTGCAGACGCTGCTACAAACAAGTGTTTCTCATTATTGTTGGAGTTTAAGGAAAATAGTTTCCAGAACTTTGAGAAAAAACCCACCTTATATATATACACACGTAAATTTATGTCAGAGGCTTGCTGAACTTTGAGAAGTGTTTACTGCCAAGTAGTATGCCCTTCTTTTTGTCAGCAAACCCAACATACACATTTGGGCTTGGATGACCGTCTAACTGGTGTGTTAGTGAGATGTTTATCTAGGGACGTAACTCGCTGTGATTGGGGGAAGAAAAAACCCGCAAAAACAAAAACACAAAACAAAAATGAATGGCTTAAAATGTCACAAGTGGTGTTTTCGTATGTATCCCAATGCTGAAAACAATTACCCTTTGGCGAATTTGCAAATTCTGATTATTTGATAGTGCTCCAAGTAAGCCAGGGGAAAATAAACATGAAAGGGAATGAACTGATATTCCTGAAGCAGAACTGGATTGGCGCTGAGAGGAAAGATAACGCAATGCCCAAGATAACCTCCAACTATCATATGCACATCTCATAACACAAAAATGGATGAGGTACTATTTATAGGGCTTCAAATGAGTAGTTGACAACTGACACTTAACTATGTATATTTAAATATGTATCTTTCTTAGGTAGCTCCCACCTTTCACATAAACACATCTGGTTTCAATAAAGAGGTATGCTTGGGATTTTTTTTTTTTTTAACACATGAGAATCCAAACTAGTCCTTTTGTCTGTAATTACTGTCCTGACAGCTCAAACCATGATGTACTTCATTAGCAGCCACTCATCTCATTAGACATGTCACTAATAAAATACTGTCACCTTGAATGCAAGTCCCTTCCACTAATGTTACAGTTCTCTCAATAGTCCAAGTCTCAACCTCATAGAGAAAATCATTCATAGCAGCTGAGGGAACCAGAATATTTCTGCCAGCCTGCAGGTACAGAAGCATTCAAAGGCAGCTACTCCACTGTAACACACGGTGTTTAGAAGATGGACTTTGCTGGCCAAGCCCCTTGTCCACCTTGTATAACATACCCTGTCACTATGGCAGGTGTTTTTGTGCAAAGCAGGGGTAGCAAACATCTTGGCTAACCAAGTTACAGCTGAACAACCAGCTGGCTTGCTCAAGTTCAGATTTAGAGGGGATCCACAGACTAAGACTTCATTTGCCTACTTTGTCCAAGAGGCCCAGTTTAGTAAAGAACTAGAGCTAGTACTCACAGGTTTGCATAAAACAAAACTGGAGGGGGCTGTGCTTCTCCTTGTGCCCTATAGCTCAGCTGCAATGCAAGGAAACCAATGTTTAATTCTGTTCCTCTGTCTCACTTGATCACCCATGCTTCAACTCTTGTGAACATACTTAAACCACCTAGTTGTAAAGTCTTGCGGGAAAAGGAGGAGGGAGTACTCATCTGGTCTGCTTTCAGCTCTTAATATTAACTGTCTGTAAGTCTAGCCTCTTGATCTACTGGTGCCCTAGCGCTCAGGCCAGAGTCACAGAGCAAGTCATCACCGACACAGTACAAAACCAGGAGAGCCACGCTGAGGTTCCAGTTCATCTCACGTGGTGGAGGGAACATAGGCGCCAAATCTAAAAACTGTCAATTAGCCACCTGATGAGATTAATCGTTATCCTGCCGACTATGGCAGTTTCTACATTTCTTTATAGTTCTAATTTCATGCTGCTTCCCCTAGAAAGTTCATATGAGACCAGACCATTACCCACCCCAGCATCTTACAACCAAACTATTTAACTAGATTATTTGTCCTCCTCCTGTCAAGTCCAAGTGACGTTTACAACTATTAATTCAATGATCTGATGCATCATTGCTGAAAAAGAAATACGAGTTGCAATGAGCTTTCAATAGCAATTGTAAAAATAGTTCTTGAAGCAGTGCAATTGCTAATTACTCATCCAAAGCACATGATAAATTTTAAACTTGGATGCTCTGCTGTGGCTTTGCTCATTTTTCTTACATGCTTTGTTTAGAGTAAGGGCTTAGGCAGCCAAGAAATCCCAAGAAAGTGGGACAAGACAAATAAAAACAGGAACCGGGAAGAGGTGAAGTCATAATATGGGAAGCAAATGGACCAGGAGGTCTACCGGAGTTTAAGAGCATAAAGCTTTTAAGGCAGGATGAGGGGCTGGATATAAGTGATATGTCCTAACACATGACTTCTGAGCAGGGATGATGAAGTAGGTGCCTCAGATCTGTGGAAGAGGTCTGCGTAGCAATTATTTTACCTCCTGCAATATAAAACTGATGAGGTAAACCAGGCAAGGTCAGTAGCAATTTGCAATCCCTATGGACTGAAAGCTTCTTCCTGACTCACCAGGGGCTGGGTAAGCTTCAGCAACTACTGCTACAACAGAAATACTTGAAGCATGGCACTCAGACACACACATCGGAGCCCAGCATTCCCCCTCACACCAGCATGGACCTCAGCTGGTGCTAGTGTACGAGGCTGCGAACTGCCTTGGGGAGAGGGGAGTGCGCCGCTTCTCTTGTCATTTCTGCCACAGTGGCAGTAGCTTCTGGCAGAGGGGTCGGGGACACCAACACAGGTGGTAACGTCATCAGCTGCTGCTGCAACTAGACTTGAGAGGAATCGCAAGCCATGCCTCAAACTCTGGGTGGGGTAAATTTAAGTGTCTGATGTTTGTCTTGCCTTAACTCGGAATGGCTTGCTGATAATGGTTAACTCAAGGAGGGGAGTGGGTGGGAAAAGCCACTTCTTTGTAGCATCAGTTTTGAAGCCAAACAGAGCTACTGACCTGTAACCTTCTCTCCTGCCTTGGGCATAGCATAGTGCAAGCGTGCACTAGCATACCGTCGGGCAGAAGATCACAGCTGCAGTTCTGGGTTACGTTCACATAGGCAACAGCAGTTTGTGACGATGACTTCCTCAAGGATGCTGCCTGTACGCCATGGGTGCCAGTCACAGTGTTTCCATCCCCCTTACAAACACGTGGGCTTGCACAGGGTGGAACACCATCCTCCTAAGAGCTGCCCAGGCAGAACCCAAGTGCCTGCAGCTCCTTTCTGCTGCCACATCAACCTTTATTGCCTGGGACCAAGCTGGTCCCTGATAAATTGAGCTTGTGAGCCAGAGACTCCAGAAGGATACAGGCTAATGCTTGTCTGCCCACTGGCAGGTACTGGGGGTGCTCCTGGCATGCTCATGGGAAGAGTGGGGCTCTGGGAGGCAGCTACGGGCGTTGGTTCACCTCCCCAAGGCTCTGCTCTGCTGCCTGTGATTAATTCTTCACTTAAATTAGAACACAGGGACTCCTGCTGATACATGCACTTCCAATGGGACAGCCAAAGCTTTATTTTCCTTTAGCTTTTAACTACACTACTTACTCTGCTTTTACATTAACTCATGTCTGCTTTGCCTGCTGTTCATTATGCTCTTTATTACCTCCTGTTTCATATGACTTACCTCCTCCTACCCCCATGCACAGTTAAAGACTCGGTGGGTGGCAAACATCATGCTTACAGCGCTGAGGATGGGATAATGCGAGTCGGTAGATTTGCCCAGGAGCATGTACGTGTATAGGTGTAATAATCTCCCCTAAGCAACTCATTCAGCAAGGGTACGGGTTTGAACCCTAGTGATGAGGCATGCCTCCAGCTTTTCCACTACCAGGTTGTACCTCCCAAAGTGTGATGTGCCTGAACAGAGAAAGCGGCATGGCCTGGTGCACGCTGAGCACTTACTGGTGCAGTATTTGATCCCCATCAATCTCTTTAACATTTTTCCCTATTTGCAAATACTCTGAGAGAGGCCCAAAGCAACAGTTTATACCTGAAAGTTCACAAAATTGCAAAGTAGAGAAGTGTATTTCAGAGCTTGCATCCATCTGTTGTAACTGCTCATGCTGAATTTCTCAGCATTCCCCTGCTGCTCTGCAACAGAAGGGAAAAAAGCTGCCAAACACTCCTAAGACTTAGCCCAGCTTGTTTTTTCTGAGCACTGAACTAGCGTTACTTAACAACAGGCCTGGCGTGGTTTGCTCAGGGAGCTGACAGAGCTCAGCCCGGGAGCCAGAGAGCACGCTGTTTACAGAGCATCAGCAGCGTTTGCTGTGCCACACGGCACACAGAGCCAGGCTGCAATGTCCACGCTCATCTGACGTGGAAACACAAATTTCATCCACCTCCAGGAGCAAAAGGCTAGAAAAATTAATCTTTGGTTTCATTTCCTTCCTGTTGCTCACCTCAGGCAGGGCAGTTACCATCCTGGTGCAACCAGTCACCAGAACCAAGCACCTTGCATCAGCAGCATACGTGCTGCCCACTATTTTTCCTGTGAGTTAATGAGGCTGAATAACACAGGCAGCCACCAAAACTGCTCTTCTCTCTTGTCCAAGTGAAGCTCTACTGCAAGGGGAGTCCTATTGACCCGAGCAGCTTGTCTGCCATCACGAGCGCCACACGCAGCTGGTACTGCAGGGTTCTGCAGCAACCTGCTCGCTTGTACCTCTCAGGAAGGCTGAGAAGGTCGAGGGCCCTGCTCCTTCAATTCTTTCCACGCAGACAGAATACAGGTTGGAAGAACAACAGAGCATGGGGTCTAGACCAATATATATGTTTTAAATATATAAACATACACGTATATAAAACATACACACATCAAACCTCCCTGCCACATCCGAGTCCAGCACTCCTAGCAGCAAAAATGATTACAGATTAAAAGAATACTATAGCTACAAAGTCAAGTACTCTGAATCCAGACTGTACAAATAGCCTTTATATCTGCATTTCTTAGCTTTAGTCTTCACCTGTATGCATTTTATCACATACTATTTTTCCACGAATCCCCTGCCTCATTCAGTGCCAATGCTTTTAAGTGTTTGTCAGGGGCTGTGCCCTAGTAAGCATCCTGTCTAGAAGGCCCACTCCTTTATTTGTTGTAAAGTCATAACATGCTGCTGAAGTAGTGAACACTATTTGTTGAAAGAAAAAATCATGGTCTCTTGTACAAAAATAGTTTCCATAGTCTCAGATTGCATCCATAACATTTGCACAGTTCCTACAAAATGCCTATTACCTCATTTAACCCCAGGCTTTGAAAATAGATACTTCGTATTCATCTACTTCCAATTAATTACACTGAAATTTTTTTGGCCTGCTTTGCTGGAATGGTAAGCATGCACGACAGCAACCAAAAGCAGAGGGCTATACTTAAATTAATCGAGTAGTATAAGAAAAATGTTATGTACAAGTAAGAAGGGTTTGGGATTTTCTCTTCTCAATTTCACAGTTTCTTTTGACCTGAAAACAAATCTAGTTTTCAGTTAAGTGAGCCTGTGAGCAAAGTTGGGTCAAAGTCAGAAAATAGTTGTCAGCAAGTATTATCAGAAATTCAAACATTTGGCTTTACTGTTTTCCAAAACAAAACTGTTTAAGAACACAGGTATCTAAATTTTGATATAAAAAGCATGTTTTAAATGGAAATTAAAAGCAATATTTTGGATTGCGTATTTCTCCCCCCCCCCCCCAAATAATTATGAAAGAAGTAGACTTCAGCTGAAATGAGGTTTTAGAAATGCCTTTCCCCATCCATTGAGAAGTGGCTGATGAGATGCCTGATGGCAGGTGCAGCACATCCTGCCCTGGATGATGCTGAATTACCCTTCTGTGCTTCTCTGCTTCTTCCAAAATATCCCCTCCCATGACTAGGCAGATAAACACCGTATGGACATCTGCAACTGCAGCACTACCTGACAGCCGAACATAAAAATAAGTATGTAGTTCAAGGCTGAGGAGGACATACAGTATACACCAGATAACGTGTGGGGCCACGCAGCATGAAAAGGAAACAGAAAGCGAGTGACTACACTGGGTGATGAGAAGAAAAGTTCTATGATTTAAGAAACTTAACCTCAAGTAAAGGTCATACAGATGACCCCGAGTTTGGCATTGATCCATTTTTAAAAGTACCATCAGTATCATCAAAAACAACCAAATTAATAGGATGATTCTAACATCACTTTCTTATTATTTTACAATAAATATACTGAAACCATAGATTTTCACTTGTGAAATGGGCTCTCGTGAGCAACGTTTACACCGCTCTACTAGAGCTAGTGCAATAACCTGTCATTGTTCCCTTTATGGTCCTCCTCCCAGAAGGCGAGACAGCCAGCTTCCAGCCGGTTTGCAGCCTGTTGCAGAGAAAGGAAATGCAGCCCAGACCTCTGCTCCGAGCCCTGAAGGAGAATGACCTCTGGGGTAATGCTCTTCAACCAGTTACCCTCCAGCTTGCTTAATGGATAGAGAGGTATTTATGGTTTAAGTGTGGTGGTTAAAGTTGCAGTTCAGTAGCAGCCATCAGGTGAGGCCCATCCCACACAGCCACGGCAGGAGCAGCTCTCCATTCAGGAACTGGGGCTGATTACAGGATCTGTGCCTGTGGTTTGACCCCAAAGCCATCAACCCATTCGGTCAAAGCCTGGCAGACATCTGAACACTTTCAAGCAGGATTTTCCAAGTGAGAAGCATCAGGCGATTCTCAATGCAGGTCATTCGGGAATTCGGGTACATTCCCTGTAGTTTAAATTAAACGCACCTCTGCAATCTCTCAGCTCCCACGCACGTTCTGAACAGTGAAACCAAACACCCATTAATCAAGGTTTATGCCTCAGCCATCTATCCCTGCTCTTCGCCAACTTCTCCCAGCTCTCTTCACCCCTACTTACTAACACTTTCCTCTCCATTTCTGCATCTAGCCAGAACTCTTCTGACCAGTTTCCCCGTGAGCGGAGCAGGCTAGGTGGTTATTTCCAGCTACAACAGTGACTGTTTTCTGGGGTCCTGAAAATCCTGCCATCCAGAGTTGTCAAAGATGAGACCCTCCTGTGATGCAGAAAACATGGACTCTGTTCCCAATGCCACCACAGATCTTCTGCCCGGCTCTTGTACAAGTCACTTCAGGTCCTCATACCAGTGCTTGCTCTCTCACTGTTACCTGCTCAGGTCGCAAGGACTGCCTGTGTCACCTCTCCCTCAGGCTGTTCTCCTAATTAGAAATTAATAACTTGCTGTAGCACTTCATTCAGCACAGAGAGGCATTTTTCAGTGCTAGAAGAGCAGATACCTGAAAGAGCAACTTTCAAAATACACTGGTGAAAATAATACAGCAAATAAAAGGGGAATTCAGCATCAAGCAATTAATAATCTGTTTGTGAAGCAAACGCACAGAGTGTTTGTTCATTATGGAGCAAGAGGAAGGGAAAAATGCCTTATGGCAGATCTGGAAGGCATGTGGGTTGTACCTTATTTTCTTTCCTCAGTGCTATGAAAGGGTACAAAGTAAAATCATGCAGTATATAGAGCAGCAGTTAGCCCTTTCAAGTACAATGTTGTCCTTCTTTGGAGGCGGAGGGCTTAAGATTTTATGTTTGCCTTTCTTCCTTAAACACAGCTGACAAGGGTTGCTTTAGTGTTTTTATTTTAAAAAGGATTTTAATTGGATCTACCTTTCCATCATTTTTTAGTACTATGATTTAGGGTAAATTTGCTCTTGGTACCATTTGGCAAAACAAATGTTTTCTGTATGCCTCGGACTGTGCTAAAGGAATGAACATATTAATTGAAATCTAAGGGTAATAATCCCAAAGCACTCATTTGAGAAACTCTGTTTTACTTCTGGAGTGCTATTTGGTTGCCTAAGCTATGAAGTCAAGTGCTGGCTGAAAGCTCAAGTATCCTGCAGCCTTTGGTTCACGGGATTTAGCACAAGGTTACTGCTGCCTAACATGAAAGCAAGTAATGCAACTCCCTTCAAGATTCTCTTAAGTAAGCAAGAGGGATGAATGCTGTAGGCACTTCATAGGCAGGTTTCATGCCTCACTCTTGGCCAGTGGAAAAAAAACCCATACCAACAGATGAAATAACACGCCAACAGACTTCAGAGTCTTACTTGATGCCCTTAGCAAAAGGCCATTCTGCTTGACCCTGTTGTAAATCCCTCAGACAGCGATTCCCCCCAGCTATATGGTCCTTCCTGGGCTGAGTATGGACCAGCAGGTCAGTAACACATCTCAGAAAAGCAGGGGCATTGCTTGGATCATATAACTTGCCCGTCCTGCCGTACTCGAGAGTCATCCCTTCAGAAATAACTCACACTGCCTGAACTACACTCTTGATCCACAAGCAAAGGAATTGACACTGGCATTGCTGCAATGGCATAACTGCACTCTACAGCTATGCCTGTAAGAATCCCCACACCTAGACAAACCCCAGAAGCGTCAGCACATCTCCCAGGTCATAGAAGAGATGCACGTTCAGCAGGAGCAAGAAATCCTGCACGAGCTGTTTGGCCCCGTAAAGCCAACAACGGCGGTCCTGCAGTGAGGCAGCACATACTGCTTTCATGAAGAGTTCCCCTGAAGTTGTCTCCCAGCTGGCCATACTCTTTGGACCAATGTCTGATCACAGTACTGGATGCATATTGAGCTAATACGCTGGGCTTGGTGCAACAAGTCACCTCTGGCCCCTTCATCCCTCAGGAATCTTGCTGTATTTGACATACGGAGAAGTTTTTGATCCTGTTCTTTAAATCCTCTGCAGGTTGGATGAGGGGTGAGAAATGGGGTTCAACATGTTGAACACATTTCAGAAGTCGGGGGGCAGGGTGAACAAACAACAAAAACCACAACCAGCAGCTGGCTGCTATTTGCACACAAAAATATAATTTCTTTTTCTTCCCTGGGAAGTGCTGCTTCTGTGTTTAAGACCCAGACAGGCAGGAAAAGTCCTTGCCAGGACATCAGTTTTCCTCATTTGTTGGGAGCAGAGAAAGGAAACTGCTGTGCAACCTTTACCAGGAGTCTCTCTGTCAGCTGAAGGACCCTACAGCGTATTCCGTGCCTTTGTTATAAATCTATTTTGGTTGGGAGCAGGGGCAGGTGTTAGTGCCATGATGTGAGCATATTTCAAGGCAGCACTCATTTCTGCCTCGTTTTGTGCAATTGTGTCCTCTGTAATTTTTGGACAAGGCATTAATGTTGTCTAGAAGAATTTGGAGGCAGGAGAGACGTCCTGCCTCCTGGGTTCTCCACATGCTACCAAGAGGATAGCGAAAGCATTTTGAAGTTCAGGAGCCACTGTTGTACCTCAGAGGCACACACACACACACACACACACACACACACCCCCAACAAGTCAAGAGAAACAGAGTCATTTGTGACCACCACTTTTCTGGATTTGGAAGTACAAATAGTGAAAGTTACCAAGCTCTTCAAAAAAAGTAAGTGTGCTCTGTTTCCAAGGTTTCCTTCAGATTGACTCTCCTGGCAAACGCAAAAGATCCCAAAGCCAAGTAACTCTACTCAACCCCTAGCTCATCTTGCGTGTTGCATGCTAGAAGGATTACGTTATGGCTTACTGCAGCCGTACCCTGAGCCCGTCTAAAACCTCACACCCTCAACACGTGGCATAAACTCTTTGCCTATTACTTTAACTCACAATTTTCTCACAAGTTTGCTCAGCTATTTCCTGACAACTCCCATGGGTTGTTGGGTTTTTTGGGGGGGTCCCCCCCCACGCAGTTCAGGTTTTCCCTTGAAGCATGAAGTGTCTCAGAAAATTCACACAGAGGAACTGGTTATCAGTGGACAGTCACCTACATACCTAAATGTTCAGGAGGCAAATTCCGTGCAAGACAGCAGTTTTTGTGTCCCTTATCAGAATAAGGGCAGGGCCTCAGCAATGTTTGGGTTACTCAAGACAACAAGCAGCTTTAAAAAACAAACCAAAATGACCTCTGAAAGCACGGCTGGTCATTTTAAAGCTAGATTAATGATCTCCAGTATAGAGATCAACCCTTTGTTTTATCTTTGCATAATCCATATGGTGGTCTGGCTCTAAGCACTGTCCCAATATGAAGAGCAACAAAAATATTTTAAAAAAGGCTAAGCTATTCAAACTCATAAAATATTATATTTTCAATCCACAATTGTGGATTGGTTGTGCTTTGGTTTACCGGCTGCATTTCTCTCAAAGCTTGTTCAGTGAAGCCCACAAAGTAATTGATTTTACCCCAAATGAGGTCTGTTTGACCTTTTGGTTCTCCAGCACCAAGCTGTAACATTAGGCTGCAGATCTGCAGATGAAGGAACTACTGGAATAAGCATTCCAGAGCTATTGAACAACTCTGGATATCAGCCTTCCTGATAAATGCATTGGGACCAGTAAAGTAAGGCCATGCATCATGCATTAGTTTATGATACCTGCCAAAATTCCTTAGCACTTAACAGGGATATAAAAGAAGGTCATGCTGCTGATTAAAAACACATATCATTGACAGTGGCAAAGTTATTTAATCATATTTTAGAGAGAATCAAAGCTTTTCCCCTGAGGTCAGTCTTGTGCATCATCAGGAGAGGCGTGCAGGGAAACCCTGCGCAGTGCAGAAGTGTTTGAATTGGCAGGATGGTAAGTAAATGGAAAGACATTTTCCTCCTTTGTTCATCTCTGTTTCATTGACCTTTTCTTTCAGAGGAGGGGACAAAAAAGTGCTTGGGTCTACGAAGAAACATTTGGAACACGGAAATCCTGCAAGTGAAAAGAAGTCCTACAATCGGGAAAGGCAAAAAAACAGCCAGTGTAACCACAATGCTGGATTTCCTATGGAGATAACCGTCGCCAATGCACAAAGCTCCTGTGTTCCTTCGATTAACATACTGTAGGTGGAAGCCAAAAACACTGGATAATGGTAAGTTTCACTTTCTACAAAGTCAAAAGCTGTTTTAATGCAAGCGTAACTGCCTTTCTTTTCAGTTCAGCAAGAAAATAGTCTCTTTCTCAGAGGCTGACCAAACACCCACATTGTTCAGAGGTCAGGCAGAGCGCTCCTTGTTAGGCTTGGTCACAACCAGTCTTTGTGCCAAAGCTAGCAAGAGCTGGTATCCTGGGTAGGGATAATGCTGCAAGTCGCGGTAGTAAATGTATCTTTACTGAACATGTTGCCAGGAGGATTTTCTCCGGTGAAGAGAAGGGAGGCTTGTCTCTAGTAAACAATGTCTCAGGGCATTGGTACAGCATCTAAGTACAAAGATGTGAGCGCCTTCGTCCATCTCTCCATTTGAACTTTTGAAGATTGCGCTGATCACTTCTCATATTTGAGGGAAATTTCTAGATGTCAACAGGAAGAATTCAGCATCTCCTATGGGCAGTCTAAGACATTTTAGGAGGCCTTGCACCCCACCACTCTGAAACCTTCACAAGTTCCTGACTTCACACTCCCTGTTTGCTGGTCTGCAGCACCGCAGTGGCCAAGTTCCTATACAGAGGACAATACCGCAGATAAGGCAAGTAGGTTAAGGGCTGGGACAGTGAAAGACAAGGAGATAAGAATGCTACTGACCTACATATTTATGAAGCATTTCTTCTTCCTGTCAGCCTAATATGCAAATGTATAGGTGTGTCTGTGCATTACCACGCATCTACTCTCCAGCATTTGAAGTCTAGATGGCCCTTGAGGCAAGAGTCACGTCATGCAGAACAAATTACATGTCAACACTAACTCCAAGCCATAATAAACATTTTGTCAGTAACGAGACCAAGTTGGAGCTGAACAACAAGCTTAACTTCGCTCCTTAGCTTTCACCCCCAAAGAACAGGCTTAGAAGCTACATCCTTACACAGGCGATAGAAAAGATAAGGAAGCACGTTTATGATGCAATTAAGTAGATAATGCCAGTCTCCCAGTAATGAACCCATTTCTAATTATCCTGGAGTCTTCTTATCTTGCATGTGCCGCTTGAACACTTGTAGAAGGTGCTGCCAAGGTGTCTGTCATCAGTAGGACAAGGTTGCCAGTAGAAACTTTGCAGCAGAAACCTGAAGACAGCCTTGCATACCTGCCTCTTGGTCTCCAGCACCATACTCACCCTTGAGAAAATTATTTTACAGGAAAACCACAGCACAATTTTGAAAGGGGTCTGGGTGAAAGAAATCAAACAAGAACTCAGAATCAATTATTTCATAAGCAACATAAAAGAAGATTACTTCACTTGTTACTGCTTTGAGAAAAGAAACATTTTCCAACTTTCAACATCAAAAAGCCCCAGTGCAAGGTTGTTTTCTGGCTTGGTTTGATAGGGGACAGGGGAAATCTCAAAGTTTTTCTTGGAACCCCTTAAGATCCCAAATCCAACCTGCATCCCTCCATATTTTTCAGTGATTCTTTTAACAGAGGCCCTTTTCCAGAAGCCATACTAGTTAAAGGTTTACTCCCTGTCCTTCCCTGCATTTATTTTCCTCACCTTTTACTGTTCCCGCTGTAAATGAAAGTCATGGGTCTTTATACCCTTTTTAAAGAAGATAAGTGCACAAATAACCACCAAAAATGTGCCCTGCGTAAGTCATGTCAGTTATACAATTAAACATTTTCTCCTTCTCGTGATGTGTTTTATTGAGGTATAAATCAGGACTAAAAGGCAATTTAGCACAGACAGGAATTTTATGGAGGGGGGTGCAGATCCCCTGGGCTCGTCTGGAAAATGAGAAACATAGTCATAGATGATACATCTCGTCGGGTGCAAGATTCACAGGAGTTAGAGAGCACTCTGTCTAGACTGAGATTTAACTTTCTCATTTAAATCAAGTGAAATAGGACTGTGTTGGATGCAATTGCATAAAACCTTTCTGTGTTGGATTAAGGAGGTTTTTGCAAAGCCCAGTCACACTGAAGAAATCGTGCGGGCAGAATGAAGCGTTGCCAAATCCCAGGGAGTAAGCACGAGCTGAAAGGTAGCAAGTGACTCCCTACGTTTAGCAAGGTTTTAGCTGCACTCACTTACTTTTCTCCACTAAGCAGAAACTTTCCCTTCTCTCTTGTTACTAAGGCAGGTAGATAGATCTTTATGGCAGACTTTGCTTTCTTCCAGCCAGGACTCTCAGTTGCAGACCCTCCTCATTTCTCTCTAGGAAAGTATAAATTGAGGTCAAATAAGAAACCTAGGCTTGCTTGCCTCTGGAGCATGCCTGGGAAGACAGAGCAGGATTCAGATATAGGGGGTTTTTTTCCTTACTCTCAGGAACTGACCAAAACCACCACCCTGCACTCAGGCCAAAGTGCCTAGCTAGAAGAGAGAAGTCTGCCTTGCAGCGCCACCCGGCAGAGGTGAAGTACATGTGTCATAGCCCACCAAAGAGAGGAACAGGATCACTCCATCCTCAGTTACTCAATAGAAAGGGGGCAATCACATTTGTCTCAGTGTCTGCCCATGCAGACATCCCCTCCCACTATATCCCCCAACTCCATATTCGGGATTTACAGAAGGAAGCACTGGTCCTTGGCTACCTTGCTAGCCCCACAGTGTTTTATTTCTCCAGCCAGCCCTGTACCCAAGGATCTGGGGCATTAGCATCCACCTCACCTAACAGAGACAACTAGCGTAGGTGGTTCTCTCCACAGTCAACAGAAACTGGTATTAGACTGAATAAGCCTTGGAGATAGCTAGCTCTCAGCAGCTCAGTGAGGCAGGATAAATTTCAGTTTTCCTGCCTTGAGAAATATAATTTGTACCCAACACTAGCGCCTTCCAAACAGCAGCCAACTAAGCTCTGCCCACGCATCTTAGTGCTTGCATGGTAACGGGGCAAGGGCAACATTTTGTGCTCCGTGCACAACCCAAGCCATTTGGCAAAGCCATGCCCATGCCTGGATTCAGGGGAGCTGCGTAACTAAATTAAAATGTCCTCTTAGCTACTCATTTGGAAGTAGATGGCAGAAGCAAGGCACAGTGGTTAGTAACAAGCTGAAACAAGTCTGCAGGCTCAGATGGCCCCCAAGCAAGTTATATTTGAATCAAGTACCTCCCTCTTGACATGCGGCACCTTAAAGCACACAGCATTAATATTTTATCCTTATGAGCCTTCCACTGTCCAGCACTGCCAGCTCACGATACATTTTCTGGAGCACAAGACACAGAATATGTGCTGGTTTCTACAAGGCCCTGCCAGCTCCCAGATTTTGCAAGAATCCCAGCATCCAATTATTTTTTATTTAGAGAAAGTCATGGTTTTTTCACTCAGCCCTCAGTGCTTTATCTGCTTCTGCAGTTCAGGCAAAAAAGCCGACCCACCTGGTATGTGCAGGCAGCTGTATCACAACATGCCCTTCCCAAGGATGTCCTCATCCCAAAGTATCATCAGGGATTTGTGCTGCAGTAAACTGAACTGCTCTGTGACACTTGTCCAGCGAAAAATCCCTGTCCATCCCCTGACCTCCTGCACCAGATCACTGGCTTCCAGCTGAACACAAACACCCTGCCTCATCATTAGGGTTTCCAAACAATAGCTAATCACAGGTTTGGCATCATCAGCAGGTTCTGAATCAGGCTTCAGTAGTATTGCCTGCCCAAAGGCTGGCAAGGGGAAAGGCCCCCTGCCAAGGGGGGAGGGAAACTGGGATTAATAACTGTATTAAAACACACAAAGAAAGACTGGGAGGGCTGGAAGAAGTCCACGTAAAGAGGGTGAGAGCTGACAAGAGAGCACAGTACCTTTCAACCATCTGTTTTGGTTTGTACTTTAAAGGTGCAGTAAAATGTATGTATACCTGATTCCTCAGTTTACAAGGAAAGCAAGTTGCCTTATAGGTTTTAAAAAGTGGCCTCAGCTGAGCAGCAGTTCTCCCAGCCTGGATTTTGGGGATTACATGTCACTCCGTGAACAATACTTTCATTCATGGAGCTATAGTTTTCCATCTATAACCTCTACCTCCAGTTGACATTGATTGTTTATTTTCCTCTCCACTGAAATACAGGAAGATGAAGGCCTGAAGTAGCAACTGCTTGAAATATACCCAGTTACAGAAATGTTCTGTACAGAGCTTTAGGTCATTAAAAATTACCATGGAGAAATTTGGGTTTAGTGTCCAGTGAAGCAGCAAGAGAAACAGCATACCTCATAATGGATCTTGAGGAAAAATACCAAGTGCTTGGATTTTTTTATTTTATTTTTTCAAAGAAAAAAAAAAATAAGCTTCAGACTGGGTTAGAAGCAGAGGCAGAAAATATACAAACTTGTAATGTGGATAGAGGGGTTTGTATGCTTTCCATTTGTTTCCCATCTGCTGTGCAATTAGTTCATCAACACACATTGGCCATGGTTTATCTAAAGGAATCCTTCAAGGAAGGCTGGCCTTGGGAGCAGCTCCTGCATTTGCTGTTCTTCAATGCAGGAGTAAGGCCTTGGGGACAACTCATAAGCGGGAAGTCCATCCCCCAACAACCCTCACACGATAGAGCAGTCCTCAGGAAATGCTGGCAGGCAAAACAAAGTGTGGAAAAAAGCCTAAGCCCGCTCTGTTTTACACCTGCGTCCAACCCAGTACCTACACTGCAGCCAGGTACAAGTTTAAAGCCAACTTAGTCCTCTCTCTTTTCCAAGTATGACAAAGAGTAAGTGAGGCACATCTCAAGCTCTAGCCTACTGGAGAGTAACAAGAATCAGAGATACAGCTGAAGGAGACATTTAGCTGAAGTTTGGATAATGGATTAATGCATCCCTGACCAAACAGAGAAGGTATCGCTGAGTTACGAGGACGAGTGCAGAAGGGAGAGCCCAGGGACCCAGATGCCATGTTCACTTGCTGCTGAGTAACCAGGTATTGAAGGGCTGGGCTGTTCCAGGTTCAGGGACTCCTCATACAAGTGTTTAATATTATCTTGCCCAGTTAAAGACAGCCTCTAGTCCTTATGTTTCATTGCTGTGTAGGGTTACCACAGTGTATGTGGATCATAAGAAGCAGCTGAAGTAGACACTCTTTGTAGCAATATGTAGCATTTTTTGGATGGCTGTTTTACGTAAACCTCTATCGCAGGATCACCATTACTATTCTGTTGGAGAAGGGTGGATCCAGACCAGCAAACTAGAGATACATACAAAAGGGCTGGAGTAGATCAGTGCTAACATTTAATGCTCAGAACCAACTTTTTCAGGGCCAGAAGCAGCCAGACAGTGGGGGGGGGGGGGGGGGGGGGGCGGGGAAGTCAGGGAGAAATCCTTTTTGCTTTCCTCAATTTTGATCTGGCTGGAGCCATTAGTGCTGAATAGCATGAAGGAAAAAACAGAACAAAACAAACCCCCATCCTTTCACAGTTTCTCTAACCTAATCCAAGCCAGAAATACTCAGGTTTTCACAAGAAAGACCGATCTGTAACACACCCAGCACAGAAAGAAGCTAAGTGCAGCGAGGCAGGCCACCCTGAAAGCGTGTGTGAGCAGGCCCATGCAGGTTAATAGGGCCCACCACAACACCTGCAGGCTAGGCCCAGGGTAAACATTTGCCTTCCAAAACAAAAACAAATGAAAGGCTTTGGGTTGCCCCAAATGAACATAAATATTTTCCTCTAGGAATTCTTCTGTTTTGTTTCAGTTTTTTTAAACTAACAAAGAGCAGGCTAGAAGTGAAGGGGCTCTCTGAAAAAACCTTAAAGCTTTATTTGCTTTAATCCTTGTCATGGTTTAACCCCAGCCAGCAACTAAGCACCACACAGCCGCTCGCTCACTCCCCCGCGGTGGGATGGGGGAGAGAATCGGAAGAGTAAAAGTGAGTAAACTCATAGGTTGAGATAAAGACAGTTTAATGGGTAAAGCAAAAGCCGCGCGCACAAGCAAAGCAAAGCAAGGAATTCATTCACTACTTCCCGTCGGCAGGCAGGTGTTCAGCCATCTCCAGGAAAGCAGGGCTCCATCACGCGTAACGGTTACTTGGGAAGACAAACGCCATCACGCCCAATGTCCCCCCCTTCCTTCTTCTTCCCCCAGCTTATATACTGAGCATGACGTCATATGGTATGGAATAGCCCTTTGGCCGGTCTGGGTCAGCTGTCCTAGCTATGCTCCCTCCCAGCTTCTTGTGCACCTGGCAGAGCACAAGAAGCTGAAAAGTCCTTGACTAGTGTAAACTCTGCTCAGCAAGAACCAAAACATCAGTGCGTTATCAACATTATTCTCATCCTAAATCCAAAACACAGCGCTCTACCAGCTACTAAGAAGAAAACTAACTCTATCCCAGCTGAAACCAGGACAATCCTGAAGCAAGAGGATCTAGCATCTACTTAAGTCCCATGAATACGTGCATTTCTTATCAGCAGCATTAGAATGCCATTAAAGAACACAGATCCACCAGTCTGCCTACAAATGATGTCTTTACTTGCTCATAATATCTGCTCATTCCGCAGAATGTTTTTAAGGAGCCTTATTTCATTTTATTCTTTTTCTCCCTTCTCTCATTCATGACATTTCCTTATGCTCATGATTATTTATTTGGCATGACATTTTGTTGTAAGAGAACAGCCAAGCCCTCTGTGCATACATAGCACAGAATTTCCACTTTAAGAGAGCTGGGTTTTGTAGTTTATAGATGGCACAAAAAAAACCCTAACTTAAAGAGTGAATAACCTTAAGCCTAGAAAAGTTGAGAGGTGTTATCTGTGTACGGCTTTTGGTCAGTCAAATCAAAGTCATATCATCACCTTCAGCTTTTGACAACTTTTACACTGGACCCCAATTCCAACATTACATCTCGAACCTCTCTCCACGATTGAGCCTGAAAAAACATCTTGACTATACGCAGCCACCCTGCTCAAGGGGACGACAATGCCACCTGCAGTTGCACCCCAACGGGAGACTGGAAACACATAAGGTGGCTTGTCACCGGCTCTCTGCTTGAGAGCTTACAGGCAGCCCCAGCTCCGTAATTTTTTCCCCGGAGCAACGGGAGCTTCTCCCTGCCCCCAGCTGACTTTTTTCATGGTTGAGCCCAAAGCCATTTGCAACTCGCAGAAAGACTTACTCTTTTCACTGGGTTGCTGATCTTGCTTGCTGTTATGAACACACCATATTTGCCCAGGCCAGGCAGCAAACAGAGGCACCCTTCCCTCCATCACGCAAGCAAAGGATGATGGCAGTAATGTGGGCCATTCCTGCAAGCCCACAGCTACGAAAACCCTAGCAGCAGCTACTGACACCTGGAAAAAGAACTGGTCGTTGCTTCCCTTACTGTTAATGAAACATTTCAGCTACAGCCATTGTTTAATCAAGGACCTAATAAGAGATGTCTGTGGCTACCCTCTACTTAACGTCATTGGTTAAACAGAAATGGATTGCAGATGGAGAACAGCCATTGTGTTTTATTACCAATGATTTGTTTCCTGGCATTTAAGGGCAGATATAGGTTAGCAGATCTGTCCCCTTAGGCTGTAGACACTGCAAGGTGTGGCCACACTCTGTGTTTACAAGCTATATCACAGCTCATCGTTGGCTTTTTCAACTCCAGGCACATCAGCAAGAATTAAAGGCTCTGTGTGAGGGAACATGAGAGGAGTTTGGTTTGTCTGCTATCACCCAAAGATTGCTGACATGCTTTAACTGTCTCTTAATAGAAAAGCTATCCACCACAGACAATCATTACTTGCTTTCAGCAGAAGACCTCAGCAGCCTTGAACAGAGATGAGCAAAAAGGAGCCTAAATGGCTTTTACATGTTTTAAGTTTTTCAAGTGAAATGCAAAAGATAGCCCCAACCCGCAAAGTGTAATTCGTCTGGGTCATGCCACTCCCCCTACGCTGTGCGAGACCAGATCCGTGGAACTATGCCTGCAATAACTGGGATGCAAGGTTGAACTCTGTCAGGCCCATCTTTCTGCATTAATACTGAAATGCATGCAAGACCCCACTCAAAATTTTCAGCTGGTACCTATTAAACATGAGACCAAGCTAATTAAAACAAGCAGTGGGTGTTCTATCAAGCAAATATCTTCAGAAATCTTTACTGGCTCCCAGAATGTAGTGGGAAACAGTACAAAATACCACTGCTGAAAGTCTCTCAGATTTCCTTGCCATCAGGTTTCCTGGTTTTCTAGCTTTCCCTTTTGCTCCTCAAACAACAGGTGCCCCAGGTTCCCATTCCACAAGGTCTGGCGTACTCTTCGTTTACAAGGACTTTAGTAAATGCTAGGACTGGTAGTGTCTTGTAGGACCTGATTCTCAGCATTTAACTACACTGTATATATACAGCTATTGTAAGAAGTTACTGGCAGATCTCTTTTACAGTGTGCTTTTACCATCTGACAGAGCTCCCCTACCCAGCCTGACAGCTGGAGTACACAGGACTCACCCTGTTTGATACAACTAACTGTTCATCTAATCCATGGGCTGGTTTTGATGTAAAACCAGCTGCCTCGCTCAGAAACAAATAACCTAGCAGTTTCCCCAAAGGGGAAGCTTCTCCCTAACCTCCATCGGTTACAGGTCAGTTCACGCATCAAGTCTGAAAATTTATAGCCCTTCCAGTGGCTTCTAACCCACGCCTACCATAAAGCCATCAAATAGATGCTGGTACCCAGATTACCACTAGGACAGATAAACTCAGCTGAAGCAGATTGATAGATCCTCCTTCCGTGGTCCATGTGACCAATCGCTACCCTGAACCTTGCCATCCTTGCTCCCCATGACCATCCATGAAGCCATACCTTCACAAAGCCCAGAGATGGCACAAGTGCATTTACCTATTTCTTTATCTTTTTTCCAGGAAGTTTCAGGGAAAATATTTTCACAGTTACTGAGTCCAGCTGCAAAATGCTTTCCATAGTGCCATATATAGCAGCTGATGTAGTTAATGCCTGACAGAGATTTTAATATTTTAAATACAAAGCTCAATGTTCTGCTGACCCTGCCTAATGTTATCTTACATTTCAGTCTAACATCTGATTGATGATCCAAATACAGATCAAATTTGCAGCAGATGATATGCAGGACATGTTTTCCAGCAAGTCTAGTTAGCCCAACTAAATCCCCCAGATTTTTCTTTCACGTGGCTATTTTCTATCCAGTACAATGGTGAATACCAAGTGCCATAATGAGAATTTTCTCTCCCGTGAACCATTTTGTATTATTTCTCAATAATAAGCAGCATAGATAAATTCTTATTTCTCAAGTCTAAACAGTATATCTGATGCCACAATCTACCCAATTTGGTACCATTAATGAATGTGTTAGCACTGCCTCCTGTGTGAGCTTGTACAATAGTACGGCATGTGTTAGCTTGTTCAATAGCATTACAATCAACTTGTAAATTCAGATTTCATGAGAGACAGTTTTTGTTCTTAAGCAGTGGGACTGCTGGCAGCATTGTGTGTGTTGTTGTGTGCCATTGTGTGTGGTGTTGCGTGCAATATCATCTGCAAGATTTTATTTTAGATTCATCCCCCCCCGCCCTCCCCAAAATGGGACAAGACTCTCTAAGGGTGAGAATAGATTTTACAGTAGATGATCGCGACCTAAATCTTCATGGGGCCTCAAAATAAAATTCCATCTGTAGGGAAAGAATAAAGAATCAGCTGCAAATAGGGCAAGATTAATGTATTAATCATCCGCTGGCATGGCACGCTCTGGGAAAGAGGCTAATTAAAAGGGATTTGTGGAAGGTCATCTAGGATTACCTTCTACTAAAAGGAGTGGCAACACATCTGGGTTATCAGTGATTTTTGAAAGTTCTAATTAAGGTTCTAGAAAGCAGAAGCTGTACCAAGAAATAGAGTCCTCCAACTTCATCTACACTGGAAATATGCTCTTCATATTAGTTCTGCAAGCATTTATGGCTTTAGGAAGCCTGGAGGAGCAAAGACTGGGGCTCTATTCTCTCCATAACCTAAATCCTCTTCCCATAAACTATTGGTGTAATGACTTCCATTTACATCAGTGACAGGTGGAACATGGCCTGATGAGGGAAAGTAGTAAAGTCCTGCTGATTTTATCAGCTGAAGCATGTGATACGCAGGACTCGTTTTGCAGAAAATTAAACTATCAACCAAATTAGGGAGCTGAAATCCCAGCTCTGCCCTTCTGACGGCAGCAGGTATGAATTTTGACCAAAACACATGGTCTCAAGTTTTTAAAAAGAAAACTAGAGAATGCAGGGAAGGAAAGAGTTCACTTACAAAACACTTCTACGCATGGTCAAAATTGTGTCTAACGACAGAGGCAGGCGGATGCAGATATACGTGTTTTCAGAAGTAGGTGTCTTTCAGAGTGCCATTTGTAAGAAGAGATACATACTGTGTCACTGAGGGGGGAGCCTCCTGTGAAAAGAGCTCGGGTGCTCCCTCCAACCAGTCTCGGTCAATCACAAGTGACAGCATCCACGCAGGAAAGCTGCGTTCCCAGAGTTCGGACCCTCCCTGAGCCTCCCACCTTGGCTTCAGAGCAAAAGAAGCCAGATTGTCAGGGCTACCTGAGCCCACATTCCAGCTGAGGAGCAGCGAGGGGTGGTAAGAGTAAATGCAACAGCTAATCCTTACAGAAAACACAAACTGTCGTGATAGAACCTCCTGTTTGGAAATTGAAGTGTCTTACATCCCCGAGCCAGAAAGAGTAGAAAACCTTCCTTACAGAAGCAGCAAGAAACAAGACAAAGAACCCTTTTTCTCTGCTCAGTAACAGCCAGGAGGAGAGATATTTCACGGGTTTGTAATGTCCTGAGAGAGCAAAAGTAGCTTCATGCACGGATGTCGTTTGGTGGGATGAATGATGATGTGCATTTAATTTATATTTTGAATTACTGAAGGATGATGACTAGACAGGGTCATCAGCCATGAAGTTCAGATCCAGGTCTGAAACAGCTCCAAGCATTTCAGAGCACAGGGTCATGGGGATGGGGCTTGGGTTTTGCTTCAGGTCATTGGAGAGAAAATGGTCAGCTACACAATTTAGCTCTGGAACCATCCCCAAATTTGTCTAGATTCATGGCCTTGGCTTGGACCCATTAGTGGTAACAACTGTGAGAGAAAGGGAGGGAGAAAAGATAAAATAATGGCATAAATTCCAGTAGCTCCTGGAAAAAATACATTTGACCTTTACTATCTACTAATGTCTAACTCTGACGCTTAGCTCTGGTTTTTGCTTTTAAAATATTGTCCCTGGCAGAATGGGGTCTGAAGAGAAAACAGACTCTGGAAAAAGTGTGAGACTCAGGGGAGACAGTTATTTACTGGCAGTTTCACAACCGCCCCTGCACTTCTAATGAAATTTCGTTTGTCAAATTCAGTGCAACTTGGTGACAAGCCAAGCTTATTCTGCCTGCCTTTTAGCTTAGAAACATCCTTTTGGTCTCCTGCTCGCAAGCATGCCTTTATTTCATTTGAGAAAAAAAGAGTTGCAGCTTGTAGTTAAAAAGCCGGTCTCAAGCTCTCATGGACACGATTTCTTATTTTAATATGAAAAAGGAGTTAAATTTTTGAACTGGTGTTAACACCATGCTTAATAAAACATGCTCCTCACCAACAGTACTTCAAAGGGAAATATATTCAGCTTTGGCAAAAAAAAACCCACAACTGGTTGTGATTTTATATGGACTCACCACTGTCTGGGATGAGGCCACCTAACAGGAGTCTGGACTCAGCATCCTTCCAATGTAGGATGAAATCTGTAGCTTCTAAAGCAGGGAATGGATCTTACTTCTTATTGATGTTTTTTAATATGTGAGGCCTGGTTTGCGTACATAGCTTGCCTTACATTCCAGTGGTGGGTAAAACAGCTAAGCTATCTTGACTTCTCCTGGTTAAAGTACTACTTTAAGCCTGATGAAAGTTTTTGCATGTTTAGGTCTTAGGGTAGAGTTGTCAACAGAAACAGTCACAGGTTTTGTCTGGTTTTATGGAAAAGGAAAATTAAAAAAAAAAAAAAAAGTTAGCACAAATAAACTGATCACACTTGCCCCATTGTTCAGGAAAGAAAAAGAAGAAAAAAAAGACAGTGATTTATTTTAGACAGCCTGAATAGCTGGAGACAGAGAGCTAAAATATGGCAAGGAAATTGCCACCCTAAACAAGTTCCTTTGAGCAATTTGATTTTTTTTTTTTTTTTTTTATTTCTGCCTGAGTTATGAGTCCTTGGAATGCACATACCATTGATTTTTTTGGTAATTTGCAAAAACAGCTCTTCCTGAGGTCCTAAAGCCACTGCATATCCCAGAGTGGAAATATTAACATGATACAGAGAAACAGAGTCCGATTGTTTGTCAGAGTCAGGCTACCTAATCCTGTAAATGGACACAAGCAGCTCTGGCTTCTCCCGTGATCAAAAAGCATATCTGTCCTGCGACTAACGTACATGTGCTGTCATGCGCACAACAGTGAACGTGAGGCTACATACGCCCACCTGCCCTTTGCTGAAGCTTTAAACTTCTGTTCTAGCCTCCCCAAATTTTCATGGAAGCATCATCGCTGTGGTATCAAACACCTCCCAGCTGCACATCAGGTGGCGTGACCATCCTCTATCACATGGGGCCCCTTCTTCTTCCTGACAGAAATGTTGCTTGTGCAATGAGCTACTTTCTTTTGGTAAGGAGGTTTGCTTGCATTTCCCTCCAAAATATAAACAATATAAATATAAACAAACCTAAATAGTCAAACACCACAGTTTGATGGGATGAGATCTGTGTGGGTGGTTTAGGTGCCTCATTGCCATGTTCTGCACAAAGCCTCTGGTTTGCGCCCTGAGAACCTAGACCTCAGCCCGGAGACATTGAACCCCATTTTCTCTTTCGTTCAGCTCCAAATGCCTAATGCATGTTAAATACTGGTCCTACATCAGGCTTGTTCATGACAACCACCCAAAACCCACACCCAAGAGGAGGCTACAAGGACTATGCCTCTCCCTTATCAAGAGGTCCATTGGCTAAAGCTTATTTCTGAGATACCAGAAGCAAGAGTTCAAACGTTTCTTTGCCTGATGTGAAGCAGGCACTTGATGCTGGTTTCCCAAACTCCTAGGGAGCCACCTTAGCCGCTATGTCACATGTTGCCCTGGAGAGGTCCTCCCACTGTCTCATTAGATGGACTTATTTCACTCCGCTCCCACACCTAAACTGGGACAGAGATAACGCAATGGAGAAAGTGAGAGGGTAGATTGGGTTACCAAAACTGGACGCTCACCTGGGATGGGGAAGCTGGGCATCAAGCTGCCTTCCGACAAACATTCAATTACGTCAGAGATGCCCACCAAGTCTCAGCGGGGAGTCAGAGACCCAAACCTTAGGATTACTCTTCTTTCAGCCAGTTCTTTGCCTGAAGAGTGGGCAAACTCCTTTCGAACTCTTTCTCTAATACTTTCTTCCTAGTCTCAGAGGCCACTGTGACTGGCGTTGTTCACAGCCTCCATCCTGGGGACGCACTGCCAGCATCCCCCCATCTCCATGTCTACCTCCTCCTACAGCAGCACAGTTCTCAAATGGAAGGTCTGCTCTTACCTTTCGGGGGGCAGGGCGGCACCCTGATTTCCAGCAGTAGTGGCTAGTGACTAGTAGTTCAGTGACTTGCACAGCTCAGCCTCCTCTCTAATTTGAATTTAATCATAGAAAACTAGGGCTGAAAGAGACCTCATGAGATCATCTAATACCATTTTTGACCAGAGGCAGGGTCTGATATCCCTAGGCTAACCCCAACACATTTTTATCTAACATGCTCTGAAAAGCATATAAGCAAGGAGAGCCCATAACCTCATCCAGATACCTGCTTCAGTACTTTATACTCCCAGAATTTATCTTTTTTGTCTTACAGTCAACTAACTAGTCTTTTCTTCAAATTTGTTTTCTTCCTCTCCCACCATGTATGAAAGAAAATATTAACTTGGTCTAGAAATACTGAAATTGAATTTCAAAGTTAAATCTTCCCATTGAAGCTAGTAGTTAGTAGACAATTTTGCAAAGCAAATTAAAAGGGAATTGCTAAAAAAAAGTCATCTCAATGCTGTGTCACTGAGTATGGGTCCTCCTTTTGGAGCTTTGCTGTGGATGTGGCAGCTCCTTGTTTATTTTGAAGGGATAAGTTAAGCAGTCACTCAAGGATGGGTAGGAAAAGCCTGAGGCTGGAGATTACCATGTAGCTTTCTAATTAGGCTGGAATGAAAATAGGTCTAAATCCATTAAGTATACAAAATATGTTTGCATACTCAGTAATTGATAATAACTATGGTTCCCTATAACAACAGTAAATGCCTAGTTGTTATTTTGTAACCTAAGGCAAATGAGTAGGGTATTTGTTTTACTTAAGCTGACAAAACTTGTAAAAGAGGCCACCACAATGACATTCCAGAGCACAGGGAGAGCTGTCATTTTATCTGCTGGCTGGTAAAAAAAATGTATGATTTCATAATGTTATCCTACTGAATAGCTGATGACTCGCACATCTCACTCGCTGAAAGGATCCAAGGAACTAAACATTAGCCGAACAGTCTAACTCGGTCCCACCTCAGTGCAGTATAAATAGTCAGGCACACCAGCAGCAACAGCAGAACGAGTTATTCTTGAGAAACCCATGGAAAAGTCTGACCCTCATTTCCTTACACAGAAGAAATCACATAAAAGCAATCAAGCTGAGATTCAAAATACTTGAATACAGACACAAACTATACGATGAACATGTGTTAACTGTCAGCCAAGAAGTACCTAAAAATCCATCCTAGTTATTTAGGGAGGGAATAGGAAACAACACGTGGACATTTTTTATAATGGATGATTGTTAAATGCTGACCTTTTTTGTTGGGCTGTGATTTTAACGGTCAGAACTCGATTATGCAGGAAGAGGAGAGATTTTCAGCTGCACGAATAGAAGTTATGCAAAAGCGCTACCAAACCTACAAGTCTGGTTAACATGTAGAGAAGTAGAGATCTGCAGTAACACGTATGTTGAAATCATTACAGCAACCACACATATTCCCTTGTGTTTAGTCCCGAAAGTTAGCTACCAATGTGGCCTATGTAAATGTGCAACAGGACAAAATAGCACTTCAGGGACCAGTACAGTTTGGTAAACTTGTCAAACTGATTCTTAAATCGATCTACAGAATGTCTGTCTGGATGTGCGTGCACCTGTGGGGGCTGTGTGTGTGCCTGGTTTCCTAAGGAAACGAAAGCTTAAGGGATAACACTCAGTGCGCGTGCATGTACCTGTGTCTTAGAAAACTCCACCGTCGGCGTGGATGACTATTTATCTGAACTTAAGAAACTCATGACTCCTGACTTCCAGGGAGCCAAGGCTGGTAGCTCATCCAGAGCCTAGCCCAGTGAGATGAAATTCCAAATTGCCTGTGAAGGCCTTGACGTACATAAAGCAATACCACCTAGAAAACCATCTCTTTGCAACGCAGAAATCCCCTTTTAGCAGTTATGCAGCTGCAAGTTGATTTTGCATACTGAAAGTGTTGGGGGCTTGTTGGGGACTTTGCAAAAGGAGATGATCTATCTGCACACAGGAGTACCCCTGCACACTTTATGAGACAGCTTCTTTCTGCACTTTTAGTATTTGGGATTAAACTTTGGCAACAGATGTGGTTTGCAGGGCTGGGAGATATTTAATTTATGGGCATTCTCAAAGCAAACTGCTCAGATTTCCAAAGATTTGGAAGATTCATAAGTATTTTAAAATACTTCATTGCATTTCTGTGGATGAGTTCCAGATATTATGGTGTCCTGCAAATGCTTCTAGCTACCTCCTTTATGGCAGCCTGGATTTTAGATGAGGTCTTATTCACAACAGGCAATGGTCCTTTACGGTACTATACGAGAAAGTAAGAACTGTTTTGCTAGGTAGTGGGACACAGCCTTAATCTTGTTTTGCTATGTGAATTAATAAACTGCTTCAGCTGTAACCAAAGCTATGATAAGTAATAAACATGTAGTTTTAGTCTTCTAGTGGATGGTGTTTACAGTGATGGACACTCACAAAAAGACTGGTCTGGAGGAATGAGTTGTGCTAGCAGTGCTAGCGCTCCCTGGAAGAAAGAGAAGTAGATCAAGAGCTTACATTTCTGAAAGGGTGTAGAACATTTTAAGAAAAAAAAAAAAAAAAGAGGACACCAGCCTGCAATATTATAGAGATTTTATTCTCTCTCATTTAAAAATGCAGGAAAATATTTTTAAAAGCTTAGAAGGAAAAGGGAATAAAACAGTCTTTCACACACCTATACTCTTCACAACTGGAAATGGGGTACTTCCTCAGACTTAGAAACCCCACAGTTTCACCCTCCTTTCATGCATGAGAGAAAAATGAGCGAAATCAGGTAGAAATACCCCCAAATACAAGCATATTGTTTCTCTTCCCTGAAACAAAATAATTACATTGAAATACAGGTCATCTGGCTTTGTTTTAAAATCTCTGCCAGCAAAACTTAAACAATTTCATGTAGAAAAGCATGTGGGTTTTTTTCAATCTGCCTTAGTATTGTTACCTGCAGCATACAGATCATATTGAACACAGAACTTATTTGCCATCGTGCCCCTATCCTCAGAACACTATGTTCGTTTGATTTCATGTACACCAAAAATCTGACACACTGCAGTCACTAGCTAGGCTGTCAGAAGGAGCTATGTGAATGCTATTTCCCATCCTATCTGCCTGCATTTTCAGTATAAGGGGACAACACTAGTAGGAAATACAATATTCATAGATACAGCATGGAGCAGAAGGAACAGAAGTATTTTTCCCCATTGTCTGAAAGGCTTCCTTTGATAGTCAAGTAGGAAATAGATAATTTCTGTGAGGTTAATTTAGCTCATAGAAAAATATCTTAAGATATACAAGGTTAAACAGTTTTGTGTCCTAAAGTAGCAGCCATTTATAAATCTGCATAGAGGAACAACACGATATAGATATATTCCCAAAACTATGTACCAGTTGGATATGAGTGGTTCATATTCCAGGAGAAATGAAGGCTTGCTATTCTAAAAACACCTGCAGAGGCAGGGGAAATTCCCAAGTTCCTTAATACTTGGGTTTTGCTAGGTGAATTTCAATTCTAAAACACTTTTTGAAGAAGCATGAGAAGGTAGGGAACAATGATTTTCAGCAAACAAATCCTTAGCTTTAAAGAAAACCTACAGAGGGAAAATGGTGACCCTCTGGACATTTCCAGATCTTCCTTTGTTCTATCACCCAGAAGGGGATCAGGTTAAATTTCTCCACATCCATTTACTGCTTTTTAAATGCTGAACCAGAATGATGGGAAGGTTCATAGGTGCAACTTTCAGAAAGGGGGCAAAGGGGACAATTTTTTCTCAGTAGCCACCCAGAAGCCCATCCCATCAAGGACTAGAGACAGCTTCTGACCACAAACAGCTGTGTAAACTCCATCTGATTTTTGTCCTTTTGCAGAGGACTGGCAACAACCGCAGAAGCCAAAGATCTAAACGGAAGTAGAAGCGAAAAGAAAGAGTTTTTTGCTTGCATCTGTAAGTAGAGGCAATTGAAAGGTGGGAAGCAGAGAGCACTAGAGGTCTGGTATCTATTGCAGTCCAGTAGAAAGACACTGGACCTTAACGCAGTTCAAATGAACGGAATAGTCAGTCGTGGATACTGTGAAAGTAGGGGCCATTTCACACAGCCATTTCTAAAGGCCAGATCCTTGGTTAGTGAAGATGTATGTCAATTTATTCAAATCAGTGGAACTAGGATGAGTTGCACTAAGCCAAAGGACAAGCCTCAAATGTTTACGCTCACGCTTCAGACTGCACTTGACACCAAGTGGGGCTTTATTTATCTTTCAGATAAATCAGTCTTTAGGGGTTGTTGCTGAAAAAAAAAAACCCACAAGAATTTTTAGCCATTTCTTTTCCTTCCTCAGGAGGATACTTTTGAAGTTGGAATCTCCAATGCAACCTTTCAATAATCAAAGTAATATGGCATAAAATAGGAAATAAATGTGTCAAATTGATTTTACATCCTTTTTCTTTGAGGTGCTTGCTGCAAAATTACATACCATATTAATCAACACAGGTGCTTGAGTCAGACTTGGTTACTCTTTCTCAACCAAAATATTTACTTCTCAGTTGGACTTATAAAAGAGGATAGACAATTTAAGATGAATGATTCTTACCCAACATGAGTAAAGAAAGGAAATAGCAGTGCTTTGAATGAAGCACGCAGTCAGTACTTACCGACTGTGTTAAGGTACGTTTATTGTATTTAAAAAGCAGGGGGATGTTTTACCATATTAGCTGTTAACAGGATAAACCGTAAAATTAGTATCTTTACGTGTTTATATAATTTGCCCAAGTGCAGGCATTTTAATATTCATTATCAATTAGAAACTAGATTACTGAAAGCAGGAGACCTTTTTAGAAGGTACAGAATCCAGTATTTTGTTATTCTGACTGAAAACACCTCAGGTGATGAGTAGCACCATTGAAATCAGTTACAATACTTCACAAATAAAGCAGAATACCCCCTAGAGAGAGTTTTAATAATCTGCCCTGTGTAAGACTTCTATAAGAGCTGCTGTGTGCATCACCACTTAGATATTTACATGCCAGACTGGTAGGAACAATTTGAAATGTAAGCCTTTAGAAAATATTCAGAGACAAGAATGACCTGGGAGCAGATCCTGAGAGTGCTATTCAAGGGGAAGAGCACCCAGTTCCCCTGGCAGCCGCTGTTCAACATGAAATAAATTACACTATTAGCAGACCAAAACATTGCTAAACGTATGTAGAATCAGGTGGGCTTCAAACTGTTAGAACCGCTTACCAGTGTGCAAGAACGGAACAACACTGCTGGCTTGGTGGAAAGGTCAGGGGCGCTTTCATCTGTATTTGGTATTCTTTGAACTTAGAGAATCATATTAGAGAGAAAAGAGACACTCGTGTGCCAGCACATCAAACTGCCTTGCTGTTAAACTGGGGGCCGGGCACATTAACCACAAGATCTACCCATGAGCAGGAGCCCCCTTGAAGCTCTTTCACTGTTCCAGGAAGATGCTGCACAGTTGCAGAACGGGGCTGTAAATATTAGATTAGATATAAATACTGCATATTGCCATTGGTAGTTTTGGAAGATGCACTGTGAAAATTCAACTAATGCAAGCTTTTAGAAACTTTCCGCTGCTGAATGTTATGAACAATTCAGCAGACCTGAGGCTATGTTTGAATAAAAAAATGAGCTGGAGAATGTGTCTAGTTCCTCTGGGTTAGTGCAAACATGCCCTGAGCTAGCACTTTGCTTTTGCAGCCCCCACATTGCCATGTCTGTCTTGACTCAACTTTTTTTTTTTCAGTATGGGCTGAAATTTTGCAGTAACATCTTCTCTATGTAAAATGTTACCTTCTGTTAGAAGGGTGAGAAGATATCCGAGATCCACCAGCAATTACTGTCCCCTAAGGCATCCCATGTGGTCTCCAGCCCCACCAGGAGAATGATGAGCTGTTTATGTCAGAAGCCATTTTGACATCGTTGTGCATCCCATTAAAAACCCAGATGAAATCAAGACCAAAAGCAAATCGTTGTGAAGCTCGTGTTTCACACTCAAACCACATTTATGGGAAAAAGAACCCAACCTATGTATGATGATGACACTCTAAACATTTTCTTTTGAGAAAAAAGAGAAGCCACTTCAGCATAAATGTGATGGTCTGGAAGATTATTCAAATGCAATGCATATAACTGGTCTAGTTATTTTAATATCAACTTTTCCTTGAAATGAAATAATGGGTTTTAGCCAGGTGGTGGTTTTAGGGAAGGGTCACTTTTTTTTCATTATGGGGTAGGAGACCGGGACTTATGCAATAATTTCAAGTGCTTGTCCTTAAAGTTCAGTTTACTAATAGGTTGGCCAAATACTTCCTTAAAACTTCTTTTTGGTAGCAGTTTAAAACCATGATTTTGAGGGATTTTTTATTATAAAGCCAATTGGTTTTGTTCTCTAAAGCAGAAGAAAGATGGAGACATGATTGCAGTGCTAGCAGTAAAGAACTCAGGGCTGAGTATGTTCAGCAGTTCCCGTTCTGTCAACTGTGGTGCAGCTGCAGACTTCCCAAGGAGCGTTAGCAGGCATTGACCCTCTGGCCAACAGCAGCGAGTATGGTGAATACTCCCAGGATGCGGGTGGATGTGGATGCACACCTCCTGGTCACATCAGGGCTATCCTCAGCACCTAGCACAAGAGGTGTCCACTGCTTGCCAGTGAATGGAGGAATGTCATTAATGTGGTGAGCCATTTTTCCTCTCAGTTTATTAGCAACTCTATCAGGAAGGGGGACAGAGAACCTTTGGTCCTCATGCATAAAGACCCACGGACTGCTGAGCTCCCAGCAAAGAAGAGCGTATCCCTGCCGGAAGATATAAATGCACTGATGACGAACCATGACTGCCTGCCAGTAAAAACGAAAGATAATCTTTTCTGTGTTACGACATTTAGCAGGATTGGGTTCAGTGAATGAATAAAGCTTCTTCAGTGCCATAGCTAGTCCCTGCCCAGCGAGCCCCTGTGTAGCTCTTTTGGCAGAAGCTTCAGAGGAACCACTGCATCTGCTTATCCCCCTCATTCGGTTTACGGAGCAGATGTTCCCACCTACATTTCTTCCATACTCCTGGGAAGTCTGCTAAGCCTCTCTTAACTGAACAAGAATTGGTTGCACAAACTAGCTCCTGCGAGAACAGCGAGGCCCTTTGCAGACTCCAAAGCCAGAGGGCTCAGACTAGACCTCCTAAGCACTGACAAGGACTTAGCAGATGTTTGGCAAGCAAAAAGGTGGTATACAAGGCTGCCTTGTATAGTGCAGCTTTGTGGGAATGGAGTCAAGCCAGGATGCAAAGTCTAGTTAGGTACCTGCCAGGGAGGATGAAAGAGTTGAGATTTATTGTGGTGGCACCTTCAATATGAGCAGACGCCAAAGCAAAGAGTAAGTAAGGGCTAGTTTTACTAAGCACTTGGGCGAGAATCATTGTGCTGCATGTCTCCATTTGTCCCTCTGTCCTTCTAGTTATTGTCCTAGTGTCCTACCGTACCCCAGCATGCAACTTAAACCTGAGTCTAGCCTTCCTAGCGGGCTAGCTGCAGTTCAGAAGACTAAAACAGCGCGTTTCACCCTTTTGTGAAGAATAATGGTGAAGCATTTGTCACAGCTGCCACTACACAGCAAGCTTTCGCAGAGTCCATTTTGGTGCAGCTCTGCATCGCAACCTACAGAACAGGAAAACCACATCCTTTCTGAATGTGAGCATATGACCTAGAAACTCCCAGTGTGAGGTGTGATTTCACTCTACAAAAACCAGAAAGACGCGTTTTGTAGCTGCTGCTAGCAAGGTAGTTAGATTGCTGGTGCAGAGAGTAGGACATTGATGCAGAGGTTACTGAATCAGTAACGGATTTAGGGGTCTTTTGTTAAGTACAGTACAAATTAGCAGAAACAGAAAGCAACTGAAAAGAGTAGTTTCCCTCTACTGTATCTTAGCCTTCTGTGTGCATTCCATCAAATGAACAGGCTTTTCAGAAGTCCTGGGAAAAACTTACTGCCTACTTTGAGCACTGAGACGCTTGACTGCAATGAATCATTTTCTGATCCTTGCTGGACTAGGGAAGAGGCCACTTTGTATTTACAGGATAGAAGTGGCAGAGGTCATGGCCGCCTAAGCAACCAGGCTGTGACAATTTCAAAATGGATGAATTTTCACTTGGCTGAACCTTGCGGACCGGAAACTGGCCCAAATTTTTCTACTACTATTACTCTGACTACCAAATCTCTCCTGCTCACAGAATTCCTGGACCAAAATTTTACCTGGGAACAGCTCAAACATATTTTGAAGATGTGATGATTATTGTTTTACGTGTTTTCTCCTCCGCATGTCTGGTTTCTGCCAGAAGAAATGCATTTGTGGACAGGGAGATGCAGGTCTCAAAATCCAGCTCAGTTTTGCTGAGCCAGGACATTCGGATATCTTGGCTATGATCCCAACAGATGTTCAGGGGTTGGATTCAAAAGGCTCAGGCACCCAACTCTCGGCTGTCCATGCGAGGGTGGGCATACTGCAGTACGACCTATTGGATACCTCTGCCTCCGACACCCTAAGATACCTTTCCATAGACTCCATGCTTAGGCAACCCAGACCCATCCCTAGCAGACCCAGATTTACTTTGGAAAATCTAGCCCTCAAACATTCGCATGCCTAAGTGAACCAAACCTCCAAACCACTTTCATTTTTGAGAGGAAGGACAACACAGACTTGAGAGCAAGGGAAATCCAGCTAGGTGCTCTTTGTAGCATTACAACACAGCCAAGGATAAAATGAGGGAGATTCAGTGAAGACACAGCAGCCCCGTCGAGCAATGTCCGTGCTCCCCTATTAAGCAATGTTGTCACGGCCAAGTAGCCAATTCTGCCTGCCGTTCAGCTCACGGCTGCCTGTACCTCAGCTGTTTTGCACGTCTTGTGTGATCATGAGCAAATCACCAAGTGCCTCGGTTTTCCTTCTTGTGAAATACTGATGATACTACTACTCTATCTCAAAGAACAGCCAGCAGTTCAGAGACTGATGACCTACCACACACACCTGGGAAAAACCTGTAGCAGAGGATGCAGTAATTTTTCTTAAATGCAAGGGACTACGTGATCAAATAGGTGTATTATATCTCTGCCATATATAGTTCTAGGTCAATATATATTTAAACACTGGAAGATGTTCTTTTAACCAGAATTTAACCACAGTGCGGTCAATAAACCACTGACAGACTGTAATGTAGTAATCCTTCCCTTATTTTCCTCTGCTAAAGAACACAGCTAAATGAACCAACTTCTCCAGTACTGCTTTTCTCATATTAGTTGTGGCTGTGGTCTAGAGATGGGTTCATATTAGCATCTCATCTCTTGTTTTCTAACCTCATCTGGTCCAAAAGTGTCACTCTGTGCAATCAATTCATTTTTGAAACCCTGAAGGGGAATGGATCATAGAGTCATGACTAGCAGGAAAAAAAATCGAGAGATGGTTTTTCTAATAAAACGGAGCCATGACAAGCAAAAAAACCCCCAGATTATTTTGAAAAGAAATTGGCCAACCTGAGAAATATCACAAATTGTTTGTAAATAAGTAATGGAGAGAGAAGGAAGCAAAATTCATCCAGCTCATATTAGCCATGAAAAGACAGGTCCTTGATTAGAGAGAAGGTAGTTGCTGCTTTGAAGGCTGGACTCACTCTTAAGTTAAATCTTCTCATACCCCAACAGATTTTTCTGTATCTAACTATGTCATTCATGGTGAGCATTTAGAATTCATCTATATGTAGTAAGTCAGAATCATTACCCTACTACATATATGAATGCAGCTGTCACCTACTTCAGCACAAGCTTTATCAGCTGGACTGGTCCCAAGAGGCAGTAACCACTCATGAAACTGAGCAGCTTCAGTATAGTTTGTGGGTTCTCAGCACCACCGAGATCTTGCACGAATCAGACAGATGCAGTCTTTAGGATGTATGAGTAGTTTAATTAAGTGGTTATATCAGACACATCTATAAAAATGGCACGCCTGATATATTTTAGATTATCTGGGGACACCTGCTTACACACAAAACATCCGAAGTCTAGAACCGTGACTATATAAACATGTCACGTGCGTGTTTGTTTTTGTTTTCTGAAATGCAGAACAAACCCTGCAAGAGAAAACAACACAACAAACATTAAAGCAGAGCTGAAAGCTGTCCAGAGCTGCAGGTGGAAAAATTCCTCTCTGCCTCAGGTGTCTTTTGTTGTATCACTGTGCAAAGAAAAGGCTGAAAGATACCCATATATTTGGGTGAAGGAGTGATAAATAGCAAGAAGGGATATCAATTCACAAGTTTTTAAGGAACTCCCTTTTTTTTCTAAGGAGTGAAATAATGAAACAACCACTGTTAACTTCAAAGACCAGAACTGAGGTCAGCAAACAGAGCTGCCTCAAAGCCTGAAGGAAGGGGGCAGGAGGAGCACTTGCTACTCACCATATGAGTGGCAAGCAAAGAGAAAAGCAGACCTGACCTTTCAGGGAGACCTGGAAACAGCCCCAAGAACACTGGTCATTAAAACAAAACAAAACACACAAAAAGGCAGTAAGAAAACCTCACTCCAGTGGGAAGAGGAAGCAGTTTAAGGGGATTAGCTCCCGAAAAACAAAGCTCCACTCTTCCTCAGACTGGTGAGGAGTCCCAGAAATAGTCTTCTATAGCATTGACGGGGCTGTGAAAACGGACAAATGTTGGCAACTACTCAACAAATGATAGTGATGGGAGGTGACATCTCTGGACCTCAACCAGCTAGCACACAATTGTCTCATTTTCATGGTGTGTCAAATTAAATTTAGACTTTAGCGCTTTGCTTGTCTTGTGCTGTTATCTCCTTTCCAGAGCAGAACACAGAAGAACATTTACAACTTTGCACTGACTTTGACCTGCAAACACAAATGCCAGCCCACAAAAACTAGTGCTCAATCATTTTTTTTCCCAGCTGCGACCCTCTTTCCCTTTCATGTCGGTCCATTTCTTCATTAGTGGCTCTCATGCATCTGTATCACAGAAGCATTTGAGAAGATTTGGTGGACTTGTACTTGATGAGCTGCAGGAAAATTTTCTCAGCCAGGAGCCTTTCATGGTGGGCAACAAACACAGTTCCCCTTTTCTGACAGTCCTTCTCCAACAACCATAACAACAACTACAAAACCCACAACAGCCTAGTAACCTGTTTCACAAAACTGAAATGCCCTAAAATCTTGGGATGTTACAAGCAGATGCAGTGGCAAGGCACTCATGGATGCAAAATAGACATAAATTTTGCCTCGGCATTGTAAGGCTGGGATAGCTCGCTCAGTCTTCTCTATCTTGAGACTAAACAGATGATACCGTGGAGCCACAGCCACGCTTGAATCAGCATTGCTAGGACCGGGATTACACCCTCCCATTCTTTTACTGAAGTAATGGCCTCCTCAGCTGTGCAAACCCAACTCATCTGGAAGTACTGCTATTGAGACCAGACACTTTAAAACTATTGATGCTTATTTGAAGCTGGCATTAAGAGTCTGATGTCTTGCTGCATCAAGGCAAAAAATATCAATCCCCTGAGCTTCCAAATTATTCAGATTTGGGCTTTAAAATGGGAGGGAGTTTATGGACTCAAAACAGGGCTGAAGTTAAAGCCCCTGAAGTCGGTTAGTTGGCTGTGTGACTTCAGGAGACTCTGAATTTGAATCTAAGACTCAACAGAGAGCAGTTGTAGAGACAGATGAGGAAAGAGAGGTATCAAAATGAAAGCAGGCAATACAAGTTTCAAGTAACTGCACGGGGACTTTTGCAGAAGAGGTATTGGTACGACTAGATGCTAGATTAGATCTGAATTAGTCTGAGTTTACCACAGAAGAAGAGGGGATGTCTAATACCACCCACTTCTACTCAAGCTGGAAATGTGAGAAAAAATCCCTCTGCTTGTGCTATTTTGGCACTTCTGGGTTCAGAAGATCAGTATACAGAGATGAATAAAAATTAGGGAAAGGCCTGAACCAGAGCTCCAGCCAATATCCATAAATTTCCACCGTTCACACTGTTTCACCGTTTGGTGAAACACTGGAACAGGTTGCCCAGAGAGGTGGTAGATGCCCCATCCTTGGAAACATTCAAGGACAGGGTAGATGGGGCTCTGAGCAACCTGATCTAGTTGAAGATGTCCCTGCCAACTGCAGGGGGGGTGGACTAGATGACCTTTAAAGGTCCTTTCCAATCCCAAAGCATTCTATGATTCTATGAAATTCAAGAACTCGTTGTAGATGGTGCAAACTTTGTGGATAAGTTCAATGGGAGATGGATGAGGGAGGAAAAAAACTACAATGACTTCACAAAATCTTGAAAAACATAACTCTTCTGGAACACAATTTTGTTGCGCAAGCGGACAAAGACTCATCAAGGATCTGGTTCAGTGAAGCACACACATACAAATGAATAAGGAAGGACTTGAGCACATGCGTAAAGTTAAGCACGTGTTCAATAACTCTACTGAACACAGGGCGTAGGTCCTACTCCCTAGCAGTCATTCCCATTTGGAAACCCTTGTCAGGGAGAGAAAGAGGAAGAACGAGGGTTGTTTAGAATGATATTTTTAGATAGATTTTTAATGGAGTATTTGTTAAGCTTTCTTCCACCCTGACTCCCCCCTGCCCACTGTCTGGGTTTTGCGTGTGTTTTTTTAATGGTTAGCAATGCATCACACTACGGCTGCTGTTTAAATATTTGCCGGAAAAAAATGTAGTCTGTGCTTAAGAAAAGTGGTTTGGCACAAACCGGACATTTTCAAACATCCATTTACCAGATGGATCACTTTGTTCAATTACAAAGAAAAAAAAAGATGGCGAAGGAGTTGAAAATCGAGTGGAATGTTCCTAAGCACACAGCATTGTTTACTATCTGCATGTCTCCTGGCATCCTGTGAGAAACTATCAATAAGCTCTTCAAAAATGTTCCTTTCTTTTAAAGAAGTCTGCATTTTTAACAATAATAAAAAGGCAGTAAATGTACTCTACAATAGCCTGATGGAAAAATGTGCTAGAGTATTTCTATAAATCAAATGTAGCAGTTTGGCATTAGCTCTGAGGCAGTAAATTTAGTAAATTAGGACCAGATGATTTTAAAATAGAATGTTACATAACTTTCTAGCGTGATATATATATTTTTTAATTTAACACAAGTTTGTCTGTCTTCATAAAGTAATCTTGGCTGCTACCAGAATGTGGTTCGGTCTTTAAGAACCATATTTTTTGTTATTTATCAAGTGCAGAGTGTTTTAAATATCAAAGTAAGGAGGGGAACAGATTTCCCAAAAGACAGAAAAGGCTATCATCTGTACTGATCCACATAAGGTGTGGGGTGCTTTGTATCCCTAATGCCCCTGACTATTTCTCTCTCATTATTTTGATTAATAATAGGCTATTTCTCTATCCATCTTCCTTTTCTTGCCCTCTTTCCTTTTTCTCACAAATTCAAAGAAACATCTCCCTCCATTCCTCCCCACAGTGGTTACAGCTCCTATAAATGCAGCTTGGTCCAACAGACACTTCTTTCACCCCTGTGCTCAGGTCAGGAGTCAACATTTGGCGCCTTGCATTTCTTATGCTTTCCCACTTTTGATCTCTGCACCAGAAGATCCATCTCTGAGAAATAAGGAAAATGAAATGATAGGACCAGTCTCACAAGCCTATTCCACCAACTTTAGTCCAAACGTTTTGACCCTATCTACATATATATACCTGAAACCTGCTCTCCCAGCACATCTTTGACTTTGATGTTTCCGAGCCAGCATTTGCACCACTAGATAGTCATGTCAGACTACTCCTTATGTTCTGGGGAGAGGGGATTGCATACACATGGCCTTCATGGTCTTCTTTTTGAGCAAACACTCATCCATACCATGGTCTTTCACTGGAAGCAACAACTTCTGGAATAGCTACTGTGGACCCATCCCACAGCAGCCGTGCTCACTACGGCATGCCACAGTGCCTTACTCTTGAAAGCATGACTAAGGTTCTTTTGCAGTGCCTGCTTACTGTCTAGAGAGCCAGAGCCAACACACTCTATCTCAAAACTTTAAAGTTAAAAGAGAGCCTCTCCAGTACCCTGACACTCCCAGGGATTTTTAGCAATGGCTTCCAGACCTACATTCTCCAGGACCCTATGGCACAAGAAATGAACTAAGCCCCTCCTCAAAAGCCGTGAGTACATGTGGAGACAAATCCTCGCAGCTCCCAGACAGGGCTGAACTCTGAGGAGGTGAGGAGTCAAATCCTCGTGTCAACCCTTATGACTCAAGCCCTCATCAGACTTCAGGAGCAAACACCATGAGTCAATTGGGATGTGAGGGAAAGGGCAGACAGAGAAGAGAACGTAGGTGTTGAAGGGAAGACCGGCAAGCGGTTGTGTGCAGCCTTCCTTTCATGTGATCCCAAGACTGGTGCTTCCATCAGCTGTGCTATCATCCAGACTGAAGCACGCAGAAGAATAACTGTGGTGGATACTCCCGAGAGCCGAGCTATCTGCAAGCACTGCCTCCCTCAGCAGTCAATCTACTATGAGGAGCCAATTAAGTCAAAGCCAAGGCTAGGGATGCTACACGGCGTGGGCCAAATCCTGGTCCCAGTGAGGTCGAGGGAAGCTTTGCCAATGGGAACGTGCTCTGTCCTTTTCACCCCGTCTTTGGCTACCCCGTTGCTGGAAGCATTCAGTTTGCAAACGATAGCAACGGAAAAGAGAGGGAACAGAGTTCCCACGTTCCTTCTCTTCTAGTATTGTTTCCTGAGAGTCCTGCAACACGTAGTAATGCAATGATCTATTCTTTAAATGACATTGGATTGAATTGCTTGTTAAAAATAACAGAAGAGGAGGAGGGGTTTGGAAATCAGTCATTTTCCTTTAAAGAATGATTTTGGGAGAGTAGACCATAAACAGATTTAGATGTCAGCAAAGATAACCATTTTTGGCAGTTTTGTGGAGATGCAAATTTACTCTGAGTATGAGATGAGAGCTTAAACACCAACACCCAAAGAAGAGAAAAATATGTCAGTGTGAGACATTTCACGTGCCGTTCTCTGTTGTTATGGATATCAACTGACCTCCACAGATCTGGTTGAGGTGAAAGAGAGAAAAGATTATTGCTTTCCTATCATATATCCTCCATCCAAACACCTCCAAAAGAAGCAAATTTCCCTGAAATTCCTCAAGCCTCAAAACACCTCCAGGCTGAAACACCTCCAGGCTGAGACTTCATGGGAAGTTTGGTGGTAAAGGCAAACCAGGAGTTTCCCCTTTGGATTGTTGGGGTTTTTTTGGTTTGGTTTTTTTTTTTAAATCCCTAATTTGCATTTTATTGAATTTTCATTTTTGCTTCCCCTCCTCCCACTGGAAAGAACTGGTTGCTGGACAGCAACCGAGCTGCTGGCCCTACCAAGGAGAAAGACTTTTGGTGCTATGAAAGAGTTGCTGGTGAGAGATGGGGAGACGGAAAACATAAGGATATAAAATATAACAACAGCGGATTACCTTTGGTAAAAGAAGTGTGGGAGATATGCAACAAAAGGTTCCTAAAATAACAGGCTTTGCAAGCAAAATGGACACAGTTGGCTAGCCCAGTCACAAGCCGATTCCTTGGATGATGTGCAAAACTTCACAATTTACAGTCAGGAGAGATTGTATTTTAGGGCCAGTTTTGAGTTTTTGCCAAGTTAAAGCAGCGTGCATTTTGCAAATCGGGGGGAAGGAGAGAGTATTTAGACAAGGGTTTCTTTGGCCCTGGCTCCCGGAGATGGGGCTAAGATGCAGAAAGGCTCTGCACAGAGGATTCATGGGATTTCAAGGATTTTGATGCACTATTTTAAGTCTATCTCATAGACGTGTGAGGACTTCAACACATGCCCCTCTTTACATGCCATTTTGTAGCTTCGCGTTTCTGTACAACCTCCTTCCTCACAAATTCAGAGGAAAGTGCTGGCACGTGTGTTTGGAAGCGGGGCTCCCCACCCTGTTGACTGCAGGACCAGGAAGGCAGGAGGGGAAGGAGAGGCAGGCAGGAAGAACAGGCAGGAGCAGGGAACCAGAGACTAGAAAGAGCAGAGCTGTGCACTACCATGTTCAAGACAAAGCTTCTGGGGATGGGAATTGCTGCATATTACTCTATGTGTGCAGGTATGGAGGTGAGAGAGATCCCATCTGCTTAGAAAACAACTTACTGACGCTAGTCTGCAAAACCTTATCTTTCTAGACATCCAACAGGATGTCACAGGAAAGTGAACCTTTTTACTCCAGACCACTGTTTCCTACTTAATCGTCCACACTCACATTCCTGCTTTCATGAAGGAACTCCTTTGCGAGCGAGTTACGTGCTATTTGAGTCAGGACTTCATTCCCACAAACCTCGTATGCCGGACGCCTGTATTCAAAAGAGCCTGGGGTGTTTCACAACTGGGACTACAGTGTTGTGGTGGGCTGGTTAGCCTCCACCAAAAAAAAAACAAAACCCAACCCAACCCAAAAACAAAAAGAAAAGAAAAACCTTACTCAATTCACTCCTATTTTAATACCTGGTGGAATAACGTAACATGATCCACCTGGATAAAATCTGAGCTCCAGAGTTTCGCCCAAACTGGGGAAAGTTCAAGTAGAAAGTTCAGGTAAAGATCTGAACTTTTGGATGCTGGCACTATGACTTCTTATGACTGCATAAAAAGCTTAACGTGCCAAAGCTTTGTGCCTAAGTTTCTCGTCTGAGGCAATTCCGGTTCCAATTCTGGATTCCTTTCATCTTAAACGAGCTGTGACGTCTAAACATACATTTCCTCTTGAGAAACCTCCCTGTATTACATTTATCGTATTTCATCCACACAATTGTGAACCAGAGAGAACAGAAGCCTTTTGCAGTCTCTATAGTTGTGTTGCTTCTCAGCTTGTCTTAAGAAAAAGAAAAAAACGCTCTTTTGGCATCAGTAGGTTGAATGGCATGCACGCCACACGTCTGGAAGCAAGCCTGTATTTTTTAACCCATGTATTAAAAATATTCAGTGCTGGAGGAGAAAATAAAGGAGTGTATTCTGCGAGCACAACTGTTAGACTGGTTGGTTTGTTTGAGAAATGAATAAGCCTTTGACGGTACCTCTGGAAGGAATAGGCCAGTGCGTGCTCCGTCCTGACGTTCTTTTCCCTCTCCAGTCTTCCCCGCATACCGTGCGTTCTTCTTGCCCTCCCAACACCACCGCTTCGTGGGCAGACAAGCACTGGGGACCCAGCCTGCCACAGCCCTGCACTCATCGTGAAGCCACCGGCTTCTGCCACCTCTCCTACCCAACGCACCAACGTTACCTGCACCAGCGCGCGTACTGAGGCTCGCAGTGCCCTGATTTGCCTCGGCGTTGCAAAGCGCGCGTGGCAGCTCAGCTACGACTGCTGCCGTCTTCCGCGAGTTCCTTCCAACGCTGCTGAGAAGGTGAGGTGCCCCCGACCCAGGCGCTCTACGCCAGCCGGATGGCTGGGGAGCGGCTGTGCTGCGTGGACCTGGAAAAGCTACTCTTCTCCATCCTCATCTGCAGTTAGTACTCAGCCTTGGACCTCAGATAAATTTACTGGCTTGCAGTTTTACATTCTCTCCTTTCCTTTCTCCAGGGTGAGATGGGTCCCTCATGCTGTTTTAACAGTGATTCTGCTGCTTCCTTTTCCCGTGTTCATCTTCCCGAAAAGGTGACAGCCTGCTTCTCATAACAAGTGAAAATTGTAGCGGTACTTATATTCCTCCCCTCCTTTTTCTTTTTTAACTGAACAGAGTTTTCAGTTTTTATTCACTGGGTCAGGCTGGTGGCCTAGCGATAGCCAGTGCCAGAATATCTAAACTCCGACTGCCTTCCATGATTTCTCAAGCCAACAAAGGCTGGATTCACTTTCAAAACCTTTCGGGTGGGAGGACACCGGTATGTTTCCTTCTGGCTGGCATTTGAAGCAAAGCAGAGAGGACAGAGGGAGCTGCGTTTATTCCCTTTATCTGAAGGAGGGTCACTAAACAGGGCCTTGATGCTTGACTTACAAAGTTAAATGAGCGATTCCTGAAGAAACGCTGCATAAAGTGCCCTTCTTGAGAATGTGAACGGCTTTTGTGCTTTATTGTGAAAGGAGGTGGGATGCCTGTAAGATTAGTTCATATATATATTAAAGGAAACGTAGAATTCTAGACCAAGGCAAGTGAACTAGCTCAGTGGTTAAAAGGCGTCTTAGGTAGAATGGCAAAGGACAGACAAATTTAAAAAGAGACTTCTATTAACAATTTTTATTCTCACAGTTTGACCCTTGCATTTAAACCTGACGACTACAGTGATCGCTACCCACCCCTTTCTCTGCCAGGACAGGCTTCTGTTACTGTTAAACAGAATAGACCGCTTGCTTGAAAAGATTTCCATCACTGGTCAAAAAAAAAAAAAAAAAAAAAAAAAAGAAACAGAGCAGACTTTGTTTTGGTTTGCTGAAATGCAAAATATTCCCTTCTTTGGGTGAGAATGAAATCTTTTTCTCATTATCTCCTGGCGAGGTGGGAGAGGGGGGCCTTTCTGTGCAGACAGACACAGAAGCCTGCCCACGTCAGTGGTGAGTTTTTGTTAACGTTCCTGTCAGGAAACAGCAGCGTTTCATCTTTTTTAACAGATTTGTCCAAGCAAGCAAATTCCACCACTCTGAGTGTGTATAAAACCATTCTATACTGAAGAAATTCCATCTGCTGCATATCCACTGAACCAGTCTGGGCAGCGTTATAGAGGCGGCAGGACCAAGGCTAATTACCACGACTCCTGTGCTCGCAAAGCGCAGTGGCACTATAACAAAACTAATTTTAATCCCAATCCCCTGGCCAAGTATCACAGCAAGAAGCGATGCAGACGCTGCACATTATCCAAAGGACAGTTAGGGCTTTGTGCAGCAAAAAGATAGCTCAGTGTTTCCCAAACACAGAGCTCACAGACCCTTCCTGAAAAGACTCTCTCAGCTGTGAGGGAGACACTCTGCTGTGTCTCTCCTTTCTCAGGTTGTGTCACGGGGAAATAGGAACAAGGGATTTTTGTCTGAGTAACCTTTCAGAGCAGGATATCTGTCTCGTGTTCTCCTCCTGTCAATTGTCACAGGGTGATAGCTGGCTGATTTGCCTCAATGGGTGTTCCCTTCCCAGCCCGGCCGACAGCTCCGTTTCACGTTGTGTGCCGAGGGCTGTGGTGGATGACTGCAGAGCCTGGCTGACGAGCAGTGCCTTTGGCTGCCCTACTGCTTCACCTGCTGCCGTCCCCCAAATACCCCAGAACCCCAAATGGCACCCAGGAGGGCACCGGGAAGACACAGACCAGTGGTGCAGCGAGGAATAAAGCAAGCAATAAGCTCACCAGGATGGTGTATGAGAGTAGGAGACGAGCAGTAGGTTGCCCAAATGAGCAGACAGTAATATTAACTGCCTTCAGCGAAAGCAAAGGAACAAACAAAAGCCATTGATGCGGGCACAAGACAAAGTCACAGAACCCATTTGCTACTTTGCTAGAATTGCAGCGGCGTAAAATACGAGGCGATGAATCAAGCCATTGCTGTGCTGCGAAGCAAAAAGACACATTACACGAATTACCCTCCTGAGAACTTCCATAGGGCCCTGTAGTTATAAATCCTGGCAATATAGCTCAAGTTGCCTCTACAACACAGACATCAGGAATACCAGGTCGTGGCTCCCGCATCAGCATGTTCCATTGTATAATTGAGCTGATTATCCAAGGCAACCAACTCAAAACTTTCTTAGACTACGCCTGAAATACAATATTACATAGCAAAGGCACGGCAGTCGACAAGGTCATTGACAAAAGCAAAGTGCTTGCAGTAACCACAAATGCGTGCTTGCCACGATCCTGACTTCTTAGAGCAATGTGTCAAGGTTAGGGGATCGTATTCACAAATCTCCCTTTCATGGTGTATCTAATTCCTGCTACTCGTGATAGATCGGGGAGCTCTGCCACACTGCCAGCTCTGCTAGAAGCGTTACACTAAGCGGGAGTATTTCACCCCCTGGGGAAATTAAAAACCCCCTCAAAGTGCAAAGAAAACCTAAGACGGTTAACGGAGTAGGTGAGAGAGAGGGAGGGAGAGCGCGTGAATAAAATGAGCAGTGGGACTTCACTGAGGAGGTGGTATGCGATGGCAATCTCTTTTTCTCCCTGTAAAATACCAATTCCTGTATTTGCTTCTTCAGAATTGTAAAGTATAGCTACCAACACTGATGGACTTTGTGGTTTTGTGCCCAAAGTGTCACTCCAGTGGCATCTAATTAAAGGTTTTTAATAGGAGTTATGGAAAGCGATAAAGGCAAAACAATATATGCAAGGGAACAACCCAACTAGAATTTTACATTAACACATCTGTTACCTCACATTAAGATCAGTCAGGGACATTTTACATACATTAAAAGCAACGCAAGCTAAAACAAAAGCAGAAGGCACAGCTTCTCAAATATGCTTAGGTTTCATAATGTGATCGTAAAGCATTCTGAAAAAGGAAAAACCCCAGTTACATGAAAAGTATTGCTATTGGTGGGATGACTGGAAACCAGATGCACTCTGCATTTAAATATAGCTGAAGTCAGAAACAGGGTTCTACTTTTCTTATTTTTGTCTCTGATACTTATCCCATTCTTATTAATGTGGTTTTACAATTGTTAATGCGTTTATCTTCATGACAATGGAGCCACATGAAGAGATTATATAGAGCTTACTCCGGGAACCGGATTTGGATGCTAGTCCAATACCATGCTAACACCTTAGCCGTTGCATCCTCTGTACTTAGGAGAAATTTCCTCATCCCAGAAGAAATTTTTTATCCTTGGAGTACGAAGGGCAACACCATGCAAAAAGAAAATCAAAGGTCAAACTCTACAGTTAAGAAACACTCCAAAGAGATTTGCACTCTCCTAATAGTAAGCTGGTTATGCATAATCACTGGAAGAATTCTTTTCTTAAATAAAGCGTCTGAGGACACAGCATATAAATGAGCTGTATTCTCTTGAAACTCAAATTTATTTTGATGTTATACCTGAAACAACGCTGCCCAAACTCAGCACATATAAAATATTATCTATTTCAAATATCTTCTTGGAAAATCAGAAGAATCAACAGCAACAACAAAAACGGAAGGAAAAACCCAGCGAAAAACCCCTACGAAGGGCTATAGCCAGTGAAGCTACAGCACTGCATAGGGAGGCACGCTCTGCACTGCAGAAAGCAGAGGCTCACTTTTCTCACTAATAACCGAGACACCTTTTGTACTGACAGGGACTCACACCGATGAACTATTAGAGCATGTGCAGTCAAGACGACAGTATAGAAAAAAATTGTTTTTGCATTCATTTAGTAAATTTGTATAGTACAACCACGTATTTTATGCTGGAACTAGGGAATGGAGGAGATTCCAGATAAAAGCATGACATTCTTTAGAAGCCATGAAGCCATTTTAGCAATAGGATCCCTCTCTAGAGGATTAATCACATGAGAATGTAAGGATATCACTGTACTATGGAATGAAGTTATGTTTGTAATCTGGTAGTACAAGATTATTCCTTGCTCTTTTTCCTTAGGCCACTAGAAATATCCTTGAATCCATCTGCAACCTAGAAACGTTAGGTAAGATCCAACTTGGGCAAAAAGGAGAAAATTTATTTCCTGTTCATCTAAACAAGCTGGAGTATGTCCCATACACAAAGACTCCTATTATGTGCACCATATTAATCACGCCCAATTAAGGAGTCTGACTTAAAAAGCATGGAGGATCACCACACATTTATTCTCCCCGCTCTTTCCTGCCCCCAAGATACCAGAGTTAATGATTACTCTCTTCCAAATAATCCTTATTTGCCATGGTCGCTCTTTATAACGGACACCTCTAGATCATCCAAGCCATCTTGGCCTCTGGTGTCTAATCAGCATTCAAATAGCAGTTTCCCAGGCAAAGCGAACACTTGGCATCTTGATTTGAGAGGCAGTAGTTAAAAGATTATCTTTTGGGGACAAACAGGAACAAATATCGATTGCAAAGCCAGACGGGGAACAGCATGAAGCGTTCAACCCCTCCAAAAGCCGCACAAGAAAAGGGCCGTTACGGAAGGGATGGACAGAAGGGGTTTGGCAGCACGCAGCGGGCTCCGTGCGCTCAGGCTGGCGGGCAGGCCCTGGCCCTGCAGGCCTCGGACCAGCCCAGGCTGCAAGAGGCACTTGTGATGCCTCGCTACTTTGTCACTTAAGAGCCTCTCTTCCCAGGGCCGCCTTCACCGATCGCCTGGGCGCTTTCAACCTTGACGGGCCCTGAAATCCCCCAGCACTGGAGGCAGCAGCCGGGGCAGGGGCAGCAGACAGAAGGCCTTTTGTTCCGAGCGTCCGTTCCATGCGGGGAACTCGGAGGTGTGCGGCTTTGCAAGGGCACGGTGGCGGGAAGCGGGGCCGCCGGCCCTCGCTCGGCGGGGGGGGGGTTTCTCCCCTTCTCCACGGACGGCGGGGGAGCGGCGCACCCCGACCCCGCCGCGCGCGCTCCCCTCGGCCCCATCGGCCCCCCGCGCGCGGGGCCCCCGGCAGCTGGGGGGGGGGGGGGGGGGGGGGGCGGGGCGGCAGAGGGCGGGGCCGGGGAGGGCCCACCTTGTCCCCGAGCGTGGCCAATGGGGGGGGCGCTATGCAAATGAGCGGGGCAGCCTGGCGGCGGGGCGCGGAGAGGCGGCGGCGAGAGGCGGCGTAGCGGCTCGGCGACCCCGCAGCGCTCCGCAGCCATGAAGTACAAGGTGAGCCGCCGCCGCGGCCGGGGCGGGCGCCGTCCTGGGGCTGGGGCTGGGGCGGGCGTTCAAAGCCTCGCGGGCTCGTCAGCGGCTTCCCCGGGCTGAGGGGCCGTAGCCCTGGCAGGAGGCGGGCGGCTCGGGGCTCCCCTCGGCACCCCCCGGGGTAAGCGGGTACGGCCGTTGGGCCGGGGCGGGGGGCGGCCAAGCCTCCCCTCGCCTGCTCCGGCGCCGGGTCTCCAGGCGCGGAGCCCCCGGGGGGGAAGATGAGGGGACAGCGAAGGGGGGAAGCCGGGGGGGAGCCGCCGGGTGCTCCAGGGGTGCTCGCCGGGGGGAGCGGGGGTAGAAGGGGCTTTTCTCCCCCGCCGCCAGCGCCGGGGGCGCCCGGCGCCTCTCCCCCGCTTCCACCGGCGCTGGCGGAGGGTGCGAGCCCGGTACCTCGGGAAAGGCGGGTTGGTACGGGCTGCCCAGCATCGGTGTGGGACAGGTATCGCTGCTTCTCCCCGGGATGTCACCCACCCGTGCTCCAGCCCGTTGCGAGTGCCTCGTTGTCGCAGGGCAGCGTTTCAGGGCGGTCTGTCTGATGGGTCACAAGCAAGAAAAAAAAAATACAAAAAAAAAAAAATACAACCGTATATTTCAAAAAATGGGTAGCCTATCCCCCTTTCCCGTGTTAAATAAAGTCAGTGATTTTAAGTTTAACCTTTTACCAGGTTTTTTTTCCCAGAAGACACAAATGTGGAGGCTTTCATCCTAATATTACTCTACTTAAAAACGTCTGGGCAAGGTACCGAATTGCCCACGGGGCATTAGATTACTGTGCAGACATACCGTAATCTTGTGTGATTGGAAGAAAAAAAGGGGGGGGGGGGAAGGAAGGGAAAAAACTTTCTTTCCTCTGCCAAAAATAACTTCAACGTCAATGAAAAGGTGATTTCCAAATGTCACACGTTATATACTTACTCAGAGACTAACTTGCTTTGGAAGTGAAGTCCATCTTCTTACTGAATTGAGGTAGCAGAATATAAAAGAGCTCTGATGCTATAACCTTGTGTAATGCTTAAATGTGGGCAGAATGAGATGTGCGAGTGATACCTACGTAAATATACACAGATTTTTATGCTTTTCCATATGTCTCTGAGCTCAGCCCAAGCTTTTAGGATCTCTAAAACCAAACTTTGGGAAAGTTCAGAGTTAAGTTTTCAGAGCTGTTGCCAGTTTCTCCATCTCATGGTGGTTAAGAATAACCAGGAAAAAGAAACTGTATAAGATATAGACAAAGATGCTCCATGACTTTGAAAATTTTGATCTGGATCTGATGGTGCGCTTTTTTTTTTTTTTAATTCTATCTCCAACAACTGACTGATTTGAAGTCTGAGATCAAATTAATCTCCTGTCCCTTTCTACACCCCCTCAAATCAGTTCAGGTAGAACTGATGACCCGCTTAGAAAAGCTGTGACTCTTTCCACAAAACGTCAGGCACTTGGGGGTAGAGGAGTAGTGTCACTGTTAGTCCAGAGCTCACGAACTGCTTTCCAGCTGCCCGTGGCTAAGCGACACTTGTATCCCAGTGGCGAAATAACGGTCCTGCATAATCATACAGCTTCCTGACTTCTCGTGTCACCATCTATCCTTCCTTTGCTGCAAGCGGATCATGCTTCATATGTAGCCCAGTGGCACTGCAAGAATAGGGATGGATAAGGTGGCTCAGAAGGGGGAAGGCTTCCCTGCTCTGTAATGTTTCCTTTGCCCTATCTGGTTGGAATGAGCATTTTGGGTTGGGTTTGTGATTACGTAATTCTAGACAAAGCTAGACAGAGAAAGAACAAGCCATTTAAAAAAAAAAAAAAAAAAAGACAACTGAGGGTTTTGGCCTCAAAAGCCTTCTTGTCAGACTAGGGGTGTTTACTTTCCCTGGGAAATGTGAAGTAGTTACTTACACTGTTTAACTAGCACAAACATCCTTAGATCTATTTCTTATCCCTGAAATAACATATAAAGAAAATACCTGCTCATTCAGTCTCTGTTATTTTCTTTCTTTTTGTATTTTCTTTCTGTCTTTTATTTTTCTGTAGGAAATCAGAAGTCCTGTAGTTTTTATTCTATACAGAAAACAAAGGAACAGAGCATGCTCATGGCCTGCCTGGGGACATACCATCACTTCAGAGGTGGCTTAGCTTCCAGGTGCAGAGTTGGGTCTATTTAACTGCTCCTGGTGTTATACTGGGGTCTGTCATTTTTTACTTTCATTGTGATAGTCCACAAGATAAGGCCTGATTTAATGAAATGGTTGAGATGCTTGTTATAGTTTAGTTAGATTAATAATAGTTGAACAGAACAAGATCTGACTCGTGTGAGACCCTGAGTACATCTCTACAACTCCTGGCTTCACTTTCAGTATGACTAAACCCAAGGTCATTTCTGGTCTAGAAATCCTTTCTGCTTCTCAGTCTGCCCATTTTGTTTTGCTCATAAAGGTTTTAAAAACTTGTTCCCACTCTTCTTTCACCTAAGTTTCTTTTATTGTCCATCCCACTCTTTAACCATTCTTCCACCATAATACTCAAGTCCAAGTCCTCCGAAAGCCAGTGGGAAAATCCCTGTGGATTTCAGCAAGTTCAGAATTTTACCTTATATATGTCTCTACACTTCTATCTTTTGCGCACTGTGTACAATTCAGTGAAGACGTAACTGTTCAAAGCAAAGACAGATTTGACCCCAAGTTAGATCCTGTTCTACCATGCATGTACTAATTAAATATTGGAGAACGCAGTAGTTATTCTAACTGAGCCATAGGAAATGTTAAGCATAACAAATAGTTGTATGTGGTTGTGAGCGTTTCTTAGTCCTACTTGTCTAAAAGCTACTTTCAGAAACCAATTCCTGTAGGGTGCAGTTGTATTATGGCAATACCCCAGTTCTGCATGTGATGACAACAGCATCCCTTTGCGCTAAATCTCCACGTACCACAAAACTGCATCCCATCAAGTTCTCACAGGATGCCATTCCAGTATTCTGTAATCCGGAAGGTAGGATCAACCTTTTCTGAAACCAAACCCAGCCTAGACTGTGATTCCAAGGATGAAGCCATTACAGCTAAAATGTACTATGTAGGAACAGAAATACCAGTGGGTTACCACGATCCGAGAAGAACATGGATGGGAGAGGATATATCTGGCCAGCAATTCCAGTGCACTTAACTCAGGCAACCGAAGTGTGACAGAAGCAAAAGGGAAAAGACTTTGTCATAACAAGGCTTTTGTAGCTTGTTGGCTGTTGACAAGCAAGACAAAAAAGAGGGGGAAGGAAAAAGGGGGACTTATCTATCTACTAAAAGGTCCAAACAGCTAGTGAAAGAGGAGATGGAAAGAAAACTGCATTCCTTACCTCATTTAAGCCAAAGGGAATGACATAGATGTAAAGTATGAGGTCTTGATTATCTATTTTTAGACAATTTGTTGGGCAAGGAAGAAACCTAAGTAAATAGGGTTTGAAATGCCTGCCATTTGTGCTAAGGCACAGTCCTGTAATATATAGACTTGATTACAGTGCCTGCACGCCAAGACAAACAAAATAGTGTCACTAGGAAGAAATACTATATTCCCAACCAGAAATGCTTGTGAAAAGCTGCTTGTAACCCTGGCAATGAAAGGCTTGAAGTGTTGGGCCATGTCAAGGGAAAAGAACTGCCTGTACTTTACTAACCAAATCCTCTCTGTTTTGTTTATTCCTCACACTCTTCTTTGTTTTCCTTTTTTTTTTTTTTTGATATCTCAGCAATCACAGGGTGACAGTCAAACTTAGAAGTAAACAGGAACTGTAAAACCTTGTAAAAGGTAATACTAGAAGAACAAGCCAACAAAGAGAGAAACTGTCCAAAATTGTGCTGTCTCCGTTACCATCATGAATTTGCAATGAAAGTTTCGTGATTTTTTTTCTCTTTTCTGTGCATGTACAGAGAGGGGTGGCAGAAGCCTAGCAGGGTCAGGCCTAAATCAGCGGCAGCACTAGTAAGGTGTAGCAGTAGGACTGGCTCCTTCCCAAAGCTTGGAGGGCCACTGTCATTTTCAGATTCCCGCTCTTCCCCACTGTGGCCTCTATGTGCCACCACCCCCCCTGTAGACTTATGTACTGCTTATAAGCCTCCAATTTTGGGTCAAATATGTATTTGTATACTTAGAGGTAACTGTCTCAATACCTCAGGGTATTTGAGAAACTCCCACGATAGGATTTGTTCGCCCTCCCAAAGACTTGGTAGGATAGCAAGGTACTGTTAATTCTGTTCTACAGATGGAGGTGCTGAGGCTCAGGGATTTTACAGGACTTGTTTCAGAGGAAGAAGAACCATCACAAAGCATTACAGCTAACAGCATGCAGGTTTTTTGCATGATTTCTAAAATTCTATGGTTTTATGCTAACAGCTGCTCATGAGTAATGTAGCTGTAAGTCTGTCACCAGTCTGAACCTGGTACTCTAATCTCTCTCTGTCCAGTAGTTATAGTATATGACAGGGAAGCAGAACTGCCACATAGAACAGTCTTCCTTACATTTTTGATAGTTCCAATTCAGTTTGACCCTAGATAGTGCAAGAGGCATTGGATGCTGATCTGCGGGTTTTGCTTGTGCTTTTAAGATCCCGCTAGAGGTTGCAGTCACATTAAACTATTAGTTTGCCTTGAGGTACCTTTACCCAACATTAGTCATTCCAGACAGTGCCATAGTATCAAAAGACCCAGTCAGAGGGTGTGCTACTAGATCAGAGAGCAGGAGAACTGCCTAATAGTAAGACTTTATGGAAACATCTTCTGCAAAGGAAAAATTAAAGTACATTTCAGGAGAGTTCTGCACCCTTCGAAGCCGATAACCACCATTTTGCAGAATACAGGCTAGCCTTTGGAGAAGTCTTATGAAGCGTTACTGTGAGCTCGTTAAGTGGTGGACTACACCGTGTAAGACCACATACAAACTCACCTTTGGAATCTTATGATCTCAAGCACAGCAACAAGCAGTCTTTGAAAAGATTATATTTGCACTGATATCTTATCGCTGAACATTGAACTCCTACGTGTAGTGGCTCAGGAGAAGTCTATATTATTGAACTGCCTCTGCTCCATTACAAATACCAGAGTCATTGCAGCAAGGCCAGGTGTGTCTGGTGACCCGACTAAGAGTTCAAATGTTCCAGTTCTGAGTCACACCCCCCCCTCCCCGTGTGCCACTACCGGAATGGGCGTACCTACTGGCTGCTTTGGCCATCTTTAGAAACGGTAGGAGACAAGAAACCTGTTTGTCTTCTCACAAAGAGCTTGCACTCGTGGTAGTCCTCACCCAAGCATGAGGTCCCGCTCTTGCACAGAAGTGCAGGAGAAGAGGATGTTCCCTCGGTATCTGGAAATAGCAAACAGCCTTCTGCCTCTGTGCATACAAAGAGCAGAAAACCATGACTGGAGCATAGGGCTTCCTCCTTGTCATGTTGCTGTTATCAAAGATGTTAGGGGCATGGGAATGACTTGATGGGCTTAGGTCTCTTAGGGGCCTACGTAAAGTCACTTTTGCTTATTTTCTTTGGACTAGCTTGTCGCAGACATTTAGGTACTTCAATCCCATTCATACCAACAGCAGTTAGGAATCCTCCTGTCTCTAAGATCTAGAGTTTAATTTCATTTTTCAAGCAACATAAGCACTTAAGAGAAGCATGCACAGGTGTCTGCTTTAGCTGTAGCAATGGTGGAGAATCCTTATCTTCTGCTGTTCCCATTTCTGGCTGCACTTGATGGAGACAGGTAACTGAACTTCTTGAGACACTAAAGTCCACAAACCTCTGTAGCCTGCATTCAGTGATGTTTCGAATTGTAAATGTGCAAGTCACTTTTCAAGATGCTTCTTTATGTAATACATGATCTCTGAGCATCCATGAAAGCAATGGACATTTACATGTTACAGCAGTACTCTGACTGCTGAAAGATGCTTTATGCTATGTCTTCAGTAGGATTGATCAGCCAGTCCTCTGGGACTGTACTACAAGAGAATATTTACAGCATGTATTCAGCAATATTTGTTAAGTTGGGCTACTGCTGAGTAAAGCTGCAATTAGGGGTACTCCTTGCTGCCTGTAAACTGCTGCAACTCTGGGTATCAGCGAAGCTGCGTCACTTTATAGCACCTAGGAGTACAGCCCTTGAGTATTGCTGCCTGTCTGTCACAGACTGCTCTTGGCAAGTGGCCTTTTTCTCTTGCCTTTTGGTCTAGACATTACAGTAGTGGAAACTGTCTTAATTTTAAGGAGTTCATTTTTCCACAGCAGATTTGGACATAGCTTGCGTTTGACAAGAAACAGGACTGCTAAAGCTATAGTTTGCAGTCCTAGAAACAGAAGTGCATAGCATGACAAAAATTGTGTATTTTTTTTTTTCTCTATAGGGGTGAGGCCCATTCTCGCCTTTCTATTTTTGTGTTTGTTTTAAAAACACTTCATTCACAGTCAGAGTGGATTAGCCTGCCCGGAAAAGGAAGAGTAATAAGAATGGATTTACTCTACAGGAATGCAGTCAGCGCATCAGAAGCCCTTTCTTAAGCAGGCCTCATTCACAGCAAGGTTGAAATTTTTAGCAGGAGTAATACTGTGAATCATTTGGAGACAACAAATCTTAGAAAATGCTGAAAAATTTAGGAGTAAATCTCAATTCCTCCAATGAGTGTCCTGCTTATTTGAGGGCAGGGAGAGGAAGATGCAGACCATAAAAATTCAGTGATTCTCTTTCAAAGGAATTTTTTGATCCAGAAGGTTAAGTACAAAACAACTGGAAGTGTGCACTCTGTTTTACATACAGCTTGCAGTAGGTAGAGTCATAAATGCCCTTGTCCTATGGGCTTTACACCTAGCTAAAACACTTGGGTAATAAAACAATTTTTACTGTTACAGAAGGGCCTAGTTTACAAGCAGATACCTTGTCTTTTTTCTCTCTCTCTGCTTATACTGCTTTATCTTGTTCGCAGCCCAGAAACTGCACAAACCAATCTCTCACATGATCAAGAATACAGTTAAAGTTGTATTTCAATCTGAGACTAAGCATAGTAACTATAACTGGTTAAAACATACCCACACATTCTCCCTCTCCCTTCTCCAGGGGTACACTTCCCTAGAAAATGTCAGCTTGCCAAAATTGAGCTGTTCTGGGAGGCTTGTTGACTTTTGGCCAGTGCCCTGTAGTACGGAGAAGACCCTGACCGAACGTGGCAAGCCTCATCTGCCAGCCAGGCCCTGCTCCCCTGGAAGCGTGTCTGATTCCCCTCCACGAGCCTGCTGAGGGCCAGCAGGAGCCTGGAAACATGAGTTCCCAAGCTTTTTTTGCTTCAGTAAGCTGGACTCTCAGAGCATCCCAAGTTGCAGCTGCTGTGTAGTATCCCAGATGGTGACACTAAAGCAACAGAGAAGGGTGGCTTTCCCTTCTACTGAGAATTTTTGGAGGGACTCAGGGGAAGAAGAATATGTCCCAGTTCAGCTAAGTTCTAGATTTAAAAAAAAAAAAAAAAAAAAAAAAAATCATACTTTCCAAAGCTGAAGACAGACAGAAATAAGTTGGTGACAATACCAAGGTCCTACATCTACACAGCTACAGTTTCTTGACAATTGAGTTGTGATTGTTTCCCCAGAGCTGCACAGAGAAGGGTTAAATTTGGGAGGAGGTTGGGGTTTTTTTGGTGGGTTTTTTTTTTTTTTTTTTTTAAAGGAAACTTTGTCTGGAAGAAGACTGCTTGCAAATGTCAGAAAATGGAAAACTGAGAACTCAAAACACACGTTTCAGGATTCTTTCTTTCCATCCTCTATTTTTTTTTTTTCCTTCTGCTCTGCTCCTTCAATTCTTAAGCATTCAACATCCGATCTCCTTTCATTAAGTTTTTAATTGCTTGCCCGAGGGAAAGAGGTTAGGTTTTCCATCTGCTTTTTGATTTTGATGTACTGTGGTTTAATCACAGTGAGATCATATTTACTTTAAGGCTATTGTTTGCATGCTTTATTTTTTCCTTTTTTTTTCCCCCCCTGTTGATGTCACAGAAGGCACACAGCCCTCAGACAGATTTGAAAAGGCCTTTTAAAGTCATGGAACTAGATCACACCCTTCCTCGGATGGGAGGAAAGGAAACTGGTTACAAGGGTAAAACATACACAGAAAACTTTGCCAGTTAGGTGTGGTGGAATTTCCCAAAATTATTAATAGGTCTTGAAGGTAAGTCAGGGGATGTGGTTTGCATTCCCAGAAAGAGCAAAGAAAATGGTATTTCAGGACTTCTGTAAAACCCCAGAAACTCGGAGAGCAGGGGAATAAGATCAGGATATGTCATCAGTGGATCTCTGCTCTGCTTCACTGTAAACGTTACTAACTGTATCTGCCTTCTGTGATACCTCCAAAACAGGGTGGGTGGTCTGACAACACAGGAGCAGCATACATTAATCTCAGTGGTGTTCCCCAGGGCTGAGCAAAAGAGTATTACCTCAGCTATGCCCTTTTTTAGCATAGCTATGACCTGTTGCGTCTCACTGCACAGACTCCAAACAGAAGGTTTCTATGTAGTAAGAGGGAGTTGCCACTTCTGTTAAGCTCCCCCCCGCCTGCTCACTGAACACCTCAGAGGTTTTGTGCAATTCAAATGGTGTTTATGACATAATACATCCCTCTTTCACTGCATCAGAAGTAGGGTAAATCAACTCATTTAACATCTGACCTAAAATTATATTTCTATGATTACCTTTGTAATGCCCAGGAAAGCAGAGCAGCACCCCCACACCTCACATCCTCTCTAACTAAAATAAAATAAGACCAGCCAAGCCAACCAAAAATCAATCAAGAGACAAAAGAATAGCATCCGAACAAACAAACAAAGCCTGACTTATTGTCCTTCTAGCCAACATAGAGTTATCATTTTGTTGTTCTTAATAGATACAGAGCCAGGAAACTTTCTTTTCAGCTCACTTGTCCAGTGTGAAGTATCAGGCACAGCAATAAGCTGTGCACTCAGCGCAGAACAATGAAGTATTTTATTCACACAGGCCAAGGTTTCAGTTAAGATCTCTTGCTCTAACCTCCATTTTCACATTTTTCCTTTTTACTTCCCCCCTACCTTTTCCACCCTCCTAATTTCTTCTTTTGGATTCACATGTTTGGATTCCTTCCCAAGCTGCAGGTTCACTGCCATGCCTCAGTTTTGCAAAGTACTTTGTCAGCTGCCTACAAAAAACTGGATACACAAATATCTTCTCTTTGCTTAAAGTGGAACAGCTATGCTGAAACAAAAAGTGTTCTCAGACCAGAGAGCACTCCATCTCTCACATGTTTACGTTACATTTGAATCCCAGTCTTGGGTGAACTGAGGGACCACATCAGCATCTTAGGCGGGAGTGTGAAATGCCTGGGCCGTCGTCAGTCTGCTCGCTGCCTGCCTGCCGCCCCTGCTGGGTAGCGTATTGTGCCTGCAAACGCTGACAGTGCACAACAGCCATGATGCCTAGTTTGGCTTATCTGGGTGTGAAGCAGTAAGGAGGGGACAGTCCCATTTTTCATCCTTACTTTCTGTCTAACTGGTCACATTACAAAAAACCCATCCAGAACAAACTCTGAAATTCAGGCCTCAGGCCAGACAGAGGGGCTGGGACAGCTTGGTGGAACACTGAAATAAGACACTTGCCATTCTCCCCTGCAGACCCAAGGTTTTCCACATCACAATCTCCAGGCAGCTTGGCATACTTTAGCATAACTGACAGCCTCTGTTCCAGAGATGCAGGGGACTAGACCGCAAGGATACTTAGAGCGGATGAAGATATGTCCTCCTTAAGGCTGTTAACCTCATAGCTCGCTCTCTCATGAGCTGTAAAATCAGCCTTCCAAATCTGTGCATGGAAAATTGCCTTCATTTCCATCCAGCAGGACTTGTAATTATTTGGGCTAGCAACACTTGACCAGAAAATGATCTGCACTAAAACAAAACTTGTTTTTTGGTGGAAGAAAGCGAGAGAGTGCCTAAAAAGCAGAATGGTGGGCTTTGCTTGTAAGAGTCAACTGAAACATTACTATGCTGAGCATTTGCAACCAGGCTCCCTCTTTTATCGTTAGTTATGAGCCAAGGAAGCTCACAGTTCCCGGAGCCAGCGGGCAGACCCACAGTCTGAACTAGATGCTAAGGGCCTTTCAGAGTCGTCTTGCTGAAGTTGCGGTAAGTGCAACACCCTGGTAGCGCAGCGAGCTCTTTCATACATGTTGTGGTAGCACTTCCTGCCTCCTCTCTGTAGCTGTCGTCTTAAGATAAAAAGTAAGTACCTGCACACAGCTTATTGCTGGCAATTAGCTGTTACAGGTCTGCAGATGTGGAGGCTGTTACGGGCAAGCAGCAAGGTGCCATTTCACAGTGCATTCCCCATGTCAGTGCCCACAGGGACATCTCTAAGAACATGCCAGTGCAGCTTTGTGCGCACTAGATACTGCCTTTGCTGTTCGCACTGCCTTCTTCCAGGCTTGAGGAGATCAGCCACACACATTTTTCAAGGCTGAATGTCTTCCTCAGAGACCTCTGTCAACTTGTATTCAGTAGTCTTCGTGAAGAGTTGCTTATTATAGATAGACCTGTTACAACCTGTGCCTCAGTAGTTTCTTTCCTTGCAAACACAGCACAAGAAATTCTTTATTTCAGGGGCAGTGATGGTAAGAAACAGAAAAGGAGATGGGAGCTAAAAAGCACCAGTGTTAAACTGTCCAGAGACTCTTGCAGTGAAGCCCTTCTGTCAGAAGGCACAACAGAGCCTGAACTTCCCTCTCTTCTGCCAGTACTGCTTGTAGTCAAACTATTTCTCTCAAAATAAAACTCGGCTCTTTACTGGATTTTCAGATAGGTTCTTCAGTCTCACAGGCAAATCTTTACTATTAGGCCTATTACAACCACAAGGCTACGTAAATGCTTAAGCTTACTTTGGAATGGCAGGGATTCGTTTTAAGGAAACCTAAAGCAGAAACAAGGGGTAATGAAAACCAAAAGGAGGGAGGGGAATCTCTATTAAAAATATTATGTCATAGATAATTAAAAGAAATCCCACCAAAGTGAAGCTACTGGTTCATGCATAGACACTCCTTTGGGGTGTCTCCCACCAGTTTTCCTTCCTTTGTTCGTCTCTTCCTTCCTTCTCCTAAGGTAGCTAAACATAGAAGAGAAGCCATTTTGCATTTTAAGAAACTGTTTGTCCAATAATAGAAAAAAAGGGGTCCCACCCTTTTTTCATTTTAAGGGCAGAGGTGATTTCCCTGGTTCTATTTTCACATAAACTCTACACATAGGAAGCAGTATTTAAAAACAAGACAAAGCAGAACAAAACAACAGACCCCACCAGCCAAGCACAGAACAGGGATCAGCATCCACAAGCCTGCGTGCTCTGGTACATCCTCATATCGCACCTCTGAGGGAAGCAACTGAAATTCTTCGAGCTTACGGTTGGTTGAACCTTTTCCTCGAGTGTTCATTCATTGCAGAGCTGGCTGAGGAGTCAAGTCAGCAGCCCTGCACTAGGAGCTTGGCACCGCAACACTCTAGCCCTTAAAGAGTCCATTGTATTTAATCTCATAGCGTGTCATTTATTATTCCTGTGTTTTCTTCCGTGGCTGTGGGCACCTCACACGCTCTTGTTACCCACGTCACTGGTTGTGTTTACTCTAACAGAAGGGGTAGATATTTCCACTACTCTCTAACTCTTGCCTCTTCCCTCTTCTGCCACTCAGCCTCATCAACAAACAGCCTTTTCATCCTCCAAGCCACAAATTACAGAATTCTATCAGTTCCCTTCGCTGCGGGGGAGGCCAGACGAAACAGATCATGTTTTTCAAAGTATTTTCATGCATCTTTATGCAGCTGCAGGCATGTTAATATCAATTACAGTTGGTTAAGGACAGAGGAGGCACCTTTGACTGTTCTATAATAGACCTCATTTATGGATCTGAATCTGGCCTGTAATCCCTTTAACATATGAGAAGAAAAATAGAGTCTTAATTTTTTTTTGCTTTAGGTTCTCCAAGTAGAACAGCTGAGAGCTTTCAGGGAAGCATCTTTTGCTCTCAGTCGGGTTTTACTAGGACATGAATTTTTCTCTTTTGCATCCAGAATGTAAGGTGTGCAGAGAATATGAATTACGCCTTTCCAGGGTTATCTAATGGACTTGCAGCTGGCCTTAGAGGAAGATTCGGATAGAAGTTTCAAATCCCAGGTTCACTTTACCTAGAGAGAGCTTGAAAGCTTTACTTTTGTCTCAACCAATATATAAAGTTAGGACCACGGGCACTGTAATTTGCATTTAATCTAGAAATTATCCATTTCAGTTTTAGTTCTTTTAGGCAGAGTTTCTGATACAAGGCATCAACAAAGCCTGCTGAGCCTTTTCCTGCAGCGTGTTCTAGACAAAATCCCCAGGCAGCAGTCATTAGGGTCAAGCTCCCTTTCACTTTGACCTGCTAATGACTGGGGTAGCACTTTATTTAACAGAAGATTCAAAAACTTCCTTTTTTCAGTGGTTTTACAGAAGATGCTTTCTACCACACTCAAGAGTCCAAGGTTAAGAGGAATTTAAGCTTCCTGAGAATAATTGTTTTGTTTTGCCTGTACCGAGTATCAACGCAGTGGGGGCCTGACCCTGGCTTCGACTTCCAAACATCCCAGTACTACTAGCAAAGCTTGAGGATACAAAAGCTGAACTGAATCTTTGGAGTCAACGATTAGTTGTAGAGAAGCACTCGCTAACAGAAGTATAGCTGCTGTAACACAGAGGCTCAGGAGAATGGAGCTGTATATAGACCACAGGTACTTTCAGATTTTGAAGAGAGCACCACTGCACCTATCATGCAGCTAATTTAATTAGACCAAAGGAGAGCAACAGAGACTTTCATCCTTATTAAAAGAAGGTGGTAGCTGCCAGGATGTTCATTTTATGAAGCACAGCTGATTTCTATGGCAAACCAAAATTTCTTCCCTATCTAGGATAGAATCTGGAACAGGCTGCCCAGGGAAGCGGTTGAGTCTCCATGCCTGGAGGTATTTAAAAGATGGGTAGACATGGTGCTCAGGGACATGGTTTAGTGGTGGACTTGGCAGTGCTAGGTTAACAGTTAGACTTGATCTTAAGGGTTGTTTCCAACTTTAACGATTCTATGATTCTTTTCTCCCCTGACATTACAGAACTTGAATTTGTAGTTCTTAATCTGTTGCCCTCCTTTTTTTCCTCTTTGTATTAGAAATATACAGGGATTTCAGTGCAACTTGTCAGTTGCCAAAACAAGCTCCAAGACAAGTTTCTCATGGACCCTTTCTCTATTGACAATTTATTAGGAAATGGACAAGGGCACTTAGTCATACAAAAAGCTCACTGCTATGGCTTTGCCTTCTCATATTAGATGTTAGTGCTTCTTTGATGCCTGTTTCACAGGCAGATGAGTGACAGATCTATACCTCCAAGAGCAAGTCCAATTAATTCCAGATAACCCTCCCCAGCTGATGAGACCAACGAGAGGGAGTGTTGCGAGATGTAAGCTATGATGCCCACAGTATCCAAAAGTTATTAGAATTTGTCAAATCAATCCAGATAAAGCCCACAAGTGTTAAGGGGCGTCTTCGATCAGGACTTCTATTTATGTGTGGAAAAGTAGAGACTACCATTTTGATCACCACAGCAGGTTCAAGGTACCTCTGTGGTTTTCAAAAGCTTCCCTGATGACCTTCTGTTGTGACGACTTCATTCGTAACAGGCTTGGTGTTTCTGGTCCCAGTGCTTATTTGGGGGAATATTTTGCCTGCTTCACTGCTCCACCAGTGACTGGTGCTGGTGGCATGGCTCTGGGCTATTTAAAAGGCCTTGGGGAAATTGCTGTGAAACAAGTGGCAGCCAATTAGTATAATTCACATGCTGGTGCCCGAGTTAACACTGACAATGAGAATCTGAAGCTGTTTGCAGCAAAGAAGTTCTTGAAGCACATCCAGAAAGTATTAACATGCTGCACGCCAGGTGGTGAGAAGGTCACTGGGACAGAGATAATGAGCAACTGGAAAAAAAATTCACATGGGAACTTTTATCTGCTCTAATTCTACCACCATTCCAGCATTGTTCTGAGAATTGCTTTGCTGTAGAAGCTAATCAGGCTTTTCAAATACCTTTAATCACCAAAGCATAGAAGAATAAGCATTTATCATTGATTTAGCCTGCTTGTTTTGTGTCCCCCCTGTAATCTTCCTCCTTCTTTAAACAACATCCTCTGCAAAATAGTCAGTTGCACAGGCTGAGCTGGTTATGGCAGTAGAATCTGCCTGTGAAAGATGCCTTAGGAAGAAATGTGGAAAGATAAGAGATCAACTTGAATATTCACACTAGATAGGAGCTTTTCTTTCCTGAGCCCCTTGGGCTTAGCTGAGCAGCCAGGTCAGCATGGCAAGAGCGTAGATGTAGTGTGGAAGAAGAAAGCGCTGTTTTTGACCATGCTAAAGAATAGTTTTACAGTGCTGCCAAGGTACAGACAAAACTGCTCCCTGCTTTATCTCTATTCGCATTTCTTAGTGTTGTTGACTGATGAGCTGAGTAGACGTGCAGAGAGAAAGGTGGGCCCCAGTGCTGCTGTTTACGTGGGAGTTCAAAATGGCAGTCCTGCTTTTCCAAGCCAAAGCTTAATTTATACTGACCTCGCTAATGAGGCTGATGAAAGGCAAAGCCAGTGTTTCTCATACATTTGAAAGCTGATCCCCCATTCAGAGAAGAGAAAACTGATCTCATGCACCCCCTTTCAACACTGCGTCTTGGGAAAAGCATATTCATCTACCTTTTATGTGACATGTGAGCTTCCCTTCTCCATCCGCCAGTCAGCTCTTCCTATAACCCTGTGGCCGTATGCTACGCTTAAGAAAAGCTGAACTGAGCAAGGTCGAATGGAAGTCTGCTGTCTTGATGAAGCACAGAGATAAGAAAACATCGATGTGTGTCAATGGGAAAAGATATAACAAGTGGGGTATTAAAAACTAAAGTTTTGATGTGTCTGATAAATATAACAAATAAAACCAGTAAACTGTACTTCACACTGCGTAAAGCACACAGCGTAAAGTTGTAAAGTACACTGCGTAAAGTACACTTCACACTTAACAGAGGGAAGATAAATCTTCAAGGCAGCTGCATATCCTGTCTTACAGTGGATTAGCACCGTTTCGGTTTGTGTACTGCATCCAAATACTTTATCTAGAACACTCCAGATACAGCGCTCCCTATATTTTTTCAAGTGCTTACAGTTACTTTATAACCGTCTCCGCTGACTGCCTTCAACCGAAAAGCAGGCAGGCATGGAGCAGTTGTTGCCAATGTATTTGGAAACATCACCAGAGCCAAGAAATTAAGTGTTCACGGCCTTTGTGAGGGGTCCAAGAATGTCAGTACAGACAGCCTGCCTACTTTCCGTTGAATACCTAAGCTTGGCCGATTATTCAGGACTGGACGTGCCATACAGGCTTGCAAAGACAGAGGGAAGGGAGCCGATTCAGTCCATGAGAGGAGATGGCACTTGTTAGTAACACATCTGTACCTCACAGACCACAATCTTACATCAACTCGGAGTTGGCTTAAAACTTCTTAGCAGAGGTACTGCTGGTAGCACAGCCACAATGAAGCAGAGGTCAGGGCAAGCTGCAAACCCTGCCTGAAACACTAGGCAAATGCTTGGGAGTAGACCTGTGTGATGTTCCCTATATTAATGTTGCATTAATCAAGGAAAATGCACATAAGAATGTTTAAACTGTGTTGACACAGGTAAAAGACACTCCTTGGCTGCCCTTAGACTCCTCCCAAGTTACATACAGACGCACTCTGTGGTAACGTTTGGTACCTAAGTTCTTAAACAGACATAAGAACAGGTCCACGTAGATTGGCACAGCTTTCCCAATGGCAAAGGCATGACTCCAGCTGGGGAATCACTGGGCACATTATTTTTTTAAATAATGTTCTCTTCAAGATCTTTCTACAGAGAGTGGGACTCTGAGGAACCTTGTCCTTTGAGGTTGGGTTTGGTTTTTTTTTGGTGGTGGTGGTTTTGAGGCGGCAGGGGGAGGAAGCTTTTTACCAATTAAGCTAGGGCTATGCTGCGCTGTGCCACCAAGGAAGTTTACAGGAAAAATGAGAAGGCACAGAGCTACATACCAACATGAGCATTGTAGTTGAAAAACTGTGACTCGTCTTTCTCACCAGGTGGTCTACAGATCCCTGGCTTTAAGGAGCCTGCAGGTAGCAGCTAAGAAAAGCCAGCCCACTGTCTTTACAATAATGGGATCTGCACCTCTAGTGGAAAGGCTTTTGGGACTCTGCAAATGTAAAAATGTTTCGAAACAACTGCTCTGGATTATGTCCCCGAGAGTCTTGTTCGAGTTTTATTTTAAATATCAGCTAGCTAGCTATAGCAGTACACAGAGCATATTAATAGGGAAATCAGTGTCAAGAGATAAAGGTACAAGCCCCCAGTCACAGGAGGAACATCTCAATGCCAAGAGCAGAACTCTCCTGACTTCTGTCCGGGTGAATAGACCATCTAAAGAGCTTCTATCTGACCTAGTATTACTGGAAAAGTTCTCACTAGCACTGTTGCTAATGCATAAGCCTCTCATTTCTCCATACTGGGACAGAAGAATCCTGTGCTGCGTTATTTTCATTTCCTGTGCACTTTTTCAAATTCAGCTCTTATTTCTCTCCACCTAGAATGTGCTTGAAGTTTTAGAAAAATTCTAGCTTGTTTGTTCATTTGTTTCTCTTGCCCTTCTTTCTCCACAGAATCTTATGGCAAGAGCCCTGTATGATAATGTCCCCGAATGTGCAGAAGAGTTGGCCTTCCGCAAAGGAGACATTTTGACAGTGATAGAACAGAACACCGAAGGTCTTGAAGGATGGTGGCTCTGCTCCTTACACGGCCGGCAAGGCATCGTTCCAGGCAACCGTGTGAAACTCCTAATCGGTCCAGTGGTACAGGACAGCCCTTCTGGCCAGGATATGTCCAATTCAGGATTGGTGCATCAATCCTTCAACCAGCAAAAGATCTACCAAGTACCAAGCTCACATGCCTCAGCACGGGACCCTGTCTACCAAGTGCCACCTTCCCATCTGAATCAGGGAATTTACCAAATACCCACTGGTCACGGTTTAGTGGGACAAGATATTTACCAGGTGCCACCCTCCATGCAGAGATGTATCGATGGTCCAGCTTTGACTAACAAGGTGAGTACATTTGCTTTCACGTCATAGCTCCAAAGCAGGTCACTTGTGCTGACCACCAGTGAAGTGGTTAATGTCTAGTGATAGCCTGTGGACTTCGTATATATATATTTATCCTTCCTATATCTTAACTATATAAAGTCACAGCAGTAACTTTACTGCTGCAGGAGGAAAAGAAAGGCCCAGTTCTTAACAGCTTGCTTGATTTGCAACCGAGATACACAATAGAGCATTTTGGAGCTGTGCAGCCACGGCTGCTAAAGGTGAGGGGAAGTACGAGATCTTGTGTCCTCACAGGCTCCCCAGGGAGGCTGAAGCACATCTGGCCTATGGCACTCTTGCATTATATGTTCAAAAGAGAGCTGCTGCGGTAAGATTAACTCTCCCACAAATTAAAGAACAGTTACATCATCTGCCCAAGTAATTTTTGTTTAATTAAAAATTATGTACTGCCTTGCTGCAGAAGTCCCCATGGGTCTAAACTACAAAGAGAAAGCAATGATTGATGAGACAAGGGCCATACTTGGAAGAGCAAGGGAGCAAGAGGATAATGATAATGAGGGATGTTTTAATACCAAACCTGAAGTTTTAAGGGTATGCTTGATGTTAATCTACAGCTAAATTTCTTGATTGAAAGTGGGAGCTGGAACAGCTCCATGGTGCAGCCATTGTTGCAGCAGCCGAGAGCTCCCAAAGCTCCAGTGAGAGGTGCTGCGTTATGTGGCCCCCTCCCCTTATTCCTGCTGTCCCTCTCAGGTTCTCCCCATCTCCTGTCACTCCCTCATTTTATCTTCACAGGGTACCTGCCTGGTACCCTGGTGGCTGAAAAGGGTTAGGGAAGGTACCTGAGGGAGGAAGGAGATTTGCCTGCCCTTCCAGACCCCTTATTGCCAAGCCAAAAAGAAGTTCCTACAGTCCCTCCGTTCCCAGCTCAACAGCTCCAGCTATTAGCATCCTCCTTACCTTCAGAGCTTAAAGCACAGTATTTATATCCAAGTTATGCAAACAGATGATGTCTCTGTCAGGAAGTTCCTGACTGATTTAAACTTTCATCTCCTAATTTAGATTGGCAAGACAGTCTGTTTCGGGTTTTTCCCCCACCTCACCCCCAGCTCAGCCTTTTTCTTATCAGGCCTTTGGGAGGCATCTTCTAATGCTTTTATTTCCTTGTTATAATTTTCCTTGATAAGAATAATTGGATTTTTTCATTCTGAGCAAGAGAAAGATCTGTGAAATCATTCCAGGTCAAGTTATAAAGAGTTTGTTTGCTCAGCTTTTCCACAATTATCCTTTGTAGGGCATGCAGGAAGAGAAAATGAGAAAATTACACTTGCTGCACAGGTAGAGATAGGATCTTTGTTGGAGCAATCGTGGGTTTTCTTGAGAAATCTCACATCTTTTCTCTCATTTTCTCCTTTCCCTATAGACTAGGTACAGTGAAATCTTTTTCAGGGGCAGTACAGTTTACCTATCCACAGTAGCACTTAAATACCCTCCAAGGTAGTTAGTGAGTACCTGGTAAATAGCCTATTGACGTGACAGCATAGAAGAGATCCCTTTTTAGTGTGCGTCTGCATGAAACATTACAGCGCTATGCAGAGATGCCTCAGCTGGCCAGCTTGGGCCACAGGAGATGCACCACACTGCGGAGCTGCACTGAAATCTGTTAGGAAGTGCAAGATATTAGCTCGGAATAAGTGCCATGTACTGTCATTTTAGGATCTGACCTGCCTAAATGGCCCTTAGCATAGCTTACTTAGCATGATGCAAGCGTGTGTGTGTGTGTTCTGCACGGTGTAAAGCCTGAAAGGAAAAAAGTTCTCCCAACTGCACACAAAGTCTCTTCTCCCTCCCCCCACCCTCTCCAGCTCCATTGAAACTAATAGGACATTCGGCATAAACCTGATTGCTACAGGGAGTGTGTTAAAACCCTAGATACACTGAAAAAATTAAGAAATTTCACTTAAGTGCAAGCTTCTTGAGGAGATGCAAAAATCAGAGGCACTAAAGCACCTGTTTTCTCTAAGTTTCTGACTAGAAATTTTTCAGCAAGTCTGAATATACATTTTTCTGAATTCAAGTCACCTGCTTTAGAAAATTAAGAACATTTATTTAGCTAACTTATAACTTGTTTAATTCCTTGCAACCTATGAAAGGTCAGCTATGCTGCATGAAAACAAATGGCTACACTGCCAACTGTAGAATAAGCTAAACACACACTTACAAAGCATTTTACCCTCAGCGAGTAAGTAGCCACCAACCTGCTTAGCACTAACCAATTCTTGTTAATTCAGACAGGATCAGTTTAATCCTGACTTTAAATTAGCCTAAGAGCCCTGAGACTCAGTATTGACTGTGTATTAGCGGCAGGCTTGCTGGATGGCAAACCTCATGGCAGCGTCCTGCTTTGATCAGAGGCAGGCATGTCTCTGGTCCCTTGGAATCGCTCAGTTCTACACTAAAAAGAGCCCATTGGGATTGAAACCATGATAGACCAGAGAGAACTGTAGGGTTATTAGTATCGGGAGAGTCGGAGGTAAAAGGTACTGCATTCTTTATCATCCTAACATTGCAAAGACTGATTTTTACTGCTACAGCTGCAACTATCTGCTAATGCCTTTGTGAAAGAAAAGCCTAATTAAGGGGAAGCACTTTAGCACTTGTCTCCTTCGTCTGAGGAAACAGTCTGTCCTCCAAATCCTCCTCCTCCTCTAGGGATCAGTAAAAACAATCCGTAGTATTAAGGAAAGCTGGAAATCCACAAGATTTGAATTTGGGAATCTTTGCTTTGACTTCCAAAATGATGAGTCTCTTTTCTCAGACGTGTGACACCTGCCCCAATGGCTTAAGTGAGCCACTGCCTTCTTCCATCAGCAGAAACAGCTGGTTAGCAAGCTGTGCATTTTAGCAGTTTTAAGGGCATTGGTTTTGCTATGTGGTCGTCCTATATATAAACTTTATCCTTTCCCATAGCAGTAGCTAGAGAAGACCATGTCCCCTAGACACCGTTCTAAGCAGGACCAGCAGCAGTTTCTATCCTATCTATTTCTGTGCGCGCTTGCCTGTTTTCTTTGTGCAAATGTGTGGTTTGGCTGCCCTACAAGTTTAACAGGCAAAGCTTAGGAACTGCTGTCAGGCAGGAATTGTCTAGCCTCAAGCAACAGTAAATCAACAGCAGGCACGTTATAAAGCTGTGCTGAGGTAACGCATCTCATTAGCCAGAAAGGCAAAGCCAGTCAAAAAGGAGTCCTGAGGCAGGTAATTATAATGATGAATTGATTCTGGCCAAGCTAGTTGTTGACCACAGAGCTGTATCTGCTCCTTCTATCAAATAAAAATACCACCTTCTAAAACTCACCCTACAAGTGACAGAAATAATGAGGCTTGGTTTAAAATTCACCTCAGTTAGCCCCAAGCTGTTATAGCTGTGCTGCAAGTTTAGTCACAGAACTCTTACACTCGTGTGAAGGGTGTCTGAGCAGCATAAAGATACAAAGGCTGTATCTTAGAGTTTATTCCTTCTTTCTGTGCTCTGCCTTCAAACTTGCTCTCTTTTGCTGCAAGCAGCAAAGAGAGGGAATCTTCGGACAAATCTGACATTCAGGAAACCTGGGTTTTATCCTCGCCATAGACTTCTACTTAGCCACGAGTGGTCTTGCACCTCAGCAATCTCATCTGCAAAATATGTGGGGTAATTATGAGGGAACTTATTCTGTACCGACTGCTTTGAGAACATCCTTTGGGAAAGGTGCGGTCAAAGCACAAAGTCTCTTTTGCATCTGTGAGTAATCGTTAATTAACACATGAGCTTTAAAGCAGGGAAAGCTACATGTGAAAAAAAGTCACCACCATAATTTAAACACTCTCGTTCTGGTTCAGCGTTTCCCCTAACTGATCTGTTGTACTGTCCCTGCCATCCTGAAAATAGCATTGGCCAAAAAATTTAAGGGAAACGTTTCCATGTTGGAAAATGGTTTTGACAAATTCTGAAAGCTTTCTGTAGGAACCAGTAGCTTTCAGGAGAACTTTTGATCAAGGGAAATCAGCACAAAACAGAATATGAGGCTGATGCACCGCAGCTGTTCAAGCAGTGAAGAGGTTGCACTGCAAGGGTTACCAGCCCTGAACTACAGCTCCCACAAGGCATGGACCAACTCAGGCAAATAGAGATTAATGCCAACTTGGAACACATCAGCTTTTTTGTTTGTTGGTCTGTTTGAACTAGACCTTTACAGTTCAGGAAACACTCAGATTTATCCACCTTTTAAAAGTGGATAAAGCAGAATAGGGAAGGAACTCATATTCACACGTGAACGTCCCTGGCCTATTTCCAAGTATAAACTTGCCCTTGACAGATCAAGGGTTTCACACCCTGCCGTCCTGCGATCTCCACCTTTTTCAAGAGTTCACTGCCTTCAGCAGGAGGTTTGGGTAAACCATGGCTAAGGGAACGGACCTTATTCCCTGGTCTTTATTTACGTTAGAGTCGTGTTGGTTGAATCCATGAGAAAGTGGAAACACCACCCCACAAGCAGCACCACCCTGGCAGTTCTGGCACAAACTTCAGTAGCAGAAGCCAGTTAGCCACATTATGACGTTTTTCCTTCCAATTAAAGAAGTACTGTCTTAGCTGGGAGGAAACAAATGGCTGCATATAATGTTTGTTCCAGAAATAAGCCTGCCTGTACATTATTATCTTTTTTTTTGCCTATTTTCACATTTATGAGGTAAGAAGGGACATACATTAAGCATAGTAAAAAAGTTGTGCGGCAGATATATTTTGTTATCAGAAAGAACGGGAGACTATCTAGTATTTTGTAGTTTGTTGGCAAAATGTATTTACATTCCAAAATAGAATAATGTCCCCATTTACCCTCAAGTCTGAAATACCACAGCTTCCTATGATATGGTTTACTTAAATGGCCCAGTCGGTCATCTTATAGTTCTTCTTTTCTTCTGCTTTCACATTACAAATTCTACTTTGGGAATTTGTATCCCTCATAATAAAATATTGCTACAGTGTTAAAAGTGCTAAACACACAGCAAATTTGCTGAGTGCAGCAGGAACGGTAACATGTGCCTCAACACTGGGTGCTCTGTTTCACAAAGTGCACTCATAAGGATGACATTTTCTCAAATTAAATGCAAACTCAGTGGTAAAAACAGCACACAGCCTTTTCCTTAGATTTGGGAGTTTCACTTGTAACTTTCCATGTGACGTTAATAGGAGAAAAGCCATTTTACTGCTAAAAAGCCTGTGCAGTTAATCTATCCTCAGTGGTCTCCGTGCAAACCACCGAGTGAAGAAACCCTCATCCACAAATCAGATTAAGCAGTTGTTAATCACTGATGTGATCTGTGAAGAAGTATTTTAAGAAAAAGACTGCATTTTATTAGGCTGAGCAAACATATGAGCTCAACATTACTCCATGTTTCTCCCTAAGTGCAGGACTTTCTTTCATCAGTTCTATTTGTAGACCAGAGGCATGCATTTTTTTTCCCTGTAGTATCAGAAAAAAGGCCAGTCCTGCAATCTCATCCAACAACTGATGTCCCCAGGGACACAAATCTGCCTGCACAAGCAGAAGTGCAGGATCAAACCTTAGCTAAAAAAAAAAAGAATAAAAAGAAAAATGCAACCTTATGGGCTGTTAGTGGTTAGAAACCTAACTGGACCCTTGATTACATCTGAAAACACGCTAACCAAACACTAAGTTTGGGTAATCTAAATTTCCCTGCAAGTACTGAAACCCAAGGACAGCAGCGGAGCATTTTACAAGAACGTGAGTGGAAAACTGATTATTCAAAAAGTGAATCTCATCATAAGGAGGACACATGATTTCTGGAGATAGGAAATAGATAGATAAGGATGGGTTGCTGACAGTCAGAAAACATATTTCTATTGAAATCTAAAGGCTTTGCAAGCATTTGATGATTTTTGTAGATGTTTTGTTTTGGAGGAAGACTAATTAGCCTCAGAATATCATCATTCCACATGTCTGGCATGAAACATTTCCATTTTTAAATAGCAGTGGTAATATTGCATCAGGTCTGTGGTTTGTTTTTTTTTTTTTAAAGAATCTAAATTAAGCTTTCTCCTAAAACAGATCATTAGAATAAAATCGAAGTGAAATGAATGTAGTTAAGTTCTTAGGAGACAGAAACCTTCCATAAGACAGTCTATCCCTAATCCTTAAAAGACACTAACATATTCCCATTGGGTCTTACCATCACAACTTTTTTATATGCACAGTCAGTCTGGTATAATTATTACATAGATGCAACAGACAATTAAGCATGGTGTTTATGTTTATTTAAAAGGTGTCTATACATTCCATAAGCTTGCCAAAGCACGCTATGCTAATCTAAACACCAGTTAATAGGAGCACTTTTCTGTACAGCTGCCTTGAGAAACACATACAGAAATGGAGCCAGAGAACCTCTACAAATCAAATTAAATGGAGCTTCTTCCTGATGGAAGGTTTTCTTTGCCTGCTTCTCTCAGAGCAACATAGTTCCCAACCTAAATGGTTTAGGGACATCTCCATTGTTTCTGCCCGAGCATACCTCCGAGAGCACTCTTGTGGAATTGAAACTCTTTCAAAATGCTTCGTTTCAACCATTTTTTTTGCCCACTAGGAAATGCCAGTTCACCAAAACTGAAACCGGTGGCAGGGAAGGGATCTGTTCTGAGAAATGTCTTAAAGGAAGAAAGAAAATATTTTAAGGGAAACAAGAAGTCATGGAAATACCCTACTTCAACAATTCCCAAATGAAGCTTCCCCCCCCCTCAACTTTCAAATAGAAATTCAATATAGGAGGGAAGAAATAAAACAAATAAAATGAAGCTCCTCGAAAGAATTAAAACTAGTTTGGACTGAACCAAACTGGTTTATTGTTTGTGAGCCTTTAGGATTTCATATAATTCACAACAGTAAGACCACTCTCTGCCCTACCTGTCCCCAGCACCTCATCCTTTTTCTTCATTTCCTCTCCTCCTCCAAACCTGCTCTAAATTTAGGCTTCTGTCTTTGAGAAGAGACACTCATAGCATTACCAGCATAGAAAACAAGTGCACGTTGGCCAAATAGCTCTTCATGTGACAACCTTTTTAGAATGGGAAGACTAGACAGACTGGGAGGGCCAAAGTAGGATGCTGCTTTAAGTATTTGTCATGGGCAAAATACAAAAACGCTGAGGTGCTGAGTTTTGCCACACACTTCTCATTAATCAAAACTCCAGCTCAAATTTAATCACAGGTTTCCAGAGAATGCTTTATCAGATAAACATATTCCTCCACTAGAAGAAGTTATCACACAATAATTTGGGGATTTTATTTCTCCGTAAGATCCATCCAGAGACATTTCAGAGTGCATGCCTGTTCTATCACCAGTACTGTAACATGTCAGCTCATTAGTCCTGTTGGCCAACACATGCAGAAATGGTGATGTCACTGTCTGTGTAAAAATGAGTAATTGTCATGGGGATGGCACTGGTAAAACTCTTAGTGAGATAATTGGACAAGCATCCTCTTTCACAATTATCTTAAAAATGCTGAATATTTAATAATAATAGGTATGTTTTGTTTGTCTCTCTTGTCCTCTTCCTCTCAAAAAATGGGACATCTTCAGAAGTGTTGGTTTAACTCTTTGTAATCACATTTTGTAAGCAAGATTGACTCAACCAGAAGCTAGGAAATACCCCTTCCCAGTCAGCCTTGCAATTCAAGGGCAGCTAGCACCAAGCCTGTTCCACTGAAGCAAGCAGAAATGTTGCTCATAACACAAGTGGCAGAAAGCCCTAGAGTTGATGCGAGTGAGAGCAGGATCAGGTCACGAAAGCATCCTTAAAAGAAAGAAAAAAAAGCAGTAAAATCTTGTCAGTGACAAAATTGTTGAGCTTTTTGGTGCCTTGTACTGCTCATTCAGTAAGATCTGTAGAGAGATGGACCTTTGTATCTGCATTTAGAACACCAGCAGCAAGCAAAAATTCAACACCGTAATTCAAAGCTACAGCTGATGCAAGTCAGCACCATTCTACTACACTTAATACAGCCCTGTCATTTCATGCTAATTGGAGCTTAGGTCATTTATGTAACTCCATAGATTAAAAAAAAAAAAAAAAAGTTGTTTGGAAAGGTGGTAAACCCGCACTTTAGATTTGGTAAAAATACAAAACTGAAAAATAGTGTGATGAACCTGCTTTTGTGTGCTTGTTAATAGAAAGGGTCACACCAAAAGTTGAAAAGTCAGGATTAGGCTGGTTGCAAAGCAGTTAGCTATACCTGTATCACCAACAGTTGAGGGTTTCGATCAAGGCCAGCTCATGGTTTCACATTTTTTCTTTTAAATCAGTTTCACAAGTTCTGCTCTACATCTTCAAGACTCACAACCCAAAACTTGCGTAAGTCTAGTTGAAATAATACAACCTCAAAAGGAGAAAAGTGTAACACCCATTTTCATTACTTGTTGCTATTTGCATTACAATACTACAGGGGCATTTTTTAAGACTGTGCGTCTACTGGTGAGGCACTTCGTAGCCACATTTAAAAGTTTCTGTTTAAATCCCCGAGCCTGTAAAGTTAAGCATTTTTAATTTAACACACCATGAATCAGTGACATCAGGACATGCTTTAGCCCTGAGAGCACGTACAGTTGTGGCCGAAAAGCAGATTTTCATAGGTATAGGTCTTGGACAACAAATGGACATAAGGCATAGGAGAAAATAAGCAGGTATTCTGAAGATGTAAACAACATCAAGAACTATAAATCAGTCCTATATCAGGGTAGCATTTGTCACATATCCTTATCTTCACACGTCTTGAATCTTACTTCTCAGAAAATTCACTGAGGAACACCCAATCAAAGAGAAATGGCAGCATCACTATGTGTGTTGATACCGCATTTCTTTCCGCCACACGGTAGAACTGATAACTCAGTCAACCCAGCAAAGAAAATACAGTAACTTCTGTTGATTTCCTCTTGCCTTGCAGAAACATTTGGGCTTACAGCACTAGAACAACTCGTAGTTACAGCTACAAGCCTGGTGCGTTAAAAGAAATACTTCTACGGGCTTCCTCCCCTCTCTTTCAGCTTGTGAGCCTTGATCAAAAGCTCTCCAATGGTTCAGTCTTGGCAGAAAACACTCTACTGGAGCATTTTATAGTGGCCTGATGTTCATACATTATTTAGGTTAAAATGAAGTGTTATGATTTGATAATCCTAAGACCTATACAACAAACCGAAACATTTGTAAGAGTGAGTATCCCTAGCATGTGTGAGAGGGAAACCCCAGCCTTTACTGACAGCTGGGAAACATGATGAATGCCATCGTATCTAGCAAATAAGTAAGTCAAGGCTACTGCTTCATAAAACCATTTTTGCTCTTTTTTTACAGCAGACAATACTGAATGATAAAATAGGTATTACTGTCAGGAAATTGATTATCAGTCACTAGAAATCTTGATGCAGCTTGCAAAACACAGGAGAGGAAACACTATGTGCTTTCTGTAAAAAGAACAGAGTTTTAGCCAGGTTCTTTCAAACACACAAATTACCTTAGAGAGTCTTTTCTTTAACACAACCTTCTTGCAGTTCAGCTTAGCCACAGGAAATTTCCCAAGGAGAAAAAAGCACTTAAGGAGACATACCTAGCTTCCCAAGTACATGCAGCAAAACAGAAAGAAGGGCCAAGAGGTCGCTCGCTGCCTTATCCATCATCATTTATGGCTCCTGCCACTGCCTTCCAAAGGACTAAGAGTTCAAGAGAGGAGGGATTAGGTTTTTTTCCCCCCAATCTCTCTCTTATAATTTCCCCATACTCTCTTTGGTTATTTCATTCTCCCTGCAAGCCTAAGAGAGCCCAGGTAGCTGTTATATATCCACCTAAGAAGCTTAGGAACAGAATCAACAACTAGAGTTTTGTATTAAATTCACAAAAATACTTTACAACAGAAGACAAACATGCTTTTTTTTTTTTGTCCTTTACTTACATTTTGATTCATTTTTCCCATGTCCAAGTTTTATAACAGCCCCATTTCATACACCAGCACTTAGCCTCCTCCAGGGCAGGACTCTTCAGAGGCTAAGCTACAGCTGATTTTAATAGATACAGGACTGAGAGCTGAGATTAGCAGCAGGTGATGACAGTAGCTCATCAACTGCTGAGAGTTAGCCATGGGGTGAAGAGGAGGGCATCATGGGAGGAAATATATTTTAATACAATTCTTCATCCAGATTTAAAAAAAAATATGAAATTTACCTCACATGCCTCTTCTTTTCTACCTCCAGAAAGCACTGATCTATTTTAAAAGCAGTCAGGAGGCATCAGTAGGTTCTTGGGGTTAAGAGGCCTTACTGGGAAATAGCAAGCTGCCCTTTTCAGCTACCCTGTCTGCCTGTGGTTTGGGTGGGGCAAGGTGTTGCAGAGGTGCAACATACCTCTGCTTCAGTTCTCTCACCCATAAAACTTGGTGAAGCTTGTTTCCCATCATTCTGCATATCAGGCACTGTTGTTCATGGGAACAGGCTGAATTCTGCCCTCCACAGTGCTGCTATAAATTCAGACTAATTCTCTTGGCTTCAGTAGGTTTATTTGCTCTTTGTCCTTGTCAAACAATGTAAACTAGTGTTATGCATCTGCCGTAAGCACGAGAATTGTCTTGTTGCTGCCTTAGTTAGGAATGTTCTCTATTGCAGCCTAACAGCCATTTTAAACCTAGAAGAAATACAATGGGTTTTTTCCTTTATATTTGAGGAAGAGGGATTTAATGAACCACAGGATTGAATATTTTGAAAAGTACATGGACATTCAGCTCTTTTTCTTGGTTAGGAACATGCCATTGGCATGGAAAAGACCCAGGTAATTGCTTTTGGAAGAGCACGGTCTTCAACAAGAACAGAACAAACTTTCTGCTCAATTGTTTTGCAATACTGAAAGTTTGAAGTAGGCTCATATACATGTTTCACCAGAGCCAAACCTGGTCCCTGTTAGTTGCTCTGCATGGATTAAGTGGTTAACGATGTTTTGAGAATGTTGGGCTAGATAGTTTGTGGGAACACCATCTGTTTCCTTTGACGTGTAAACAAAGAAAATTGCTGGTTTGAAATGCAGGATTATTTAAACTCGGATGACCACAGGCATTCTTAAAAGAGAAGAAGTAAAAGGAAAAAGAATCCTCATGAGGTCTGAAGTTCAGTGACATTTGTTAGGAAGTAAATTCCTAAGTACCAGAGGGGGCTGCTATCCCTGTTCCAGAAGTGGGAGAAGGGGAACTTTTCTTTTGCAGCCACCTCCTTCTGAAGTCCGTCTTCAAGACTAAACTGCCATTAGACATTCAAACCCATAAAAAAATGGTTCCACAATGCATTGAAAAGGCTGAGCATCTCATTCAGAAGCAGCCAGTTCACTGAATATATTAGTGGGTGAATACTTGAAATCAAAAGTTCTAAAAATATTGGGTTTGGTAGCTTTCATGCTTCACCTACCCAGCTACCTGCCTCTTCCCCGTACAGAAGCAGCAGTGCGACCACGTGTCCTGGCTTCCCGTGTGAGGTACTAGTGTCCTGGGGACATGAAAGTCAGAACAAATACTCCACATTTTCACTTTGTCAAATAGCATGGGTATTCATTTAATTACTGCTACAAAATGTTTGCTCAAGATATGTTTTGGTGATGAGCAGCTTCTGACTTGACTAGGAACAAGCAGTCCAGAGGGACGTGTAACCTAATGAAAAGTGTTGGAAGGGAAGAGGAAGGGAAGATGCAGAACAGGAAATGTTCTTGTACTCAGTGCAGACCAGATCAGCATTTGTAGGGGATTTTATGATGAAATCACTCAGAACATGTTGTTACTGGATAATAATCCTCCACACAGGAAAATATACCTGAGTCACCAGGAGAAAAAAGTTGTCTTTCATGTTATCGACAAACCTTGGTTGTTGCTGGGTTTCTTAAAGTCGTATTTTCTGTCTTTTGTATAGCTGTTTCAGAAGCCTAAAAAGGGGCAGACATAAAAGCCTCTGATGCATTTTTATTTGGAAAATAAATGCCACCATAAGTAGGGTGCACTACTAAGCACAGCCCTGCAGATAGCTCAGGTCTTCTGTCCGCAGTCACCTACGTAGGCAGGCTGTACTTTTGAATACCCAGCATCAGGCACTTGGTGTTTTAACCTCTCGCTTCCTTTGACAACAGCCGGAAGCACCCGGAACAGGGGTTTGTTTCACACAATTAAAGGAATGGCCCTGCTTGACCACTACATCGGGTTAGTCAAGTCTGGGAAAAAAAGGAAAGTGTCAAAATACATGATACAAAAAGTCCTGCAGCGCTGAGTGAAACTGGCTTCCTTTATCTGGCCAGTCTAGCTTTAGTGTAGTTATTTAGGATTATATCACAGCACAGTAAATAAAACCAGCAGCCTTGTAGTAGTGTAAGCTTTTCATACAGCATCCGGTATATCAGCCTTTTCTGAAGAATGGGAAGGGTCTCTAAGGATGAGGCTCAAGAATAACGGCAGCTGCGTGTTACTGCGGTATGCAGAGTGAGGGAGGATCTCTCTGTAAACACTGGGCACGAGTGCAGCTTCTCTTCCACGTGTGTCCCAGGCTCTATGGTGTGAGGATACCATCTGCTTTGCTACTTGGTTCTGTTTTTCAAAAGCAAAATATCGCGTTTACCTATAACAACAAGAGCAAATGGTTTTACTTGTGCATGCCTTATAACCTGTGCTGCTCGGATCAGCTCCCTTTTTTATGTTAGAGGCCTGTGACTTTTCTTTGAGTTTGTTCATGGAAATTCATTCTCTGAGCAAGGAGCGAGTAGTGGTGTCAAGGTATCCTGAGTGACTTTAGGCATGAGATGGGTAGGACAGTTGTTGCTGAGCCTGTGTAAAGGTGCTTCTCTAAACTGCTGTGCAAACCTTGGAGAACCGAGGTGCCATAAAGCTTCTACAGAGGTGCTATACATCTCCTCCGCGGGAGGGCTGTGAGGAGCGTCACACATCTGAGGCCTGGAGGAGATCTGGTCAAATTTGACTCCTGATCTGCATGTAGGACAGAGTTCAGCTTCCCGAGTAGACCACAACTGAGCAAGGGTTTGTAAAAATTTTAGACCGAGGGACCAGTCTTTTTGGAGCCTGATACAGCCTGACTCCCAGCCTTGGGAGGCTTTACCTTAAAATCAGCAGGTAAAGCAGAGCCGAACTGCAGCGGTGCACCCCGCTTCCAGGGCTGGCATGAGGCCTCTGGTTGCCTGCCATGAACAGTCTGTTTTGTTTTTTTTTTTTCCTCTGGGATGGTCAAGCAGTTTCCCAGCACATTAGCAAGCAGCCTAATGCCACGGTGTTCACAGTAGCAAAAGGGTTCGTGGAGATGGGCTACCCAGGATACAGCCCTTTGTTTTTACCGTGCGTTGTCTGTTCTCCCGGAGGATCATTTTTAAACACCCAGTGACTCGTTACTGAAGCAACACCGTGACTGTAATTTTGAAGCCCCTGGAAGGAACCTCTGAATAAACATTGCTTAAAACCAAATCCTTCTGTTCCTGGCTTGGGTGGAAAGCATTGGACTGGCAGCACCCAACTGAAAAAAAAAAAAAAGGGATGCAAAAAATACATGGCAAACTATGCTAGTGTGATCACAAGCCCTCACTGACAGAAGAAGCACGAGGAAGCAATGTTGATGCAAGTTAGAAGTTTCTCAGATAAACAACATAATCCCAGTATTATATGAGAATGGCCTGGGATGGATAATGTCTGGAGTGATCCATTACAGGAACTTCCAGTAACTTAAGGGAGAACTTTCTTAAAAGTTTTGTCTGTAGGTACGTTTTACAATGTAGTAGGTGACTGTGGGAGAGGAACAGTCTCATAAATTCAATATATTTTTAGATTCTTTTTAAAAAACTCTTATGTACGTAAGCTCTATTAACCTCACACCCAATTCAGCAGGAGTTCTGTCATGGGAAGAGAACTGACCCCGCGCTCTGCAGACCATATCGCTTCCAGTTCCTGTCTTCCCTGTCCTCCGATGCTAATTCAAGGAAAAGCAGCTGCAAAACCCACTGTCTTCCCCCACCTGCCAGGCGTGGGTGTTCCTCCCTCACCTAAGGCACGCACACTCAGTGCAGTAGCTGGCGCTACCAGGCGCACTGCCTTGGCCTACTCACGTCGAACCAGACCTGTACTGTAAACTGGTATGGCAGTCACCTCCAGGAGGAAGAATCCAGTGATTGTTTCATGGTGCAGGGCCAGAGGTTACACAGCAATATTTGGGCAGCAAGAAGAAAAGCCTGTGTTGTTAACATAGCAGAGAGGAGGTAGCAGGTTAGCTTCAGGGACTTTCCCTGCAGACCTCACCTCAGTCAAGCGACACTCACTGTGAAGTCTGGCCAGGATGCTAGGATTCCTTACAGCAAACACTGTTACAGGATCTTTACTGAGCATTTGGGCAGAAACTCTGTTCTACATCTTGCATACATTTCTAAAGATAGTTAAGTAGCTCTGGTATAGAATTCCCTCCAGCTGAGCACAATGCCACGTCTTGTATGAGCATATGTAATTTGTCATTTTATGCCTTTGGTTTACAGTATTTGTGTTTTTTTGTTAGAGCTAAGTAGCACCGGTGGAGGTTAAGATGTCAGCATTTCCACTATAAACCCATCTCTTTCTGAGGGTTAGGTAACATTTCTTTTATACCACACTATACTGAAATTGTGCCATGCAGATGCTGTCCAGGACGCCAGGCATTTATTTTTCACCAAATTTTATTTGAAGTCATTATGGTAGTTAATGGTTTAGAAAAATGTCAAAAAATGTAAATTCTAAGCTTTTTTTTCAGACACTGTTCTTGCATTATATACTTCAAGAATAGCTTAACATTTCCTGTCTCTTAGCCACTAATATAGACAAACCAAACGGAGACAACGTAATTGAATGTCCCGCTTTGGAAGGTTTAAGCATAGCCTTTCTATGTAAAGAATTTCCAAAGCCACAGCTCACACTCAGTCATCCAGGATTTTGTGCTGTGGAGAACAGTAACACAAGACGTCCTGCTGGAGTAGGTGGGAAATACCTCCACAAGCTAAGGTGGAAGACTCCCGGAGCCTGAACCTAGTATTTTAAGCCTCTGTCAGTAAGTGGGGACGCTTAACACCTCAGTGGGAGGAGCAAAACGTACATAGCTCTGATCTCAGCAAGTGGGTGGTGTAACCATCACATCGTGTGGTCTGTGCTAATGGGCAGTCAATGGGAAGAGGAGACCAAGCTCCCTTACACCTGCTGGAGAATCTGTGCTTGACAAATAGAAGATACTGTAGCAGTAGCAAGCAGCTGTGTCAGAACTTGTCTGGAACAGAAAGGTGGTGCATTTGTAGCTACTAATAGTAATTTTGCTGTGTTCAACTGTCAGAAGTACATGTAGACTTGTGTTACTAACATTGTCACATAAAGCGTGAATGTTACTCTTGGAATGTTTATACCCTGTGCAGTTACAGAGAGAACATGCCAAGATCCTCAAAGACTTATGTTTCCTCTTTTTCTTTTATCCCACAGGTAATAACTCCAGTCAGGTCAGGACAAAGTTATGTTTATGAATTCCCTTCCAAATACCAGAAGGATGCCTACGATATCCCCCCTGTTCGCCCTCTCCAAGGGGTAGGTACCAGTAAAACTGCCAACAGCACTGACAGGGCACAAAAGCAGATGAATTTCTACCAGAATTTTATGAGCAAAGCAAGTTCTGTCATTTCAGAGAGAAAATATGTTTTAATTAGATGCAGTGGCTTATTCACAGAGCGTAGAAGTATTTCAAAGTTGTATTTAATGTTGACTAAGATTTGGCAGCACACCAAATGCAGAAGTCCCATTTGTTTTCTGTGTTTTGATCAAAGAGTATATCTAAACAGAATAAACTTGCTGCCTGGGAACAATTTTTTTTCCTTTGTTGTTGCATAGTTGACAGTAATTCACTCAGTAAGGGTAAAATTATCGCCTAGATGAACAGCTTCTATGCAGGGAATTGTTTCCACCACATATCTACTGCACCATGTCACTGAACTTGAAATATATCTTCGTTCTGGGAAACACCCTTAGCATTCAATCTCCAAGACCACAGACATCTAGAATGGATGCTTGCAGGACCTGTAACTCAACAACCCTGCATCTCTGCATGGCCCTTTGACAGAGCAGCTCCTCTAGGGAGCAACACTGAAGCCAGTAGTACATAACACAGACTGACACCAAGTGGCTGGAACTGTTGGGAAGTCTGGGTTAAGAGACCTTCAGACAGTGGCCTTAGACCACACGCAGAACCCACTGTAATCTAGGACATGCCACCAAGTGGGACATTTGAAACATCTGACAGCTGTACGTTCTGCTGGTAAGACACCTCACACTGCATCCAATAAAGCAGATAGGCGCTGCTGGCAGGGGCAGCCTCAGTTTCAGAGAATTTCGTGTGTACTAGTACAAGCTTATTCCCCAGTCCCTCTAATCTCTATCAGTAAGAGCGTGATCAGTTCTGGTCACATAAGTATACTGTTCACCCCAACAAGTATCTGTAATAGACTGGCCTTGATTTAACTCTCAGGATGGAAGTCAGCCATGACTTCCTGTCTCCAGCCTGCCTTCCACATAATTGCCCAGTGAGGACCTAGCAAAGTGCCTTTCCTCCTAACTGTCCAAAATACCAGGCAAATCCAAGCAGCTCTCCCATATAAAACAAAGTTGAAGAGCTCTCATCATCTTCAGGCTGTTTGAGAGGAAACACGGAAACCAAAAAAACTCATCTGAGATCAGACCTTTCCTGAGGTGACTTGTTTCTGTAACCAATTTATTCTTTCTTTAGATATATGACATTCCCCCCACATCGGTTAAGGGGCCTGCACTTCCAGTTCCGATGGGAGAAGCAAAAGCTTTAGGAGTCTATGACATACCACCTGCCAAAGGGGTAAGTATTATGCTGTTTTCACAAGAACCTGTATTTTCATGTCTGACCAAAGACGTGTTTAAACAAGAGCTCATGTATGATCCTGAAGGAAAAGGACACTCAGTACTTTAAAGATTTCTTTAGGTTTTTAAACTGTTAAAACTGGTAAAGTGAAGCAGTGAATCAAAATTATTAAAGTTATGGAGTGTGAATTGATAATTAGACCTACATTATCTTTGTGGCAGCACGCTGCTTTCTTGGATTTTGCTGCTTGTGAGAATTTGCATCAAGATGAATGTTAAAAAGTGAGATATTAAAACTGATGCTCAGTCAAACTCAGGATAAGTAGCTGACTCCATGAAAGTCAATGGCAGATCTTCCATCCCAGCATTTTATAGGCTATATGGAAGATGTAAAATATTTTGCTATTCTAGCCGAAGATATCATGGTTTGCTTTCTTTGATTCAGGTCTATGCTACACCTCCATCTGCATGCCGAAATGATACAGGCCTGAGGGAAAATTTGCAGGATTTTTCGTCTCCAGTGGGCCACAGTGTAAGACCAGAAGGAGTATATGATATTCCTCCTCCCATCACCAAAGCAACTGGGAAAGAACTTAATAAGTTTTCTCCTGAGAGCCTTTTATTGCCAGATGGAGTGCCCCAGAAACAGAATGTTTATGACATCCCTATGAACCATCAAAACCATTTTCTTGGACAGCAAATCGCACCTCAAAAAGATGTTTATGATACCCCAAGGGGAATTGCATTCCCAGGACAACAGACAGGACTGAGTGAAAGTCTCATCCCAGAAGGAAGAGAAGGTATATATGATGTGCCACCACCAGTCCTCCAAGACACTAAAGGCTTACAGGATGTGACTGATGGGATCAATAGGTTGTCTTTCTCCAGCACAGGAAGTACAAGGAGTAACATGTCCACATCTTCAACAACATCAAAAGACTCTTCTATATCAGCATCAACTGCACAGGACAAAAGACTAATCCTTGATCCAGACACTGCTATAGAGAGGCTTTATCGCCTCCAGCAGATGGTGGAGACAACTGTCAATAACCTCATGGCCTTCATTACAGTAGAGTGGCGGTCTTATGGATATATGGAGAAACACATCAATGAAATTCACACTGCTGTGGATAAGGTAGAGCAGTCGCTGTTGGAGTACCTCCAGTTTGCAAAAGGATCAGCAGCGAATGCTTCCTGCCTGTCCGAGTTCAGCCTTCTTAACAAAATGAGGAGGGAGGTGCAAAGGCTGGAGGACTCTCACCAGATCCTTACCCAAACCAGTCATGACTTGAACAGCTACAACTGGTCTTTGAATGTTCTAGCTGTCAACAGACTGCAGAACAAGTGTGATGACCTGGATCGGTTTGTTATGGTGGCAAGGACAGTCCCGGATGATGCCAAGCAGCTGACCACTACCATCAGCGTCAATGCAGAGGTGCTCTTCAGACAGGCATTGAGCAGCTCATGTTTCAAAAATGTAGCAGACAATATCATGAACACTCCTGACTATGTATATGACAATCCTCATATGCAGCATCATGGAGAAAAAGCACAGAACCACTGCAGTTCCCTTCCTCCCCACCTGAGTAAAGGTCAGCACCCTCACAATACCACCAGTGGGGGCTCAGAAAAGAGCTGGATGGATGACTACGATTATGTTCACCTGCAGGTAAGTAAACCCAACACCTTTGGCTGCACAAGGCCAAGTAGTTGTTGATGCTTCTGTTTGCAGGAAGGTAGCAATCAAGATTGTTACACTAATACATGTTCAAGAGTAATTTCACCAGGGCGATTACTTGCTTTCGGATAGGACTGTTGCATACATACTAGCAATAGCCTTTTGCTCTGCCACAGTATCCTTTTCTTCTCCATACTCTTAGTGGTGCCCTACCAGTGAAAAAGGCCAATACAAATAAGCCTGGTTTTTGACCTATGAGTTGTCATTTAGCGCCGGAGCAGTTTTGATTTAACACAGTGTCTTCTTCTATTATGCAAAACAGGGGAAAGAAGAGTTTGAAAGGCAACAGAAGGAGCTGCTGGAAAAAGAAAATATCATCAAGCAGAGCAAAATGGAGCTAGAGCATCATCAGGTATGTTCGCTCAGGTGCAATAATCACATTGAAATGCAGTGTTCCTTGCACGTAAGGAGCACTGGTCAAATAAAACATCATGGCTGTGAGGTGTGCATGAGTACCGGCATACGCAGTTGGAAAATCCCAGGTGCTAGATGGTGAAGACGGCAGGTATTAGGTCTTGGCTAAACAGTAGCTCCAGGTTAGTTTCTTTCCAAGTGGGACTTGTGCCAGTCAGGCTCCACCATTAACGGATTTATCAATGCAGAGGACAAGGACACGCACTGTAATGCTCCAAATGAGAAATGGTGAGCATCAAGATTTTAGCACCTCCCTGGCCACGTGCATCTGTGACAGCGATTACTTGTGCCACAGACAGCTTAAGTATTTGCTGCAGAGTAGCTGTTCTGAAGATCAGCATCTCTGCCCCGTTCATTTCCTTGTTGCCACTTAGTAACAGAGTGGAAGCACAGCCGCAGCTCTCAGTGTTTGGAATGACATCTCTTGTGGCAGGAATAAGCCTTTGCCTTGAAAATAATTTTCAACCATCTCAATTTAAGAGACTAATTATTTTTTTAATACAATGCACCATTGCAGTGGGCCCAGTGCATACACATAGTGAAAAGCAGTCTCTGTCTCCAGAAGTTTACCACAGAGGAGAAACAGATTTCTGCAACGTCTCACAGCGGATCAGTCACAAAGCCAGCTTGAGAACTTGGCTTTCCTGACCTGCAATCCAGTGCCTTAATCACTGGACCACACTGAATATACACGCCACCTGCACATCTGTTCAGTGAACATCAATACCATTAACTTAAATACTGTGCTTAACATCACTTTAAATGCTAAAAAAAGCAGGTCAGCTAAGATTGAGGGCTGTCGCTTTGCCCTCACATTAATTCTTCAATATGTTGTTGCCGTATCATATGGCAGAAAATTGTACAAGCAACGTGGAGGTGAGAGTTAAAGGTTTGTCATCTCGAAATCCCACAGAGATGGCAGCTTTTTAAAGACTGTGTAGGAGTCATTGCCACTTGGATCCATCTCTCTCACTTGTGATTTCAGAATATTCCAAGTGAGCAACAGTGTGTAAATTCAGAAGGGTTGTTGTTTTTTTCTTAAATGCAAATAAAGAATTTTAGATGTTTTTCTCTTCTGAACTCTGTGTATTTGGATTTATGGTAACCAGAGCACTTGACTATCCCTCTCTCTCCAAAATAAAAGATCTTAGAAAACACATATACTAGTTGTTATTTAACATAAGGCCAATCTAGGATACTCGGGGGTATCGTGAGGCATAAGGTGAAGCTGTAATACATAACAACGTCTTACGAGAATATTCTTTGAAGAAAGCCTTTTTATTTGCCTTTCAGATTAATCAGTTTCAACGTCTGGAGCAAGAGATCACAAAGCCGGTAGAGAACGACATCTCAAAATGGAAGCCGCCTCAAGCTCTCCAGACTGCAAACAGCACCGCCACCTCCCATGACAGCCAGCTGCTTTTATTCTATTCTGACCAATGCGAGACTCACTTCAACTCCCTCCTAAATGCCATCGACGCCTTTTTCAGTTGCGTCAACGCTTCTCAGCCCCCCCGAATCTTCGTGGCTCACAGCAAATTTGTCATTTTGAGCGCTCACAAACTTGTGTTCATTGGGGACATGCTCACAAGGCAAGTGACGACTCAGGACATATGCAACAAAGTGATGAACTCCAGCAATCAGTTGTGTGAACTGCTGAAGAGTGTTGTTCTGGCTACCAAGATGGCTGCCTTGCATTACCCCAGCACAGCAGCCCTACAGAAGATGGTGGACCAAGTAACAGAGCTGTCTCGTCATGCACAGTTGTTCAAACTCTCGCTGGTCCAAATGGCGTCCTTATGAAACGCAGTGGAATCCAGTCCACGCACAGCAAAACAGAAAAGCAAAAAAACTGGAGCTATTTTTATGTAATATTTTTTTTTGAGATCTTTTTTATGAACTATTTTAAATACATTCTTATGCATTAGAGAATCTAATGAAATCAGGGATCTGGTAGTTTATCTGATTCTGTATTATGTTTCTAATAAGCATTTAGATATGTATGCACTGCATATATGTATATGTCGCTACATTCCCTAAAACTCAATTAAGCACCTTAAAAATCATGCATCGGGTAAGCAGCGCCTATCTTTTGTATATACTGCCTGTTTCTTTTGTGTATTTGTTAACTGGATGCTGCGCTCTTCTTATTTCATTCCATCTTGATTTTGGCACATGGATTTGGTTGTGAAACCTACTTGTAGCAATCCATGAAGCAAGTGTAATGGTTCTCATAGAACTCCATTCCCTTCTTAGAAATTACTTTTTGTAGGTTAATTCCATGAAATTTAATTCTCCTCTTGATGTTACTTTTTTATGTACGGCATTCGATCATTCTGAGTAGCATATATGCACAACTGCAACAAGCAACGCATCAAACAACGCATACAGCATTTGTGAGAAAAGCATTTTTAGGCCATATAAGAAGCGGAACCTTCTAAGGAGGAAGGCAGTATCATATATATTTAATATCTTGTGGCATTCAGATTTCGCTGTTTCTAATAACTGTACATCATGGGATTTCAAGACGTGGATGGATTCCCAGCAATGTGAATTCATACACGTTTACCTTGTATGACCTTGCATTCGCAATTCATTTAAGAGTCAGGCTCGAAAGCCTTATTGTTCCTGGACTCAGAGTTATCCTGAGAGCATCCCAGGATCCACGGGGCTCACTTTTGAGGCTGCAGATGAGCAATGTCTCAAAATACCAGTCCCTTCCGAAGGGATTAATGTACAAATTGTAATTCATATGGAAAGAAAACAGCTTAATTTGAAATAACAGATATTTAAACACCTCTATAGCATATACACAATTTAATGAAGAAATAGCACTTATTTTTCTAGGACATATTCTTGGGAATTAATTGCATCTGTCCCAGTTCTGACTTCCATTCAACTACTGGGCTTTTTTTCCAAATCCCGTTGCATATATGCTGGTCCTTCTGCACTACACTGTTGCCAAAAATTACCTCCCATTTTAATGGGGCCATTCTGTCAGTAAGTACACACCATCCCACCCAGTAATTTTCAATTTAGACCCTTGAAAATTGTTAGCAGAGTGGTAGACACCTTTAGAAATCTCACGTATGCTGGTTGCTCCAAAACACACATAAACTTACTTGCCTTTGTTGCCTTTTGTGAACCCCCTAAAAATAAGGCACGGAACACCAGTTGCCTGTGATCCTCAGACTGGAAGCCACGCTTCAAAGTGGGCCATAGCTCAGGTAAATTCCAGGTCATTCTGGTGTTTTTGAAGTAGAAACACTACTGTCCTTGCATAATTCAAGGTAGTCCCACGTTGATGTGCTCCGAGTGTTTGCAGCAGCGAGCCCATCGCTGGTAAATACACACTCGTGAGATCAGTAGCAGCGAGAAGAAAACAGGCACTTCTGCCTAACTTCCCTTCCCAGTTTGCATCTGAACACGTGCCTTACTGAAATGGGATTTGTCGTCTTCGGTAGCAAAACCATTTCAGCAGTGTATGAAATCTTGCAGCCTTAATGTCTTGTCTGAGAGTGAAGCTACCACAATGTTGGTTCCAGAGTCTGCAGAACGTTCCTGGGAAGGCCAGCGGGAGCCAGCACAACCTCAGCTGCCCCAGAATCGGCTCCAGGGCTTCACTCTGGCACAACAGCCGGCAAGGGCGGTTGGCAACTTATAGCCGGTTACCAAAAAGCAATCCACATGGACCTGTTTTGTGCTAGTGTTGTTTGTGATTCTTTTGAATTTCCTTGTCCAATTTTTTCAATGTATATTCTTAGAAAATGAAGAAATATTTTGATGTTCATGGTTTGCACTTTCAAAGGGAGAACCTTTATTGCAAGCCTGTATTAGTTCGTTGTTTTCTAGAGAGTAATTTTAAAATTATTAAATTACTAGCTTTTTTTGTACAAAAAAAGGCAACTCTTGGTCTTATTTTTTCTTGTTTTCTGAGCCATCTAAGCATATTAAAAGGAAATATTGCTGCTTGCTAATAATATCAAAGCCATTCTAAAATGAGGAGTTCACTTTCCATCTTTTCACTGATCAGTGCTTACCGTGTGCAGTGAGAACTTGAGGGTATAAGAGAAAGGGACAGACAGTTTCTCTGCCTGTCCAGAAGAAGCAGGTGAAGCATTTATCCAACTCAGCTACACAAGGCATCAAGTCCAAAATACAACCATCAGGGCCTGCGGGGCACCGGGCCACGCTCCTGCCCCGTTCCCGGTGTCTGTTCCCGCTGCGCGAGCTGCGTCCCAAACCACCTCCTCACAGCGCAGGCGCTGGTCCTTGAGGCGAACGGGGCAGTTCCTCTCCACACCGTCCCGCGATGAGGTGAGGTGGCAGGACGCAGACGTGACTGCCCACCCATTCTGGCCTGCTCCCCCTCTCCAGCATTTACTGGTGAAGCCACCAGTAAATCCACGCAGGAACTGGAAGAGCGACTTCACTCAGTGCAGCCATCCTTCCCCCCCCCAACCCAACGGTAAGAGCACCCCTCTTCTACCACATGCCAAGCTGAGCATTATCTCGGTGCAGGTTCCATCCGAAAGAGCCACGTGGCTTTAAGGATCACGGAGTCTTTCCCAAAAGTTACTTTTCCATTTCACTGTTGCTGAGGCGCTGCCCTGCCTCCCATCAAACACCCTGGGCGCACAGGAGGAGAGAAAAAGGCTGGGACTGGCTCCGCACTCACGCCAGCTCCCGGCTGCCACCGAAAGACGTCCCTGCTGGGGAGCGTAAGTGCAGCGAAAGCCTCGAGAGCAAAGCGCCTGCTCTGGCTCGTTGTGTCCTCGCAAGGGGACAGCCGGTGGTGCAGGGCTGCTTCCCGAGAGTGCTCCATTTTGTTCCGCTGCTAAATTTAAAAAGGTCAACTGACAGCAAAGGAGGGACTGGACAACCAAAATGGTTCGGAATAGAAACTAGAGCCTCTTTGCTCTCCTCCCTGAGCCGCAGTGTCCCCACGCAGTTGCCAAGAAACTGCTGCTGTTTGGCAACCAAGGCGATGGTCAGCGTGAAATGACTGTCTGATGTCCAGTGTGGAAAAAAAGCAGACTTTTTGCCACTGCCTCACACTAGTGGCAAATGTGGAACACACTTGGCTCCTTACTCCAGACATTAAGTAAATACTAATTCATATTAATTAGAAAAATGCTTGCTTTCTCTTCCAGGATGATGAGCGAGGGAGAAAGAGGAGAGAGAAAAGCCACCCTTGAAACGGGCAGGTTTTAGAGATATTGTCAATTCATACTGATATATGACACGGGACATACTTCATCGTGCCCCATACTGCACAACCCCCTGCTGCTGCCTCTACCGTTTCTCCCAAGCCAGGGCTGCGCAGCTTCTGCGTTTTCATTAGCTGTGCAGTACTGCGACCTTGGCAAACCCACAGCCTGCTGTTCCAGCAAAGGCAACATGGGTGAAGGAAACCGAGTTCCCACACCATCGCCTGATGCTAGATTACACTCCAGCATCTTCACATCCCCCGTAACTTCTAGACCCTAGAGCTTCTGGCACTCTCCGACATGTACATCTGGGCCGCGTTTCAGAAATGTCCCTCTACTACCAGCACTCTTCAGAGTATTGCTATACCGGTAACACCTTCCCGCTGCCCACGAGCTAAGCATCTGTAGATGTTCTGCTCCAAATCCAGCTTTTCCCTGTTGAACCCCACTTCCAGACTGCCTGCTCCATCGTAATGTGCCTCAGTCTCAATCATAAGGCTTTAGAAACTCATCGGATGTACTCCAAAGGTAGTTCTTCACCCTCCCTTGCCCCTTTCTCCTCTCACAATGTTCATGGCATTAGTCCATAGAATAGAATCATAGAATCGTTAAAGTTGGAAAGGACCTCTGAGATCATCAGGTCCAACCGTTAACCTAACTGCCTGGTCCACCTCTAAACCATGTCCCTAAGCACGACATCCACGCGGTTTTTGGATACTTCCAGGGACTGCGATTGCACCGCTTCCCTGGGCAGTCTGTTCCAATGCCTAACCGCTCTCTCCATGAAGAATATTTAGACAGGAACATTTCTGGGGCAAAGACGGGGACTTGCCAGTCTCGGAGGACAACACAGAGCATTCCTCCCACCTCTGAAACATGCCTACTCGTTCATCTTAATCTGTTACACTGGCAGTTTCAAAAGCAACATATACACATCACGAATCAACAGAGCTCTTTTTCTGCTAGAAGATTTTTCCATCTCAGAGTTGGACTGTCCAGATAACATGGATTTTTTTTTTTTTAAACCATTTCTTTTTGCTATTTGCACCCAAATTCCACCTAAGACAGCAGCTTTCTCTGTCTGAAGAGCCCTGGATATAGCGGTGTGGTTTTTCAACATCAGAGTTAATCTACAGTTATATCTAGTGCTGCAACGTCCTCCCAGAAGTTCTTCCGACTCAAAGAGGATGTTGAATCCAGGCTTGAGAGCACCTGGATAAAGTGAACGGCAGCAGGAGAAACATCTAATCCAGCCTTGGCATAAACCTGCTGACTTCAGAGAGAGCAGGAGTGACATGACACTTAACCTCCTGGGAGCTAGCATAAGGGCTAGCCCAGACTCTTACTAACTCATACCACCTCAGTTTCCCTCCAACGAACTGCCCAGAGGCAATTTTACTTTGATTAAATTAGAGCCAAATTTGGAGTGCAGTTCACATCGTTAGCAAGGCCTGATCATGCTGGACATGCTGCCAGCTGTTGGAATCACTTAGGAAACACAAGTACATCGTTCTCCATTCAAAAACGAAATATTGAGTCTTTGGTGCCCGTGAGCTATGCAGGGCATGACATAGTCAGTCAGCAGCCTGGCTTGGGAGGAGACACCTTCCCAGGGTATTGCTTTGTGCCTCTGGGGACCTGCTCTGGGTTCAGAGCAGGGTGCTCTTCATCCCACCACCTTCCAGGTCAGTGGCTAGGACCGCTTAGGGATGGCCTCCCAGAGCAAAGGGCCAACAAGGACAGTTTCGGGTCAAAACGTCAGGGCATAGCTGGGTACGCACGCTGCTGGCTGTTGCACAGCCCTCCTCTTCAGCCTTGCAGGGCAGCAGAAAATCAGGAGTTGGCAGCTCCATGGCAAGAAGCGAGGAGACAAAAGCTCCTTGTGCCTCCTGATAAACCCACGTCTCCACAGCGACATGGGCTTGGCTCACAGTTGCTGTGAATTTCTGAGCAGGAGAAGCTGAAACGCTGCGAGGGAGAAGCAATTCTGAGCAGAACATGACTTTCCCACCTCTCCTGGGGTTTAATTTGCAAGAGTAACCTCCTCACGGGAGTTTGTGCTTCAATTATGTCTTTTCAGCAGACAGTATCAGGCTAGGCTCAACCTAGAATGGATCTGCAATTTATTTTCTTCTTTCTGCACCTCTCTGGATTTAACTTCTGGCCCTGCATCCCCACAAGCAAAGTCCACCAAGTCAATGTTCCTCATAGGAGTCCACCTTGTTGCTGTTGACCCCCCCCATCTCCACGAGTCCTCCGAGTCCCTGCTGAGGGAGAAGCCCAACGCCTGGGAAACTTGCGCCCAAGGAGCATGGCTGCAGCTGCAACAGCCTCAGCATACGTACCGCCTCCCTGACAGGGGTTTCTTTTTCTCTGCTGAACACCAAGAGACACGATATCTTTTTCTGTACAAGCAGCAACTTGATACCTCAGGCTGACTACAGCAAAAACAGAACGGGGGGAGCACAGAGTATCGGGTCTACAGGAGATATATAAAGCTCATCTCATCCACAACACGCTGCCTCGGCTTTGCGGCACAAGCAGCAGCAGCCGCCTCCGCAGGCAGCGGGCTCCCAGAAGGTTACACATACCATAAGCACAAACAAAAAAATCACGATTCCCTGGTTCCATGCACGCTCGCGCCCACGGGGTATCAGCTTCTGTCAGCCAAGGGAGGGATGTAAAAGTCTCGCTGCTGGCAGGGGGTGGGGGCTGTCCCCTGAGATCAGGGGGATTTTTTTTTTTTCCCCTCCTTCCCTGTAATTTCCCTTCATTACAGGAAAAATGATCAGAGCTCTTGATGCAAAGCTGCAAGAAACCAAATCCAAGAGGTCCTTTGTAGCTTCCTACTTAGCTAGCTTTATCTTGCTCAACGCTGCAGCCAGGGCTACCCGAACCATGGCCAACCAGGAAGGTGCAATAACAATGTCCCAGAAGCATCTGCTATTTATATGAAGGCAGACTTCAGCATGGTTAAATGAAGGTTGCAGTGAAGGACAAGCAGAAAAATCTGAAAGAGGAGAGCAGAAGAGAAGGGGAGAGGGGGAGAAAAGAGAAAAAAAAAAAAAAAAAAAAAGCCGCCTGTTCTGGCTTTAGATTGTCTTGCAGAAAGGAATCAAGGTATATCTTAAAGCTTTTTGGGCAGGTAGAAGGCTCCAGTGCATTTTCCTGTGCAGTAATTCAAGTCTGCCTTTATTCCCAGTTGAGCTCGAAGAGAAAAAGCCACAAGGGTGAGTGGCCATGAACAGGAAAAAGAGAAAAATGGACTTTTACTGTTTTTTTTTACCTTGTGCTTTGTTTTCATGAAGAATGGTAAGAGCAACCCACCCAAAAGCCTTTTATCTCAGGAGGTGATTTGAGCCAGAAACGGGTACCTGCAATTAACTTGCGTTCCAGAAGGGGAGAAGTTAACTTATTTGGCTTTTCTTCATGACACATTTCAAAGGAAAATTAATTTTTGATAAATGAGAATGAACATGTGCGTTCTGCAGCACGTGACCTGCAGTCAGTTTCAGGCCTCACTGCTCAAGACACGGCTTTCAGTTGCCCACTCGCAGATTTACTTAAGGAATGAGCACAGCCCTGCCGGCAACCTATATCACTTTCATAGTAATTGCTACGATGACCAAAGGGACATTCCTAGAGCAGGACTGCACTGCACAGGACACCTCATTCACCCGCATACATAGGCAGAAGTAGGTGGATGTGGGATCCACCATATCCATCCCGCAGCAGGGGGAGCTGCCTCTGCACACCGAGAAGTGAAATCCACATGTCCCACAGACGCCAGCAGCACACAGAACCACCAGCTCCGAGGAGTAAAGCTGCTGAAGGCACAGAGATACACGAATGAGAAAGCCTCTTTCACGCTCCCTCCTTTCTTCTCTGTGGGGATGGTGATGCTGAGAAGCACCCCAATTTGGATGAGCCCATCTCTGCTCCCAGCATGCGACACCCTGGATGCAGTTCGTCTCGCCTACCTGAAGACATTTGCATGTGAGGTATCATCAGGGTTCCCTGTAAAACTGAATAGGGAGAAATAGGCTCAGTAAAGACCACGCTGTGTGATTAAATCTACATTAGGATGAGAGAAACTCTCCCCAGGCTCCAATGATTAGGTCTCCTTAGGTCTTCAAGGACAACTGAGACAAGTAGCTGCAAATGACCATACCATGGGCTCCTGAACTTTGAGCATGATGAATCCTACCCACAGACCCTACATCTGCCTCCTGAAACTCGGTGCAGCCGCATACACAGGTCAAGTCACAAACTGAACACTAAAACACCTTAGAAACTTGGGGATCCCTCCTGGCCCATCAAGCCTGCAGCTGGTATCGGTACCATCAAAGCGTTGGTCCCGAGGGTTCAGCAAGTCAGAGCAGCCCTGGAGCCTGAGCCCGCAAATGGTGCGAGCCGCATCTGAGCTGAGTCCCCCCGGCCCTGCCACCTCCCCCTGCGCTCAGGCAGCCTACAGGCTTGGGGTCAGGTTTGATCCCAAAAGTCCCATCAGCCAAAATGCGCTCTGTGCTAGATAGGAGAAAAGCCAGACACGCAGGTAGCTCACACCTCTGCGCCTCCACTCTCCCAGCAGTTTTCTTGCCAGCTCTGGACCTGTAGCAGTGCAGCGTCCAGGTAGTCCCGGAGGGCTTGCTTAGGGGCTCACGGCTCCCAGCCTGGAGGCACTCCTCTGTTAGTTTGCTTTTTCTCATACCGGGGCAGAGAAACACAGGGAACTAGGCAGAAAAATCAGGCAGATGTTCTCAGGGTCACAGAGACAGTTGTTTCGGTGACGCTTAGCTCCCCTTCAATAAGCAATCCTGCATACATCCCTGCCTTGCTGGAAAAGCATAATACACAGCTTCAGCCACTCATTTCCAGGGAGAGCGCGTGCCAGATGCAGAGCTACGTAGCTGTACATCTGGAGCGGGTGTCCTTTGGCACGGGAAGGGCTGAATCACCAAGGAAGGCTAAAGGAGCTTCATGCGACTGAACAGCATTTAATTTTGAAGTGTGGGTTTCAAAATGATTTTCTGACAAAGTGAGTTTCTTTTCTTTTACTAGTTAAAAAACATTTTGTGAAAGATCTTTTTCATTTACTCTGACTGCTTCTCCACTGCCAGCACATATGCTCCATCCCATTTTTGTCTGGTTTTTTCCCTCATATGAGGACGAGGATGACACAACCGCAAACAGTACGTACCTTACACAGCAAGTACATCCACCCAGCTGAATGAGTTTTCACATCTACAGCGTTTGCACGTTTTTGTTTTTCTCTTCACAATATTTAGGAACAAACTCTCAAAGAGCTTGTTCTCAATGCTTCATCCAATGACACAAGCAAAGCCCTGTATCAGCGAGGAACCGCCTGTGCAGTGAACTGCAGGGGCAGCTGGCGGCACAGGAATAAACAGCCAGCTATTTGGGCACTGTGCTCATTAGCAGTTAACCAGACAGGGAAGCATCAAGACACTCACAAGCTGCTCCTGTACCACAAACCAGGCATACTACTACTGGGGGAAAAAAAAGCACCCGCTTGGAGGCCAGCACGAGATACCAGACCATCACCATGCAACCCAGACTCCTGCAGTTTACTGGTTTTCCAGCAGATGAATCTGCCTCAGGCTGCGCTAGCATAGAGGGTAATCCCACAATTCACATATTTCACATGGACCAGTACTCATCAGGTACTTATCAGAGGGTCCCCGCTACAGATAACTTTGCCTGCTCAAGGGCCCACGCTAGGGCAGTAGCACAGCTCCCTGTGGCATCTCTTCCGCAGCAAACCAAGATCTTTGGAGCAGCCCATCCAACCCATTTTACGTGGAATAACTCCAGTAGAAAATGCCAAACCTCTGCTTCCAGGCAAGGCAACAGAGAATGACATCTCCACGCCCTGTGAACGTTGCTCAGTTTCCCATCTTTTAGAAAAATAATCAAGTAGAAAGGTGAAATAAGTGTTTTGTACCTGAATGTATCTGTAGCCTCCCAGGAGAGGAGGCTGTCCATTCCCTTCCTCAGCAATGCTTCTTTTTCACAGACACAAAGATGAAGGCAAAAGCCTTACACACAGAAAAGCCGCAGCTGTGGCCCCATCACTAGCTGAGACGCATCTATTTTTAAACCTCATTCCATGCACACAGCAGCGAGTCCTCCAGGCCTGATTTGTCTCTAGCCCTTGCACTTTAGGTAAAGAACACAAATAAAAAAAAAAAAAAAAAAAAAAAAGGCTTTCTAAACCCTACCTTTTGCACAAGTAGGAACTAATTAGCTTTTCACAGCTTCCTTACACAGGTGAAAACAACTACACGGAGGGTGGGACAGTCTCACACCTGCCAACTGCAGCACAACGCCCAAAAGCAGAGCCCAGCACCCCAGGCCACGGGCACAGGTGGGCAGGAAAGGCTGCGGTCTCGTCCCACGTATTGCACTGAACGGCGCTCTCTTGCTGGTCGTTTGTAGCAGTAAACACGACAGCTCTTTGTAAAACAAAGGATTTGTTTTTCATTCTGGACTTTGGAGACTTTTTTAGTTGGGCGGGGGGGGGACACGACACACACGTGTGTGTGCAACATGCCATTGGTTTTGTTTTCTGAGCATCTCTAGCCATCAGCCTGCCAACATTTAAGGAGGTAAGAACTGCCCCGCTGGATCAGGCGGTGGTGCACGTAGCCCCATATTCGCTTTCTAACAGGGGTAGATGGCGATGTTCAGGATAAACTCACAAACCTGACTCTCCCTAGCGCTCGCCATCATTAGACCAGGGATGTTAGGAAATACAGCCCTGCCTGTACCTCTCCTTATCCTGTGAACTCGGGATTTGCCCATGGAAGTCTCCATTAGCCTGTATCTGCAGGTTCATGGATGTATCTTCATGACATCCTGCGGCAGCAGGTTGCAGGCTTTCACTACCTACTGCATGAAGTGCATTTGTTTATCTACGTGTGGGACATCTCAAGAAACCTGTTCCTGCAGCCACCGCTGAAGTACTTGGCTTTCCTAGAAAAAACCATGCCCCCAGCAGCGCTCCTGCTCCCTGTGGAGCCGCCTGCTGCCAGGCAGAGCTGCAGCATAAGAGCCAGTGTCAGCCCCAGCCCTGCGAGGTGATTACAGACAGCCCGGTTTTTCATCCCAACGCATTTATTCTCAGTCATGAGTTAGACGGTCTCGCCAAGCACTAAGGATCGTTACTACAAGAGCAGCAGCCCTCCAGACCCAAACAGCAGACGGACTCTTCAGGCACACACCTGCACAGCTGGGATAAGCCTTGTTTTCCTGGCAAGCCACACAGACTGAAAAAAAGAATTAAATTAAAAAGAAAAAAATGCCAGCAGCTCTCTCAGTGTAAATGTTAGCTCTGCTAATGGGGACTCACGGTTACTCCTAGGTAATAAATGAGGGGGTCAGTAAAGGGAAAACAGGTTTCTCCAAAGCCTTGTTCAACGAAGTGCTCCCTCCTTCTCCCTTAGCCTGAATACAGAGATTCGTCAGCAGGATAAGTCAACAAGGGTCCAACTGTATCTCTGTCTCATTGCTTTTCTCAAGGATTTCTGTCTTTACTGCAAAGAAAATGTGACGCAGGCTCTTTCTCCCCAAGCCTAATATTAACATAGGATTATTAGCATTGTATATTTAACATTAATATTAGACTACTGTTGGCCTACTATTAATATTAGACTTGGGGAGAAGATTTTAAAGTGAGGTGATCATGAGCCTTTGTTTTACCTGCTCGGTAACCAGGAGGATTTAGACCAGCTCTGGTGGGGTGGCATCTCACCTCCCATCTCTGCAGCGAAAATACGAGAAGCGCGAGGACACACAGTTGTCAATTGGTTTTGAAGAGATCTGGGCAGCAGGCAGCTTGCCCTTGCAATTAGACCGGGGGAAAAAAACCACACACCCAACCCGTTTCTGAAGCTGCTGTTCACAATATTACAGCATGTTTGTAACCCTGAGGCCTGAAGAAGTGCTGCTGTGTTTTGGTGGTTTTTACTTAAGCATGGTGAGAGGTAAGAAAAGGAGATCCCTCTTGGCACTTTTGAGACCTCCCTTCTTGGGGCAGATAATTTTTGAGGTCACTTTCCTTTACAAAGCAAAATCCAGTCGTCTTCCTGCGCTGCAGAGCAATGCGCAAGCCCCCCTAGACATGGGGCTCCACGCGTCCCACAGCTTTTTTCTGCGTGAAGCATAGGGCCAAACAAGAACCAGGCTCAGCGCCCCCAAGGAGCTGCCCTTGTACCTCCCAGCCCCACGAAACCCCAACAGAATTACAAAAAACAGCGACAGCAAATGCGAAGGAGATCAAGAGCCTTGGCGCTGATGGATGCTCAACATTTTCTCCTGCGAGGCGGACCTCTACCGGCAAAGCTTGAAGGCCCGTGCCATCTAGTGGTGAGAAGCCAGACCCAGTGCTCCCTTTCTACCCATCTTTGATATTAAAATCCTCCGGGGTTTCAGACTGGGTCTGCACTGCGAGCAATTCACCTGTTTAAGGCACCAGTCCAGGGATAACCACTTTCCCCTATCTATGCCATCACTCCAGGATTCAGGAGAAATGTGAGGACACCCTGGAAATCAGGACAAGGAAAAGCAAAATCAAGTCTGCCCTCAGTATCCAAATCATTTGGAAAGTGTAAAAACTAAGGCTGCAATAAGCATCATTGGTAATACTTAAAGCTTGCAGTTGTTAAATAAGCCTCGTGATTCTGGAAAACAAAGAGGCTACCACAGAACGTCAGTAGAAGACCAGCAAATGAGAGCCACAGAGTGAAATTCCCAGCTCCCTGCCTTCTGCCTTGGCTCGCCCCCTTCGCTGGCCTGGAGGAAGGATGAGCATTTTCCCACGTGGGAGTACCTGTGCCGGTTGTTTGTGAACATACCCCCAGCCCACTGGGGCCGGAGGCCGATCAGACCCGTTCTTCTCCTCCCGGAGAGACAAAGGCCAAGTTGCGCCAGGATCAAGAAGTCACAGCAGACGCGGTGCCACCCAGCCACAAAACCAAGCAGGCTTCAGGGGGTTTATCGGCGCTCGAGAACGCCATCGACGCCGCGTGCCCGGTGTGCCTGACCTAGCCGCGTCGCCTCTTTAGGGCCGCCTGGTTCGCGCCTTGCGGGCGCCAGCGCCCTGCGCCAAGCTCGGCCCTCTCACAAGGGCTCAGGTCCCCAGGCGGCGCCTCCCGTTTCGTCTAGGACGTCGCCAGCGCAGGGTCTTAGGGGACTCAAGGGTAACGACTCTTTACGTTCTCAAAAGGCAAAACCACTCACATCGGAAACAACTGGTGTGCAAGAGACTTATTTTGTCCTGTTCTACCACGGCAAGGATGTTGCCTGTTTAAACACAGAGAAGGGTAACATCTGATCAGCTGTCACCGAAGGGATGATTCGAGACACAGGGACTGCAGGAACTCAAAACAGGCAAGTTCTCAGAACGACAGAAGGCTCCTGATACGGCCCTTAAACGAGGAGCGGGGCGCTGTGCTAGGAAGTTCAAGACTGATTGCAATAAAAATGTAGCTCCAGTGGCGCAGCCGAGCCCAGAGCAGTAGCTCCGCTTGCTTCAAGCCAGAGCTGGCGTTATTTGTGAACAAACGCATTTATTGACAGGAGGCTTTCAGCTCCCCAGGAGACATTCAAATCCCCTAGCACAGAGAAGACGACACCGATACCACATTCAGGCCGCAGCGGTTCCAGGGAGGAGGCAGGGTACACGCACCTTCTGGTTCCGAAACTCTGCAGTCGTGGCTTGCACAGGGCAGCTGCCTGCATAGCAGGCTGGGCGTTTTAATGGCGGGGTGGAAATCAGCCGCCTGAGATGTACGGCACAGACCTAGGCACGAGGGATTCACAGACAAGCGCCGCTCAGGCCACAGCTCCCTGATCCAGGACGCACACCACCTTATCCTTCCGAGGTCAAGCACCCTGCCAGCCTTCGGGAGGAGTCCCTGTGGCAGTAGGCGCAAGGCGTGCGAGCGGAGGGAGGTACGCCGCCACCACCACTGCGTGTGCAATACTTTGACAGTGACCCCGGAGTGACCGCATGATGCCCTGTCCCATCCCCCCCTAGATATTAGGGTCTCTTTGCTACCAAAGTTAAAGGAACATTTGTGTTATGCGTTTTCCACAGTGGAAGCTGAAAAGCTCTGTGAATAGAAATACAGGAAATTAAAGCATAAGATGTATTTCATCCCAGTGTTCCCATTTGTAAAACGTAGGATGTTTACCTTCTGAAGGGTCTGAGCTCCTGTGGTGGAAGAGGGCTCCCGCCCCAGCCTTCCACAGCCACACCTCCTCCAAAGGTGACTTTACATCCCGACAGCTCTCAAACATTAGCGCTGGTTGCTTCTGCTGTTTGCTCCACCATGCTGCTCTGCCCACCCGCAGGTCCATCTTGTCTGTCCTTCTGTCCGGCATTGCTACGTGTCACTGTAAGCCCTAGACCAGACACAAACCCATCTCCTCCCTTTGACACAGGCAGCCTACGAAGCAGTGTGAAAAAGTCTCCATAAGCTTTCAGAGACAACACTTTATTGATTATAAACACCCACAGGGATAACGGAGACGCTCAAAACATAAGAGCTTCTGATCTACATGAAAAATACAGCTAACATGTCTTCAAGGCCTAATATAAACCCCAGCATATTTACACTGCCAACTTCCAGTCTAATCCCACGTAAAAAAAAAAAATCTTCATGTAAGCATTACCCAAGCAAGGTGAAACACTGCTTGTGTTTTGCAAAGATTGTGTGTTTTCATTGCCTAGGATCAAGGCCACGGGAGAAGCCCGAGGACAGCACACACGGCCCCGCGGGGAAGGAGCGGCACCAGCTAAGACGGCCGTCGGTGGCACTCTGGGCAGAGCAGAGCGGTGCAACGGCACCTTTATTCCTCCCACTGGAACAGACCGTGAAGCATTTCCTTAGGAGCAGGACCAAAGCAGAAAAGCAAGCACATGTTTCACAAGCATCTGACACTGGTAGCCCATCACTCATCGCTCCCTCTGATATTAAAGCCCCCGCCCCCCCAAATCAAACTTTTCAAGTCAAAAGACCCAAGTGCTCAAGTTGTGTAATGCCATGGCATTTTACTGTAGCCCGTTTTTACAAGTGAGAAGAGTAGGACAATAGTAAAACAGCTCATTCTCTCAAGATCAAAGAGATTTTATCTCTATTTTTTTCCCCAAAGTCTTCTTTTAATATCTTATTTTTCAATGAAAGAACCCAGGATTCAATTTATGCATTTTACTTAACAAAAGCAATCAGGGATGAAGCACATCCTCATTTCCTTCTCCGTCTCTCATTTCCAAACTAGAACAACTTCCTGCTTTACCAACACACTTACTTTTAGACAAACTATGAAGTCTACACCCATTCTTAAAAGTATAAAGAACAAAGGAGGGAAGAGGTGGTTTGATTTTTGTTAGGTTTGTTTTGGGGTATTTTGTGGGTTTTTTTGTTTGTTTATTTTTTTTTTAATTGCTAAAATGAAATGACGACTTTCAAGTATAAAGCAGAAAACACACCTTTAATAACTACTGCTCTACAAGATACACTCCAACCTGTTCTTTAAGATGAAGTCATCTGCAGGTATTACGCCAGCTAGAGCATGACTTCCGACAAGTCGTCTTTTGTGGCGTTTGCACACTCAAACAAGATGTCTTATTCTACAGGCAAAATCCCATTCCAAAAAAAGCCAGAAAACCACTCAGGTCAAATACTCATATCACGTCTGGTTACTTTATTCTTCATCTGTGCAGTCAGTTAAAAGAACAGTTAACAGTGAAAACAGACAACCACAGAAGCTTTAGGTACAGTATTGTAACACCGAGGAAGCAAATGACCACATTGAACACATTGTTTATGCTGGTCATTTCCAAACAAAACAGAAGTACATACACAGGTCTCATTCAGTGTAAAACCTGATATTAAGCAGCAAGTTGCTCACAAATTGCAGCAGAGTATATGGCATTTTCTGCAAACAGCTACAGCAGCAGTGCTTAATGGATGAACTGCATAGAATTAGCCTCACGGGCAAACATTAAATCACCACAATAATAACCTTAGTGGCTCCCTAACAGGTCTGAGTTATGCACTTCAGCATGAACAAAATTGTTTACACTCCTCAAGTTTTAGCAATAGCTTTTGTATTTTTTTTCCACCAGTCTACACTGTGTTTGTTCCAGCCTTCACTGCGGTAACTGTTTTCAATTAACTGTCACATACAACATAGGTAATTACTGCTTATTCAAAGTTACACAGCCCCTGCCAAGGTAATATGACTCTATTTAAGATAAGAACCCAAAATACATTCAAGAGAATGGCTGCAACAATAAGGCAATAAACCGTTTCAAAAATAGATCCTACTAAACAAAACGATATCAACTGCGTAACCTGCTGCCTTCATAAGGTTTCAGACTTGAATGGGTCAATTCAAAGTTAAGTGCTTACCCACCAGCAACATTTCAGAAGTACATTGGTAAAAATATTCAAAGACATGAGTATGTTGGACTGCCAGCAATCACAACCCAGGTCTTATCACAAGCATGCTTTCACACATACAGCTTCGCTTTTACAGGTTTGTATGAAGTGCCCTGTACAAAGATTCTACCACAGACTCCTTCAGGAAAAATTATGCATTGACAGAAGACATCAGCATTCCAGCATTCTTCCAAACCACATAATATAAACCTTTGGCCTGCTATTAGTAAGATCATTAAAGTTATACACCAGGCAGACAGCGTTATTGGCAGCTATGTCACAGCAACATTAAAAAAATAACATCAGCTGTTTAAAAAAAAAAAGAAGAGACTGAAAATAACTTGGGGGAGTGAACTGTACACCTACATACAGCAAGGAAGGGAGAAGGACGTTGTTTGGCCAGAGCAGATGAGCTACCCAGAGGTTCCACATCCATCTTATTGCATATTTGATCAGTGTCAGCATTCAAACCCACATGGATTTTTCCTTCATTAACTTGCTCCAGAGTCTTGATTCCTGCACCTTTAGAGCTACCCTGACTAGCTAGGTATATTGCTGTAACTTCACGTTTCTTCACAGCTACTAGAAGCAGAGACTGAGTTAACTGTTACTTATCTCAGCCGGGGATACTATAAGCATCAGCCTTTTGCCATCTTCTGTGCACTAAAGTCTAGGTAAAAGTGAAATGCAGTGGAGTGTCAATATCCTATGTCAGTACAAAAAAAAAAAAAAATCTTTATTTGTAAGCCTATATTAGCAAAGCTCAAGACAAAGATGCTAAAGATGTTTAAGAAAAATGTACCAATACTTGCTTAGCCCTGTTAAACTGAAAGTCTCATCATGTGAAAAGACATACAGACACAAGAATATAGTGACATTAAGTTGTCAAGGCAAACAACTGAAAGCAGCAGGGAATAGAATCTGATTGCTTTTGCTCAGTTTGAATAAATGGAAATTTTTCTAATTAAAAAAACCCCATCATTAGGCATTCCCTTGCCAGCAGACAGAACAGAGGAAGGAGACTATCAATATTTCTACGTGTGTTCAAAGGATATGTGCATAGCACTGCCTAATCATGCTTGAAAATGTAACCCTGTGATACAAAGCATGCTTTACATACATGCCAGTAAACAAAACAAAGACTTTTAGACGCCAAAGGAAGGTCAGCGCTGATCTTATACATTTTAATACTGAACCATCCAAATCATTTTATGAAGTGAATGCTCTCATTAGCTTTTGAACAGTATTCACAGGTGACAAATTAAAACATAAAGGCACTAAAAGAGTGCTGTTTTCCCAGATGCAGGCCTACTTGATGAAAAAGCTAAATGTTGCTGCTTTTAGCCATATAAACGAACCAAACCACAAGTTTGGAAGTCATAGGTTTAAAATTCTTAACAGCTCCAAGTACAAGATGAATTCTGTAGTCCTGTTTAACAGTTGTTATACAGGGAACAATGATCCAAACACCACCACATATCCAAGCTTCAGGAGAAAACTGAAGTTGTTCATGACAAGACACATTGATAGTTCTCTCTCATACACACATCAGAGGCGGTACATGCGTGTTCTTCCCCTTTCCGAAGATCTCACGCATCAATTTGCAGAGTTGCTAGATAAACAGAAGTGGAGCTCTTCCTTCTGAAGTGCAATGTCAAAATAGCTGTATAACTCATTCTCAAAGACAACAGGAGCAACTGCTTGTTACCGGTAAAAATCAGTAAGTCCTCCACCAAACATGAGGTACCAAATGCATTGCCATAACACTATCAAAGTGTTACAGTGACGTCTACCAAATTGGTCAGAATGCCTTAACTGGTTCCAGGAAAGAAGTTATGTCCAGGTACCATATACCTGATGTAAAGGTGTACAAAGTGAACTAGAGAAGTGCTTAGTATCCAAAAACCAAAGATGACACTTCAGAATACTAAACAGTGAGTACATAACCTAGGCACGTTCCCCTCTCCAACACAAGTTGGACTTAGAGCAAAAGGTTCAGGAGAAACATACAGAAACCTAGCAGGACTGTTTAGCCTGTAACCCTTCTTATGTCAAAACCAAGAAAACAGGTCTTATCACCCGATTCCTTTTTTTGCCTTTTTTTTCTTAAAAAGGAGATAATAAAAACCTCCAAATCATGTGCCTCTAATATTGATTTTTCGTATTTCATTTATACTTTTTTTATATATATATAAGAATGTAACTAAAATCTCACTTTAGAATACTTCCTAAAGCAGGATATTCTTTCAACCGTTTTTCAAGTCCACGTGCATTCTCAAGGTTGAAGAAAAAAATATATATTCATATATAGCTAAGGAAATAAAATTCAATTTCACTATATGTAGTTACAGTGCTGTAAAGAAAAAATAATTCAGAAACCATTTCAAGTCTGAAATGTTTACTATATTTAGACTAATGCAAAGGCTAAGCCTATGGTCCAGGACCTGTTTTTAATCTGTATGCAGAAACAGGAGCTACAGCAGCTCATCATTTTTCTGGTGGAGATTTCTTTCCACCCCTCCTTTCTTCCACTATTTTATGACTTGCTGCTGAAGCCCTCCCTGAACCTCTACCGAAGTAGCATACATTGGTAGTTCAGAAGTAAAGGTCCACAGGTATTAATATGACCTCTTAAGTCAGTTTTTCAGTAAGAACAAACCACTGAACAACACAGTGCAGAGGTGCTTAACCATTCATAGTTAGTCAGAAGTTCAACGAGTACTTTTAAGTTGTGTCTTCTGTAGGTACCCTTCGCTGTCGAGCAGATTTCTGTCTACCTCTCTGAGGCGAGGGTGGAGTCTCCTGTTCAGCTTCAGTCTCTGAAGGCTCGTTGTCTCCCTGTTGGGACCCTGTGTCACCTATCAGTTCTCTCAGGAATTTGAATTTAGACAAGAACAATTGCCAGACCACGTACCAGCCTGCAGGAGAAAGAAAAAAAAGGTACCGCTTAATTACTTCATACAAATTGATAGCCAGCTTTCAGGCAAAGTATACCAGAAAAGCAAGAAAATATTTGATCATCTCCCATCCTCTAATTCCCAACTTTCAACCCCAACACCCCTCCACAACACACCCACTCCTTTCCACAGTCCTATAAATACCAATTTGACTTAATAAAGTTTGTCCTCATCCAGAAGCAAACATTTAAGCTCCAGGCAAGGACCTAGACGTTCCCAATTGTACTGCCACAGCAAGCAGTAGGTGGGTAATCACCATTGTGCAGACAAGGGTCTTAACTGTCAGGAGAAAAGGCATTTCTGTGGTTATACCTAAAACAAGGAGTCAGGATTCATTACACAGGGCTTCTACCATCACTTCGCAAACATATTGTTCTGAAAATCGCATTTTAAAAGCCACATTACATAATCGCTATTAAGCACACTTGTGGAGATCTTGAAATTAATACCATATTTTATAATAAATCCTATTCTGAAATGCACAAGGTCTTCCTTATGTTCACTAAAAGACCACATCCCCCAAATTCAAGGTGTTCCATCACCATGCCCAAATCCCATTAAAGTAAAATTAACATTCTCTGGTAAATTTGTGTTCTGCTCTACTGTTAAAATGCTCCGTGTCCCAAAACTATTCAAGTGAAGAGTTGAGACGGTCAAATTTCTAGCGTATCTCTTGAAAAAAATATTTGAGATCCAGCTCCTCAAGTGTTTCTATGACAGGTAGCCAAGGAACTTAAAAAAGCAGATATAAATATATCTAAACCAAAACCAGAATCTTCCTTTTAAAAGGTCTCCCTTATCTAAGCATTTAGGTCAAGAGAGACTGGAGTTTTACCCAGCTGAGAACTCATGGTCTCCCTTTCCCTCCAGCTAACCAGTCAAGTTTCATCATCCATAAAATAGGAATGTAACTTATGTGTGAAATACACAGTTAAGCTGCGTAAAATTTAAACAGCTATTTGAAAACATATGCTATGTAAGCGTCATTTGCAACACCAGAAACCATCTGTCTTGTGTAGAGCTATAAATTAATACTCTCATTCTCTGTTCAGAAGGTCTTGCTAGCTATTCAAGAGTATGCTGCTGACCTACGCAAATATTAAGAGCCTTATTTTACAGAGCTAGGGAAACCCATCCTCCCAATTACACAGCTGTCAGCAGAAACAGACTTCCGAGCATGGACAACAGGGGTGCAACAGGGAAGAGGGAAAAAAGACTAAGTGGCACTTGTGTAACCACAGCACCACTATTTTTCTTCCTCTTCTGTAATCAGAGTCATGCCAGTATGGGCAGGCCATTGCTTCGGATGAAACAAGATCCCACCCTTCCCCTCCCTCCTGCAATACTTTTCACATCTTGCAGACTTTTAATTTCCGTAACTTCTCTGCTGCTGAGGACAGTTGATGGAAAGCTTTTATATGCTAACCTTTTATGATCTAAATTAATTCCTAAAGCCTACACCAAGTATTTCCTTTTTCCATTAATACCTAAACCTTTCAATGACTTGTGATTAAATTGAATCTGGTGAACCACAAATGCCTTAAATCCCCTGCACAAACCAGGGGCAAAAGCGAAAAGCAAAAACCTCAATGGCAGATGTCTGGTTCTGGCATCTTTTTTTTCTTTCAGATCTAGAAGTAAGAATTGAAGCAGCAACTCTTTGAAAGTTGTTTCCATTGAGGGGTATTCCAGGTCTCTGGAAGCTTCATTCTGAAGACCATAAATCAATCCATTCTTCTCACAGGTCTAACCATCATTAAAAGTAATCAAATTTCCGAAAGCCATGCTTATTTGTAGTCCACATGGGAAAGAAAATGCATAAAACATTCCAAGCGAATACAGGAAACTTGCAAGAAAGTGAGACCCAAGCAGAATATTATTACAAGCCATATTTAAATGTCTTCAACTCCCCAATTTGTTGTCAGAGCCAAAATTTGGGACACAAGACTTAGAAGTACATGAAAAACATGCGGTACATTCTACTAAATCCACTTTAGCCTCTGGGGGGGAGGGGGGGGGGGAACTCTCAGCCACAAATTGTTTGGTTGGGTTTTTGTTTGTTTGTTTAAACTCTTACCCAAAACACCTGCAAAGTGAACACTGTGAAACAGACACATTACTTCTAGAGAATACCAAAGGGCAGGCCCAAAATATTCAGGGCCTTCCCCCCCAAAAAAAGAGTTATAGGGCACTGTACAGAAGTATGACTTGAATATATGTAGTATAAATAAATACCCCATTAAGGGGGGTACTTTAACTTCGGCTAGATAAAGCGGATCACATGCTTCCTCTATCACTGCGAACAGGCCACTTAACAGACGGAATTACTATTTGGGGGGAGGAGGGAAGAAAGAAATGGTAAAGAACATTCACACTTCATTCTCAGACACTCTCAAAAGCAGCATTAATTTTTTTTTCAATGTTTGGTTTGAGTTAGAGCACAACAGTCTGAGTATCCAAAAGGATACTCTGTTGCCTTCAGAGCTCTCTAGCTCAAGACGACAAACAAGACAGTGTAAATAATCAGCCAACAAGACTGATTATAGTAGACAAACAACTAGACTAATGATAACAGACAGGTGAAATCAACCACGATGCAGTCCATTGACAAGAAAATTACAACAGGCTTCGCCAATGGTAATAGTGGGAGGGTAACCAGGCTGGGAAACTAGAGTTTCAGAACCTCACAAGCTCTCCCAGCCTGTACCAGAGGCATTTAGGTATAAGGTAATCAAAACAGAGAGAATGATTTCTCCAACTTGCTCTAGTTACAGCGCCAGCTTGGATGGAAAGTTTTAAAAAAAAAAAAAATCCTCAAAACAAAACACACTTGTCTGAATCAAGTTAAGTCTGCCTCTTCAGCTGAGGCTCCCTGTCGCCTCACTGTTACTAAACACGTAAGTAAGAATTTCCTTGGAAATAACCAGACTACTAAAGAACAAGCTATTCCGGGTAAGAGAAACTCTCTCCAGCAGCAATATCAACTAAATACACCAGCAAACAAAACCACACACACAGAAAGAGCCTGGGGGCAGATTCACAGTACTGAGTTACTTCTGAATCAGAAGACGATGCGTTTTCTATTAATTTTGCAGCCTCTTAAGAACATTGCAAAATGGTAATACCTGACATCATGCCATATGGAAGAACTGTAAGTTACATAATAGCGTATTTTTAAAAATAAAGTAATTGTAAAGTAACTTAAAATACACAAAAAAGGAAAACGGGCATTTCCATGCAGTCTTGTCTTTGCAGCTCCATTTAGCTTTGCAACTATTTTGCTGTAGAGCTCTTCCTGGACAGGTAACCCACACCACTGGTTTGCATCTCAAAAGCTTCCACTTTGTTCAGGCAAGCCATCTCAAAGAAATCCTACTGGTTTAACTTCACCACACACAAAATATTTGATTTGAATCAGTATTCCAGTGCTTACTTTATTTTCTTTAGCCATTTATCTTTTCACACCATCCTTGGCTTGATTGAACCTGCGGAACATACCCACAATACATCTTCAGCAAACAAGCAGTGATGACATGTAGACTATAACATACACTATTTCTACATTAACTGGTGAAAGAAGTTGCCTCTCAAAGAAGCAAGCCAGGTCCAACTGTACATCATCACAACGCTAAGCAGGGGCTCCAGCTCTTGGTGTAGCAGATACCTGAATCCTGAGAGAGCAGGGAAATCCTGTCTACCACAAACAGACAGTATTTTGCATTTAGGCAGAAGAGCAGCTCCCAGCCTCTGCAGCATTTAGTATTCACTACAAGCTAGGAGCCACTGTCTCACTTAAAATGCCACAGCCAGGTGCCATCCAAAGACATTCAAGCCACACTTGGCATTGTGTGATCAGTATGTCAACCCCTCTTATAAATCATGACGCAACGTGTTTGTGAAGATGGGACCATGAGTCAAAGCCTCTTCTACTGACTCATACATAGATGTATGCAACATCTCTGTAATATCAGGATGTTAAACAGTTTTTATGATTTGATTACATTTCACTGAAGCTACCTTTACTGTTATTTCCCATCCCAGCTCTTAGTTCTTTGTAAAGGAAAAAGAAATAAAGCAATCCGACTATGTTATTCCCCCTCAAAAGGCGAGGGGTACAAGTCTCAGGTCCATGTTTTCCATTCACCTTATACTGGCCTGTACACAAAAGCTAACAGGAGTGTTTTCTTTATTGGAGCACATTTCCTCTTCCATTTGAATCAGGAAGAGCAAACAAAACAAAAAACCCAGGCTAATATGGAGTGCTAGGTTAAAGCAACCTGATTTTTCTTACGTGAAATACAAATGAAACCAAGAAAGGAAGGAAGGCAACATGGTAATGGCACAAGTCAGAGTCTGAAGATCTGGCTTCTATTTCTGACCCTACTATAGAATTCCTGTGCAGTCTTGCAAGATCACTTTACCTCTGTGTCCCTACTGATTTGAAAACAGGATGCTACTACTCCAGCACATGAAGACTAATTTAGAACTGGGTTATTACCAAGGTGAATGTTGCCTGTATTCAAATGCTGAAGTGTCCATCACAGAAAATCTTAAACAGCTACAGCTGGAAAAAAAAGGAAAAAAAAAAAAGGAGCACGGAGCTCTAGATGCTAACCTGAGATTCAGGAGAACAGGGTTCTACTCTGAGAGTTCCATGTCAGATTTCTTCTGTGACCACAGAGAAGTCACTTTAATGCTGCACCCTTTTTAAGATGTAGATAACATACTGCCCTAGTAGATAGCTCTGCTATGGAGAAGATCAGACTGAAGGAAGCATACACTACTCTGATACTGGAATAACAGAAGACATCAGGTGACAGAGTGCTTGGTTCTGCATGGCTCCTTAAACCTGGTCCCGTTTAATGCCACACTCTACCACATGCTGCTTGCTGACTGATCGCAAGGAAACCTCGCTCTCTTCTGATCTTCCATTTATAACAGTTTCAAAACTCAACTTCAAATTAAAGAGTATTTTCTCTTTATTGCCAGTCTAATCAAGCATGACTTTCCTCATCTTTTGGTATTTTACAAGATTCACTCATTTAAGATAGTTACAAAACTATTTAAACAAAGCATTAAAGTTATTCAGGCAGAATTTAGAGCTCAAGTGTTTACCCATCTGCACCTGAATTCAGACCTGTGAAGCAAACCACATACTTGTTTCAGTACTTTGAATTACATGGTTTTTGTTTTAAGGTCATGCGTCTCAAACCTCATCTCATTAGCCTCTCTTGCCAAATGAGATGAGCACTTCCATCTGTTCCACTGAAGGCACTTCTGCAATTTCACAGGGCTCCGTGCATTACTACATTGGGAAATTAAAACAAATACACAGCGGTAAGCAGTACTAGAGCTCACCTTAGCGGGTATTTTATCTTATCCTATATCCTTGACTATGCATGAATTCCTCCCGTCTGCAGAGGAACATGGAATACACAAAAGCACCAATGAGACCACCAAAGAGAAACCAGAGAAAGGAAATCAGAAAAGGTGCGAATAAGAAAATGGAAGCAAGTTACCTTAGTCCCACTTTTAAAAGAGCAACTGAAAAATTGCTATGTTTACAGTCCCTCAATGGTTTCTATGTCAGATGTGATCGGTTTACAAATAGAGATGTTGCTAGCTGCAGGCCTTCCGTGCTTCCTAACAAATTTCGATTAACATTGAAAGTAGCAGTTGCAAGCATCCAGAAATGTTTAAAAGAAATCGGGTCATTTATTCAAAGTACTTTTATAGACATAAATGCCTAATTGAGGCATAAACATTTGCTTTTCACATGGCTGAAGACCTGGTCCAAATAACTTCTGATAGTTTGTGCTTTGAATTTTGTCTTTTGACTTTAGAAAAATGATAAAACATAATTTTTTCCCCCATTATTTAAGTTTTGATAGCACTTATCGCATCGTATTTGCAATAAGCGGCAGAAATCCACATGATCCTAGGATGTCTCCTGGATATTTAAGTCCATTGTTCTCTGCAAGCATTCACACCACGAGTCCTTTTACAAGTCACTCAAAATCCAAGTTACAGCTCTTTAAGCTCTTGACCCTGTAAGACCTCTTCATAAGGCTGTTTCAATACCTCTCGTCAGATGGCTGTAAAATATTCTTATCAGATTAAGCTTACTCAAGTTTATATCCAGCCGTTCTTGTGTCAGGTTTGTCCATTAATTTGCACGACTCACAGACTGGCATTTATTCATATCCTGTCACACATAGCATTCAGTCGCCCTGGGAGTCTAACAGGCTGTAAAGAACAGAGACCTGTAGGTAAGAAGGTGGGTAAGAAACTGCCTATCACTGGCACAGATAAACAATTAAATTGGAAGTAGTTTGTACTCAGTTTTTTCTAGTAGTGGTCTTGACACTGTTTTCCTTGAATATTTTCCATTAAAAATCATGGCACCAGAATTAGAAGTGTACCAATATTAATTAATAAATGCTGTATGATGGAAAAAAAAATCATTACCAATACTGTAAATCATTATTAAATCCTATTGAGTCACTACTAACAGGGTAACGGTTCAACCCCCCCCCCCCAACAATGAACATGTCAGCTTCCCATGCTCAGTACTTTTGAAATCTAGGTGACTTTTAGCAATCATTTTATAAGCTCTGATACTGTTGAAAGTAAAATACAATGAAGGATTCAAAGCAAAGTATTCAATGAATCCAAACTGAATGTATGATATGGAACTCCAAACTGCTAAGTATTTATAACCCACTTAAAAATAAAGTCATTTATTAATTTCTCTTGCTCTCTTTAAGCAAGAAAGCACTAGAAAGATGTTTAAGTTAGCAGGCAAAGTTAGAGAGATCCTTAGTGTTTTGACTCCATTTGTCACATACAGACAAAAGCAGAATCGCCTGGAGAAAATGATCCTGGTTTCCAGTTTTGAACAGCGTGTTGCAAAAACAGAATTATCCTGCTGTATTTGGTGTCGATGCAGCCTCACCTTGAGTACTGTCTGCAGTTCTGGGCCCCAAAATTTAAGAAGGATGTAAAGGCCCTTGAACGCACCCAGAGGAGGGCAACAAAGCTGGTGACAGGCCTGGAAGGCACGTTCTGTGAGCTGCAGGGCTTGTCTAGTTTGGAGAAAAGGAGGCTGAGGGGCAGCCTCATTGCTCTCTCTGGCTTCCTGAGGAAGAGACGTGGAGAGGGAGGTGCTGAGCTCTTCTCCCTGGGATCCATCAACAGGACACGTGGGAATGGTTCAAAGCTGCACCAGAGAGGTTTAGACTGAACATTAGGAAGCATTTCCTTACCAAGAGGGTGGTCAAACACTGGAACAGGCTTCCTAGAGAGGTGGTCGATGCCTCAAGCCTGTCACGTGTTTAAGAAGCATTGGGACAACGCCCTTAGTAACATGCTTTCACTTTTGGTCAGCCCTGAATCGGTCAGGCAGTTGGACTAAGATGATCATTGTAGGTCCCTTCCAACTGAAATAGTCTATTCTAAAATCATTTTACTCTTTCAGGAAGAGAGTAACTAAAGATTTCTTATGCATACTCTGAAAACATAAAAACCCTAACAAGTACCACGTTTCATGTTCTAAAAGATGAAAAGTGGCCAGGCGACACCTAATGAGCATATAGAAACTTGAATTAAAAGCACACTCAGAATAAATATCCGCTTAAGTCACAGTTTAGTCTGTAACAATGAACAGTACAGGACACAGAGGAAACAGGCACAAAACCAGGGAAAGCATACAAGGTGCACCCTCATATACCCTTGCAGTCCCAGTTATCTGTATTGCAATTTTCCTTACCTCAGTATTAATACTTTATGTTGACCTTTCTACCATGAACTTTAAATGATAAAAGTTTCGGCATCCAAAATACTCTTTGTTAATGAGCTTGCCCCCATTGTGTACAAGAAAATTTTGTTTTAAGCCTGTTCCTTATCATTTAACTTTATGTACTCCAATTCCTCTGTAATAATGAAATTTCACCACCATTCCCAGTTCACCTTTTTCATTCTACTCACTTTTATAACCACCACCATTCTTCCAGTCATCTATTTTCCAGGCTAGACAGGTCTAACCTATTTAGAATTTCTTCATGCAGAAGTCATTACATAGCTCATAGTCATTACCCTACCTTTTTAAAAAGAAACTAGGATTTTTTTTTAAATAAGGTAATACACTTTAGTAAGAAAATACACTGTTTGAGATACCAACACATGGTAGATTCCTGTAGCAATATAATGACATTTTCCATTTTTATTTTAAGCTTCTAATGTTTGATTTGCCTATTTGCTTGCTACAAAGCATTGAGTGGATATTTTGGAGAAGTGCTTGCAATTACTTCAGCTAATCCTTTCTTTGGGATACTAACAGCTCAGTTTGAAGCCACTGTATTTCCCCACATAAGTTACGTATGCACGTATTTCACACTTTTTGTGTGCATTACTCCATACAGGTTAATACTGGATTTCACCTCCCATTATCCAGTCCCTTGATATTGCAAAATCTTTTCACAATGCTTTGCCATTTTGACTACAATGAACAATTTTTTTTTTTTTTTTTTAGTATTAAAATGTCAGCTGACTCTTCACTTCGCTCCCTTGGTTTTCAAGGATCAGTTATAAATCCACCTGGCTTTTATCTCACAAGCCTTTCACCACAGGCTATGGCATAGTTCGAGTTTGGCAGTGGTGATTTTTCGGGCGGTTTTTTTTAGAGCTCAGTGTTCAGCATATCGATCACAACACCCACACACACTATACTGCTGAGTCCTTCCAAGAACTCTAACAGACCTGCAAGTCGTGCCTCCCATTGAAATAACCCTTCTCTCTGCATTACAAAGCAATACAAGCCTCGGATCCACCTAAGACAAAAAAAGCCTCCCAAGAGCTGCTCCTAATCTACTCTAGCAAACAGATGTCAAAAGCTGAGGAGAACCAGTAGGAAGTTTACTCCTTCCGTTCACTGGCCTTTCCGACCCCCATACAAGCTGCACAGAGTGCCTGCTCAGAGCCCCGTGCGCTAACGAGGTTGTCAGCTACAGATTAGTCACCCCATTAAGCTCTGGAAGCATGTCAAGGCTCAAAATTATTGGGAAACAAAGAGAAGGGGGCGCTGTGAACCGCACTCGCTCCCCCACACCCCGGGGCATCGCGCCCTTTCGTTTCCTTCAGTCCATTTGAGCAAGGAAGAAGCACCAGAGACCGAGAAAGCCGGGGTGAGGGCGGGGGCCCCGGGCAGTGCCCGCCGCAGCCGGGCCAGCCCTCCCGCACCTCCTCGCCCCGCCGCCGAGGGGAGCGGGCGGGACTCACCGCACAGCATGAAGAGCAGCACGCAGGCCAGGGTGGCCACGATCACCAGCAAGGTCAGCCCGATGCTCTGCCACATGGCGCCGGCCGCTTCACCCCCGCCGCCGCCAGCGGGGGTCCCTCCTCGAAGACGCCTCCCCGCCGCGGCAGCCGCTCGGCCGGGCTGGGCCGAGCCCCACCGGCGGCCCTCAGGGCCCGCTCAGCCCTGCGGGAGGGGGACCACCGGCGGTCGGGGCCCGGGCGGCGCCTCGGCGGGTCACCCCGCAGCGGGCCGCCTCAGGGCTGAGGTGAGAGCAGAGGCCCGCCGGCGGCGGCTACGGGGAGGAGGCCGCGCCTCGCATCGCTGCCCGCTACCCCCGGGGAAGGGAGGGGGCAGCTCCGCGGCCCAGCCGGGAGGGCGAGAGGAGCGGAGAGGACCCGGGCTGAGCCGGCGGCGGCACCGGCGCCGTCTCCCCCTGCCGCTTAACAACCCGGCGTGAAGAGCGGCAGCAGAGGGAGGGGGCGGGCCTTCAAGCGCGTCGTGGTGACGCAGGGCGGCGCGCGGTGCATGCTGGGAGTCGTAGTTCGCTCCCCGCCCCAGCTGCCGGGCGCCCCCGCCAACGGGGACCACAAGTCCCGGCGTGCCCCGCGCTGCCCCCTCGGGGCGCGAAACGGCGGCCGCGGCAACCGTTGCCCCTCGCCCGGGGGTGGGCGGCCCCCGCCCTGGGGGAGGCCGAGGGGCGGCCGGCAGCGGCTCCGCTGGCGCGGCTGCCTCAGCAGGACGGGCAGCGGTGAGGGCAGGGTTGAAGGCAGGGTCGGCTGGGCGCGGTGCCCGGCCGGGAGCCGCGGCCTGTAACGGCTGCCTGAGGCAGAGCGGGGAAAAGAGGGGCAGCCCGTGTGGTAAAACACAGGCGCGGCCGTGGCTGAAGCCCTGAGCAGAAGAGAAGCTCTGCAGCACAGATTGCTTCCTCTGCGGTGCTTCAGCTCACTCGTAAGGATGGGGCAAGCTGATCTCTGGTTCCTCTTTCTCCCTCTGGTCATTGCTGCCCTCGCTTCCCCCTGTCCGATCGATGAGGGGACAGCAGGGACACCAGGCCTTAGCCAGGGCGCCGTTTTTACACCTCTGCCACCCCAGTGTGGTTCACATTCTACATGACCTTGGCTCTTGCCCTCTGCTGACACTGTAGCAATACATCAAAGCTGGTCTCTTCCTCTTAAGAGAAGTCTGAGGAAGTAGTATCTTCCAGGAATCGTGAGATAAGTGTGAGACAATCTTGATTCTGATACAGACTTTGCCTTTAGCACTGCAATAAGGTTATAACTTTCCTTTGTTGCATAGGAGATTCTGGTTAATGTTTCCAAAACTACTGAAAATGTGTATTTAAATCCACCGCTACAGAAGCCTAATTTCCCCTGAAGATGTTACTGTTGCAGGGAGACATCAGAGAAAGCTAATCCAGTTCTCTTTCATGTTTCTTTTATGGATTATTTCACTTCACTTAAAAGGGAAGATTTTTAAAATTCTTGTTGTTTTTCCTGCTCATTGAGCATGCCACATGCCTCCTCCTTTCAAGATACCTGCAAACCAAAAATCACCTGCACACGCATTTTTACACACAGCCTTAAATTTGCTGTCACTTCACCAAATCAAACCAGAGTTTCAACTCTCTTTCCATTCCTAGCCTTCTCTCCCAGCATTTCCAGCCCTGTTTAATATTCTGCCTATCCCACTCATTGTGTCATTTTCAAGTGTCGTTTCACTTAAAACAGCTTTTCTGTCATTTCTCAATAACTGTACTGTGACATGTCTCCCAGTCTTGAAATGTCACTCTAATTCTAGCCTAAGCAGTTGCTACACATACTTAAGCAAGGTTTCTTCTGTACTGCAAACAAACAACAAACCAGTAACATTTACTACCATATTAACTTTTGAAAAATATTTAAGCTCCCTCCTAGCTATGCTGTTCTGTTTCTCTGATTTTTTACTTATAATTTATAGTTTGAGTAAGTTCTCTGGATATGGGATGGTCACTTTCTCTTTCCTGTAAAATAGCTGTTGCATTTTAGGGCTACTAAAATATCTCATATACATCATCCTACGGTTCCAAACTGTTTTACTAACAGTAGTTAATTAATACACATCACATCCCCAAGCATTGCAGAACCACCCAGCATCCATAACTGAAGAATAAATTATCTTGGAATAAGGTCATTCTGGAGTGATAAATATACGTGATACCATCCAAGGCAACATACTAGGAAATAAACATGAAAATGGGTAGCAATTGGATTTCTCATATGACACTGCACAGGTAGAGGGCCTTTTAATCAATGTATGTTCAGTTTGAAAAACCTTAATTTTATTTATTTATTTTAGTGTCCTTTTCTCTAGAACATAGAGGAAGTGTCCCATTCTCTAGCTCATCCAGCAAGCTAGTTGCCTTGTTGTAGAAGACCATCAGGTCGGCTAGGCGTGATTTCCCATTCATAAATCTGTGTTGACTACTCACAATCACCGTCTTGTCCTTCATCTGTCCAGAGACAATTTCCAGGAGGATTTTCTCCATCACCAGGATTGAGGTGAGGCTGACTGGCCTGTAGTTCTCTAGATCTTCCTTCTTGCCCTTCTTGAAGATGGGAGTGATGCTTGCTCTCATCCAGTCTTCAGGAACCTCTCCCAGTCACCACTGTGCTTCAGAGATAATTGCTGACATCGGCCAGCTCCCTCGGCACTCGTGGACACAACCTGTCAGGCCCCATGGACTTATGTATTTCCACTTTGTTTAAGTGCTCTCTAACCTGGTCCTCCTTCACCACGGGTAAGTTGTCCTTGATCCAGACTTTTGCTCTGGTCTTGGTAGCCTGAGACTGCTGAAGGCCAGTACAGATGAACTACTGAAATTGTCCTCAGGACAGCCAATAAGCAAGTAAAAAAGACTCTAGCATAATGGCTGAAGCACTTAAATAGGAGGTAGGAGTTCAAACCCCACAAACACAGGCAAGGGGTAACTGTGGGTGTTACACTCTGACCAAGCCATGAGATAAAAGGAGAAACACTTCCTCCTCCAGCCATATGGTGAATACGGTCTTTGTTGTCCTATTTTTCCTAATACATGAAATAAAGCCTTTTATTAGGGCCCCTTGGAACATGTTGTGTCAAATGAAACATATATACAGGTTTCCATCTGAATGAAAAAAAACAAACATAATATTAGATGTATTTTATTTGAGATGTTTCTTCAGACCAAAGTTAAATTATATGAACACATACACATCTGTCCCTCTAGATATCATTTCATGTGCTAATGTGCCAGAAATCTGTACCAATACTAATGGTGATGCATTTGGGATAAGTGAGCTACAATGTGCGTATTTTCTTTTTTCAAAAGCCCATGAAATCCCACAAAAGAAAAAAAAAAAAACATTAGTGTTGGACAGATGAGGTTTTCTAATCACTGAAGTTCAGAAGTAAGGTTAGTTGTTTATACAAATCTAAGCTTGTTCTATCCAGTTCCTTATGTGTATAGGTGCAATATGGGGTTGCAGAATTGAATAGAGCTCATCCGTTCCCTGAAGAGTATGGAAAAACTCACTGATGATGTCATTATGGTCTTTTATCCATTATCTTGCCACGCTTGCTACACTCAATATTCTACATTTAATACTTTGTCCTATGATGCTCAACACTGATCAAACTTCTCACGTCTTCTCTCTCACTGTGTACAACCACCTATGCATCGAGGTATGTTTTGGGAGCGGAGGGAAGAGGATGGTCAGGTCATCAAGCAACAAAGGGACTGCAGCACAAGACTGGTGAGCAGGCATTTGGAGGGCCTCTGCCAAACAGCGCACCAGACCAGGGGTCAGGTCAAAGCAGCAGCATTTGACACGCTTCCACAGAGCAGCAAGGCCACGCAATGCTGCAGATCAGAGAGCTAAGGACTAGTGACAAGAAGAGAGAAGCAGATGCTAAAAGCACAAGCCCTAATTTCAGGGTGTGAGAGTCAATGCATCTAGACTAACCAGTTGTTTCGCAGCAGTCAGTTACCTAGTGTTTGTGTTTGCGTAGCAAGACAAGGTGAAGGATGTTATTATCCCTGGTTCACCAGGGAGAGGACTGAGGCTGAAATATGCGTTCAAAGTATCAGCTGCTTTTGGATGTGCCCCTTTTGGCCTCCTTTTCAGCTGGTATGTGGGGAAAATCTCGTGTTTGTCTTGCATTTAATTTCTTCGTCGCACAGCTTTCGCTGACGTCAGGTGCAGCTGTAAGTGCTCAGCACTTCGACAAATCTACATTCACTTACCCTAAGGCAGACAGCAGAAGGAAGAATAAAATCATTGACTGGCTATAGAAAAAAGATATTTAAATGATCCCCCTGTAACCACATGGAAATGATGTTATATAAACTGTGTATTCTAGTCCTGAAAAGGAATTTCAGCCACTTTAACAAGATTATCTTTTCTCCTTTTCCAGACTCTTGCATCATTCATGGCATCCTGTTTGCTTATTATCATCCGCACCATGCACTGATGAAGCAGGAGTCTTGCCAAAGGCTGTTATTGTAAATAAGGCTTATTAAAATTAATACGCACAAGAAGAGCAAGTTAAAGTAATCCAGGCAGTTTTTGTTCTACGGTGTCCTAATTTTTTAATCCTTCTCTTGGCACATACAATGTCCTTGAAGGTAACTGGCAACCATTCCAACTACTGGAGCCAAACCAACATACAGGAGCTTGACTGCCTGTCACTTGTACCCCAGGAGCTAGCCAGGTAGTGATGGTCCATGCGGAAGGTGCAAAGCATAGCCCTTTCTTCTATTCGGAATACACTTGGTGACCTCCCTCCCACTACCTTTCTCTCGGCATTACTGTTTCCCAGGGCAGGAGTACAGAGAACAGCTTCTTTCCACCCCTTCCCCTCTGCGTTACACCTTTATTCATTGCACCGTGAGCTCTTTGGGGAAGGACTCCAGCGTAGGTCTCAACACAGCAAGACCGTGATCCCAGTCTGGGACCTCCCGATGCCACCCGAACGCTAAATACTAGCGGGTATGAGAGAGATCGTTCAGGTCCAGCCACAACTCACAGCAAGTTAACGCCACCAGGCGCCTCAGAGGACATGTGCAGACGATGAGGAGCAGCGCCTCTAAACATGGTCTTTTGTAACAGCTCAGCTTCAGTTTTTGATTTGGAGCCATCAGTTTTTTCCCAGTTCTTGGCTGACTTAAATGAACAATACGGACTATTTAGATAAAGATGATAAGCATAAGAGGGACGAGAAAATTCTCTTTATGTAAATTTAAATTTAAATTTAATGTAAATTCTCTTAACGTAAATTTAGAAAATACCAAACTACACAACGAAACTGTATCTGTGGCTGCAGCCAAGGACTTTTGCTGGACACGTTGCAATTGCTTTAGCAAAGCCTTTAAGAGCAAATACCGGCAGTACTACTTTGTTCTGAAAGAGGGTGCTAAAACATAATATTTATTACAAAAACTGCAAAGCTGGGCAATTGTTCAACTCCATACTTCCTCCAGCATAAGTTCATTGTGGCTTAGTTTTTACTTTGTGTGCTCGCAGCTGGCAATTTAATACAAGTTTTAGCTTTAGCTGTACAGGCATATTACACCAGCTACAGTTGCAAAAATGAAAAGCATAGAAAAAATGACATTACAGAAAGAACTAACCATACCAGAGGAAAAAAAGGAGCACAAACTTTCAAATCTGCTTTGATAAATTACAAAATCTTTTTGCTTTAGTCTGATTACTCAGGTTTGTTTCAATGCAGTTTTATTACTGACAGTTCTTAAGCACTCACTGAGAGTTAACAAAAATTCTGTCACATTAACCTCGTAACCCCCCACGATGTCACTAATAGAACTGAGATCTTCAGGTACATAACCATTGTTCTGTGCCAATAAAATGAGAAAAATGAATGGATGACAAAAGAAAGATAGCCTCTTTCATCTGTGCTAGCTGCTCAGGGAAAGAAGAGACATTTTGCCAGAGAGTTGGACAGATGCTACTGACATGGCAGTTTAGTGAAACAGGCAGGTCCTGTGTTTAAATTCCAAGTTTTGGAGGAGATCATGATCAAGAGCATTGGTAATGGGAGACATGGCTGATTTCACGTTTCTTTCCCAAACTAAAACTTTATCCTGATTGAAACTCAGCAGGAACCGGCAGTTGCCGATAGTTGGATGATCAGTGGTACCTTGTCCAGCCTGTTGCCTGCTGAGCTGCAAACCCAGTGGGACCTGGCAGCTCCAAGGTCATTGCAGCTCAAAGATGCTTTTCCTAAGAGGGAGTGATATTCAAAACCTGACTGGACACAGCCCTGGGCAACTGGCTGTAGGTGGCCCTGCTTGAGCAGGTGGGTTGGACCAGCTGACCTCCAGAGGTCCCTTCCAACCTCAACCAGTCTGTGATTCTGTAAGTCAGGGAGCTTGTGATGAGGTCCAACCTACACAGCCCCTACACCAGCAGGACTCAAGCTAACGCCCTGTGGTATTTCACTGTGAACAGTAGTTCTTGTGTAACAGCATCGCCCCAGAATGAAATCCTGTTCTAATTGCCTCCACTTACTGTCCTTGTTTCCAGGGAATTTCAGCTGGAACTAAGCAATTCCATTTTTCCACATGTTGACTTATTTTTCCGCCTTTCTTCTCAGCAGAACATGCTGTTCAGCAACCACAGAAAGCTAACGTGTGTGGCAGAGGTCTGCTGTGTTCAGTGCTGGGGATCCAACTAAATACATGCCACCGCCCTCCATACAAAAGAGATGACTCCAAATCCTGCCATAGCCCTTAAATCTCCAAATTCAGGTCATTAGGTAGGTGTTAAAAATATCTGTAATACTATTACAGCTTCTTTTAGATGCCACCAGAATCCGATTTGCTTCCTGTGTGTGACTTCATTGGAGACATTATTGTTTTGATAAAAAATAAAATTGCTACTATAGAAGGAAACGACACTAATTAGTATTAATACGATGTGTCAGGTATAAGGAACTCGAGAAATTAGAAATGATACATCTTTACCAAACTTGAACATATGTTTCCTTTCTGTTTTGGACAAAGAAAAGCAAGAATACAGAAAAAAATATTCTGTATTACCATGTTCTTAGGTCTGGGTTTGGCTTGACACACTAACTCCAGCCTGTTAGGACTAAAAAGAAGTGGGAATAAAAATTGTGAGGCTGAAGCATTCCAATGCACTGAGTCATTACCATCTTTCTTTGTCAGTCAGCTTCCAAACTGCTCCTTGATCCACAGCACCTAGAGAGTAATCTTTTGGACAAAGAGGACAGTTTTCTGCTTAGGAGACAACTTCTCTGGGGACAGAATGGATATCAAAAAGTGTTTCTCTTCAATGTTTCAAGGTGGTCTGTAGTCACACAGGAAGAATTAAATGACTAACCTATCAAAAAGATGAATTAGAGGAAAGGCTGGCATCTCGACCTCAGGAATTATGGCAGTTCAGTGTAGACTACCACGCTGGAATTTGGAAGCTCAAGCAAACACGTCTGCGTCTATAAAAGTGGGCTAGAAGTTACATGAGGACACGCTTTCACGTGAAGCTTCTGGCAGTATCGTTTCTGGGCAGGCAGGCAGGCAGCCCTGGTGTGCCGGTTTTGCCCTTGTGTAAGCGCTGCTCAGCAATAACTAAAACATCCCGATATTACCAACACTGTTTTCAGCACAAATCCAAAACATAGCCTCCTACTAGCTACTGTGAGGAAAATCAACCCTACCCCAGCCAAAACCCGCGCACCTGGGAAGACAGCCACTCTCACAGCCTTTGGAGTGCCTCTGCATCTAGACCCAAGCAAAAGCACGGGGTGAAGTAGTACACGGAGAAAGAGCCTACCGAGAAGGAAGGCTTGAGGTTTAGACATCAGTGCTACATTTTGGACAAATACGGCCCATCTATACATCAAGTACGCTTTAGTTTGTGACGATGTCACCTGTCCTGCACCACACGTGGTCCCCTGAGCTTATTTCCACTGCTTGCGCCACTGGAACCGGGAAAGCCTGTTCTCTGAGCGCTGGTCAACAAAACTATGAACAGGCAGAATTGAGAGGGCAGCAATGGCAGCGCATGTATGAACATGTCATTTTTGACAAGTTTTCATTTAGAAAACAAAATAAAAATGAAGAATTGTAATATTTTAAGAACGATTATTTTGATTTCACATGCCAAAGACTGCTTTATTAAAAACAGGGGAAAAGAAGCGGGACATTTTCAATAAGCTTTGATAGTTTAAATCAATGTTTTATAGGAGATATAAGGCTTTGCTAGCATTTAGAACAAAAATCAGTTTTGAAGGCGTGAAATTCTGTGCTTGTTCCACCAAGCGCAAAGCCTCCCTTCTTCCCTAACCTTTTTCTGTTTTATATCAGTGGCAGAGTTGCGACAGGGTCAGTAGCTCCTGCTCTGTGTGATTGTTGCCTCTTCCCTAGCCAACCTAAACAAACATTTGCCTATCAGTTCCTCCCTAATAGAGAGATCTCCAGGGAGATGCCACAGTTAGGTGGCAGGGCGACCTTGATCTCGCTTTGGCACGGTGCGTGGAGGATTCAGGGCTTCAGGTCAGAGAAGTTCAACGGCAAATAGGAGCGCTGGGCTATTAGCCTCTGGCACGGGCTGCCCAGGGAAGCGGTGGAGTCCCCGTCCCTGGAGGTATTTAAAAGATGGGTAGACATGGTGCTTAGGGACCTGGTTTAGTGGTGGGCTTGGCAGTGCTGGGTTAGCGGCTGGACTTGGTGATCTTAAAGGTCTTTCCCAACCTAAGCGATTCTGTGGTTCTGTGGTTCTACGCTGAACGTAACCGGGACACGTCAGGATGCGGGCGGCCAGCCAGTGCCCCCGTCTCCCCCCAGGCCGGCCTGCCAATGGAGACCCCTCCGAGCTGAATCCTCCCGTCGCTCCTGCCAACGGCCGCTCCCCGCCGTGACGCCCGGGCGGCGGCGGGACACCGCCCGTAACCCCCTGCCCCGGTCGGCCGCCGCACCAGCACCACCTTCCCACCCTCCCGCTCCGGCTGCGGGGCGGGGTCGCGGGGACCCCGGGGACCCGGGATCCCTCCGGCCCCGCGGCCGCCGGCGGGGGGAGGCGGGGAGGAGGCGGCGCCTGGCGGCGGGCAGCGCCGGCAGAGCCCCGGGCCCTACCCTGGACAGCGCCGCGCCGCCGCCATGGTGAGTGTCCCCCGGCCGCCGCCGGGCAGCCGGCCCCCCTCTCCCCGCCCCGGGCCCCCCGCAGCCCTGCGGCCCCCGCCCGCAGCCCTGCGGCCCCCTCCCGGGGCTGCCTGCGCGCCGGCCGCCGCGGCTGCTCCTGCCTCCCTCACCCCCGCTCCGCCGGGGCCGGCTGCAAGCGGGGCAGGCGGCGGAGGGACGGCGGGGTTGGGGGGGGGCGGGGGGGGGGAGCCCCGGGAGCAGCCGTGCGAGAGAGGCGAATGGGGGGGTGGGGGTCGTGGGTGGAGGGAGGGAGCGAGGTGCGGCCCCCCTGCAGACCTGGGTGCGCCCCCGGCCCCTGCGCCCTTCCCCGCTCCAGGCAGGTGCCTTTTTCTCTGTTTCGAGGTGCGCTTGAGCGCCTTACATAAACAGATTATTCCCGGCGGTACGGCAATAGCAGCTCTCGTGTTAGTCACGCCGTCTGTAGCGGAACACGTTCGCTTTTTTTCCCGTGCAATGAACGAACAATAGAGTTTTAGATTCCAGTTTAGCTCTTCAGAGAGTTAAAGCGGACCAACGCAGCCACCTACGTAGCGAGTAGGACCGTGTCCCCATAGCGCATCGTCTCCTTGCAGGCATAGTAACTTCCCCAAAGGAGCTCATCCCGTTCGTAAACAGCAATGCGCCAGGTGTAACGCTGGCTTTACAAAGTAGGACAGTATCATACAGGTATTCTGCAGCCTTAAGGTCCGACTGGGGCTGAATAACTTGTCCACGCTTGGCCATATCAGAAGCTTGGGGAGTGATTAACAACAGAGCCTGGTTTTTCCTTCATATGATTTGACAACAAAAATACTTCTTTTCAAATGTCTTTGCATCACATATAGTAAATGCTGCCTTCCTCGCATAAAAATCAGTCTGAACCCCTCTCCCCAATTCAGACATGAATAATATTAAAACAGTCTTTCCATGATTTAACTTGAGTCCTCCTCCTAACAGTCATGTAGCCATCGGCTGTCAGTTTGAATCTATTTCTCCTGTTTAATGTATTTGCAGTCAACTCAGAACTGGGATGATAAATAGGAGAAGACCCTACTGAAAAAGGCCAGAAATGGTGCAGTAGTTTATGCTGTCTAGGACCCCCAGAATGACTTTCCACTACATTATTGAATTCCTATTTCTTATCATGTAGAGTGGGACATAAATACAAAATATATGACTAAATTACCATAACTGCACAAAGCCTAAGTTAATACTGGCCATTGGTAATGTCTTCCTTATGATATAGTGAAGGCAGTTATAAAGACACCTGGCGTTAGAGAAAGCAATGTGCATTATATACCAATAAGTGGTACAGCTAACATCCAGGTGCTCAGAAGTGCTGAGTCAACTGGAAAGAAAGTTAAAGTTGCCTGAACCAGTTAAAATATTTCATTTTGACTCCTTCCAGGACTGAGATGAAGTCAGTTATCCTGGTGCAAATCAAGGAAAAATTCGTTGGTAACATAAGCACTGGCAACTCTGTATTTGTACTAATGGAAATGATAGCTGAGACCTATCCTTAACCTATTATTTCTGGTTTTTAGAGCTGTTTAATTAACCTGAAATTATTCTTGAAACGGCTGGCAGCAATATCCAGAAATCACCATTCAGAGCTACGCATGGGTTTCTATTAGCAAGTTTTGCTCTTCTGTCTCTCCAATAACCTTAGTGTTGAAAAGCTGCTGAGATTTCACAAGCCTTGTTACTCACACGTATAGGCATTCTGGGGGCAGAATGGCCAATTTGGGAAGATCCTTAAAGTGGTGTAAAGGCTGAAGGTTGCTTTGGCTCTAATAGCTTTAAAGAGTGTCCTCGTAGCATTAGCTACCGAAAATAAAAGTGGACTTTTGATGAAAACTGCTGCAACGGCACTAACGCAGGGTTAAAAGCTAGAGCGCATCAATGTCTAGGTGGACCTGGAGCTTGGGGGCGGGGGGACAAACAGACACGGGAGGATGCTACCAAAGGTATCAGGAGCAGATGAATGACAAACATAGATGTTGGGGCCAAGTAGTGGGAACAGTATTTTAGCGCTCCCTTCTCTAGCCCAGAGAAATAAGCAGGTGTATGTTGCTAGCGTCCCTTCAACTCAACTGAGTTTCCTCAGCATCCTGGGTGTTAAACCACAATTATCTGTAGAAAGTAGCATAGGGAAACTTGTTTTTGAAACTTCATTTTGCTGAAGCAGCAAACCGCGGCCTTCGTCAGGCTTTAAGCGTTTCCTTGTGATCCCCACCATATGAGGGCAACCACAGTGGGACGGTTCTTCAGTTTATGTAGTTCATTGCAGCTCTACTTACTTCAGTGAATCTAGGTCAAATTACACTGGCTCAGGATTTGGCCGCACCCTTGAACTTTAAACCGATTATAAATTTTGATTTGTCAGTGTATTTTCCATGGGGTCAAATCCCACTTTTATGGAGTAAGAGAGTGTATAACCTTGCACAGTGCATGGCAACTAATGCTTATAAAGAGGCTAAGTAACACTAAGGTAAGCATAAACATGAGGATGGTGCGAAGCTGTATTTAATAGGTTCAAGTATCTGCACCTCTACAATAATCCAGTTGCGGAGGGGTTATATAGACAGGAGCTGGAATATTTTTTAAATTCCCTAAGAGACTTTGATAACCGGTGTAATCTGAAATCAATGAAGAAAGACACCTACCCCTGCTAAGCATTCATAAGCATCACGGCCACCGTATCAGAGTGTGATGCTTGATGTGGGCATACATTGATTGCAGGACATACAGAAAGGGCCCTAGACAGCAACAAACCTCTCTTCTTTGTTGGCGGTAGCCAAAGAAAACTCTGCGTCATTATCCATCAGTATTTGTTAATTGCCCTGAGCACCTCCTGAAAAAGAGTATTGCAAAGACGATGTTCCAGCCCCTTCCTTTGGAGTCCCTGGACGTTGACACACAAACTGGAAGAGAAGATTTTCTGTAGACAGAGATCAATCCAGCCCAAATCTATGCCTGACACAGAAGCCAGTGCTACAGCACCCACTGCCAACAAGATCTCTCCAGCTCCATCAGAGGGAAAAGGCAGCAGACTTCAGCAGCCCTGCCACCCAGAACCACGGCAGCAAGCCAGGGTTGTGCCAGCTCATACAGAATTAATAAACTATGAGAAAACATGCTCGGAAACTGCATATAGAACAGACAAAGGGACATAAGTACTCGCACTGAAACCCAAGAAGATGCACTGAAGCTATTTGCCCATGATGCAGCGACAAGGGATTGGTTAGAAAAAACCTCCAGGACCTGAAGTAAGAATCCAGTGTTTCATTTGCATAGTTACTTATAGATACCTGCTTACAAAAACTGGCATGCTGGCCTTGCTGTTGATTCCTTTCATCTCTGGAAAGATCCTTTGATTCTTCAAGACTGATCATTGTATCTTCATTACAAGCACTCTGACCTGTGAAAAGAAACAGACTCTGTTGTTCATCAGACCCTTGATTTTACGTTCATTAAGTTTAATAGCATCTCTTGATTTTATTAAAGAAAAAAGTTAATCAGATGCAAACACTTTAAAATTGAACCGCTGACTCAGTTAAAAGTTGAGGGAGGAAAAAAACCCAAAAAAACAGCAGTAGTATTTTCTTTAGGTATTACTAAACTCCAGATAAGTGTAAATATAAAGGGCTGGTTTATTCCCTGATTTAAACCAGCTTCAAGTGTAAATCAACAGAATTACATCAGGTAGAAATTTTGCCTGATGTTTGCATGCCATACTATATGAGAGATTTTGTTAATCGTTGCCTGTAAAACTGATTTAGAAGCTGAGGCATTGACAGGCATTTAGAAACAAATCTCACGCAAATTGAGTCTGAAGTCCATATTCAACGATAAAGTAATATGTCACAAGTGCAGCCTGACCTGCAATTAAAGAAGGTAAAGGAGAAGGGAGGGAAGTTAGGAGGATGAAACTAGGAGCACCGCTGGTTGTTCAGAGCCCGAAAGCTGTTAGGATGAGTCTGCCTTGTGAGGCAACGGAGGAAGGGCACGAGAAGGATTGCCCAGCTGCAAGAGAGAAGAAACACCTTGTGAGACTGGGGCCTGCAGTTCTGCCGCATTATAAATGCCACGCTTCAGACTTCAAGCATATCAAATTTATCAGCCAATTTGTAAGCGCCTGGCAACGGCTGAGCTTATAAATCCATTATCTGCGTACACCCCTCATGGCTTGCCTTATCATATGCTAAGTACATGGGCCACAATATCTGAGTGACTGCATCTGTACCCACAGGACTGCTGCACAGCTGACAAATAGGGTTCAATATGAAATAAAATGAATTCTTACGTCTTCTGTGGGGCTTCTTAGCTACCTAAGTAACAGCAAAAAACACTTGAGTTTTCGAGGGCTAGTTATGTTCAGATCTAGGAGGGTAAGAGGGAACACTTCGCATCCTGCATCTTCAAGAATATGATCATTAATGTTATATTGGCATTAATACTGAAAGTACTCTGATCAGATGTCAATCTAACAACAACTGAGTGATTTTTAAAAAATATTAAGTTCTTCCAGCTAATGACTTTAAACTGCATTGCATTTCCTCTTCCTCAGTCAAAACCGACCATGATCAAATAGTAAAGGTCAGATGTCCCAAACTGAAGGAAATCAAGCCCCACGTGGCAGAAGTTGCTACACGAAGATGTATAATTAGAGAATAAAAAAATTAACATTGTTTTCATCACTGTTAGGAGACATTTGGATTTCTTCCCCTAAGAAGGACAGATACGGAAATGAAACACAAAGTACTCTATATTCCGTGTCATTATTTGAAAAGCAAACACAGCAAGAAATGGAAGTTGGCAGTAGGGTGGCCAAGTTTTAAATAGATATCCTAAAACCAAGCATAAGGAAGCTCAACAAAACCATTCTTTCCCCTGTTCTTAAAGGCTCCCTAGAGTATGCTATAGTCAGTAGTTAGCATTCATGACACTTTGCAGCTAGCGAAGACAATGTGGTACAGCAACCTAACGGGGGGAGTAACTTACACGCGTGAAGAGAAGTTTACAGTTGTTTTTATTTCCACTGTGCGACAATAACTGATGCAGTTTACAGACATTTTTGTGTCATTAGGGTCTTACCATGCAGCAGAGTCATTAGCATTTTTATTTTGTTTTGAGAAAAGAGTCGGCCTGGGTGTTTCCATGGTATAATGAGTTTAAGAGTTTGGGGCTTTTGAATTCCAGTTATATGTGGATTAAACTCTAGGATACCTACTGTGGGGGTTGACGGAGGACGGGAGCTAATTAGCTTGTGCACCCTCTTATCCTGTGCCAGCAGACTGTGCTTTATTACTGGGGTTCCATACACTTTTAAGAAGAGGTGTCCTTGGAGTTCATTAGCCTGATTTAAGGTTTTAAAAGAGGTAAATTTAGAACTGTTTTGGAGGAGGAGACATAAGAGAACTTCCATACTCTCCTTTTGTCTTCCTTATTAAACTTGAAAACCGACTGTCATTTCCTTTCCTCTCCTCACCCAGTCTTCTTTAATCATGATTGAAGTCCAAAACATGAATTAGCATTTGAAATCCAGGTTCTTGCCCTCAAGGATTTAAGAGAGAAAGGGAAGAAAAAAAAAAAATAGGGACCAGTTAACAGAACAAGAAGATATTTTCCTCTTCAAATGTTGTTTTGTATTCTCAAGTGACACTTTGGAAAACAGGCATCAGATTCTGTTTCTTCATTTCCCTATGTTATACATGCATTTTCACAGCCAGCTTGAAGTAAAAAAATACTTTGTTTCTTGGATTTTGCTGTAAGCATGGATAAAGCCATTCCAAAAAGCAATGTGCCTTCAAACTGGCAGGGAATAAATGGTTGGCAAAGATGTTGAGGGTGATTTCCATGTCAGGGAATTGGCACATCTTTTGGTAAGGCGGTTCTGAATAGTACCATCCACACCCACTTTCTCTCCGATTGCTGGCTGCAGCCAGCCAAGCTACTTCTATTGCAGTTTAAGAGGTCAGGTGTGAGGTCGTGCGAGTTCTCCATCTGCTAGAGGTTGGTATTTGTGGCAGAACAGTGTTTTATTATGTACACAGTTCAATTTTTTGAGTGCTTGTCAACACTCCATGCAATTCCAGGGGGAAAATCATGAAGACTATTTTCACATTTACATGCTTGTCAATCTATTATTCAAATCTCCTTATGTACAAAGTAGTTTAATCAGTTCGCACTATTGACTAGCTGCTCAAAATTACCTTACTCTCCAAATTCAGGAGCTTTTTTAGTATAAAAAAGATATTCTGTGCAATACTTATAGGAGCAGCTGCATCTCTCCTCTCAGCACTTCCCTGGCGTAGCATTACAGAGTCACTTTGCTGTTATATCAGAGACTGAACTGTGGCTTAAAATCAGCTCTTCTTACCTAGGAGTCTTGAGTAGCCTTCTTTCTGAGATGTATCTTCTAATATTGACAGAAAGCTACGCATGAAGCCAGACAAAAGCCTCATCGTTTCAAGCTTATGGCCTCCATAAAAAGAAAAATCAAAGACATCCAAAACAAGCGTATCAAAAAACAGTTCAGATTAGAAAAGTGTTTATAAATTCCTTTCTTCTTCCCACCTTCTACTGCTGGTGAAAGCAGAAATGAGAAACGTCTTCCAACCTGCTAGTATGCAGGTGGCTTCAATTTCAGCAGTTATCATCACTGTCCAAATAGTAGACACCTTATTTTATATGAATTATTTAAGAAGTCCAAATCTCCCCCCCAAAAAATCAGGTCCTTCCATTGAAAAAGGTATTAGAAGACTCTGGATCCACCCCCAAAAGCACCCTTGAAAATTTTGCCTCTTCAAATACTGGAGCTACTGGCTTTATCTGGAAGCTTGATGATTAAGAGTCATGAGAACGTAGCACTGAATCAGTCCATCCCCAAAATCAGACAAATCAAAGTATATCACGTCTCTAGTTTTATGGCATTCTCTTCAATTTCCAGAGCTCTCTTTACTGGCAGAAGGTTAGTTACATATCCTCTCTAAGATTTTTTTAATTTTTCTGATACGTGTCAGAAGCATCAGAGGATGATGTTCCTGCTCCCCTTTGAAAGCTGAGATACAGCTTGTGATTTCTTGGTGCTGAAAGACATTTGAAGCTTAGCTCAAAAACAGGCAATTTGTGCAGAGAAATAGAAAAGGTAGCGTTTATCTTTATTCCTCTGCAAAATGCCGGTAGCTTTCCATTTCAGTGAAAAGCGACATTGAGAACCTTTTGGTTTTAATGCAGTTATTTCTTCCTTACTGCTGGACACTTTGTAAGCATGCATTTTAAAACAAAAAACCTTGAAAGATAAAAGACTAGATGAGAGTTATTTTGCTTACAATAACTGAAGAAAAACTCAAAAATATCCCCCATAGCCTACCCTGGAGGGAAAAGCACCACTTTTTTCCCCTTTTACATTTACTAAATTACCAGCATAATTTTATTTCAAATCAGGTAGCACTGAAATGTCCCTTCAGGACTGCATTTCATACAATTTTTTTTCACAAAATAATTTATTTTTCATCAAGCAGGAAGTCATTTCCTTCCGTTTGCCAGACACCTCTGGGAGATGGCAGAATTTAGATCAGAAAGTGTTTTGATGGAAAGGTGCAAAGTTGAAAGCCAAGCCAGAGAACAATGTCACAAGGACAGGTGTACAAGGGAGAAACAACACAGCAGTATCCCATTTTCCCTCCAGGTGTGTTTTCATGAGTTTAAAGGAGTGTAGGTATTTCAAAATTCATTAAACCTTAGGTCTTGCTGAAACTCAGTATGCGCGCTGCAAGCACTCAAAAATACTCATCAGCTCCTGAGCACTCACTAGGACAAGGAACATCCTGATCAGCTGAAAACAAGAAACCCATACTGGCCTCCTAGTCTTCAGCAAATTTGGGGGTTCCTGGGCTCTTGTTTCTTTTACGAAGTCATCCCACCCACCCCTCACTGCTCCTCCTCCAAACATGATAGACCCTGATGCAAATGCGATTCTCAGCAGTTCTCGTTGGATGCAATAAGGTGGTTATCTAAGTGAAGAGGATACAATATTGTTGAAATAATAATGTCGTATAAGTTAACAATGAAAGTACTCACTGCACCATGGGCATCTGTGTTCCAGGAAGCAAAGCGAGATCATTAAACACCTATGATGAATTCATTCATCAATCCAGAATTAGAAGAGGTCTGAGAATTGACTTGACTCAATAAGCCAGTTCGGGATATATTTTGACCAACGTTCAGTTGATCAGACCTTCAGGTTAATACAGCAGGTAGCTGAATCTAAATTGTGTAGGAGAAATGTGTACAGTCTGAATGAAGGAGTGTTAAATTCAATTAGAGCCCTCAAATAACACAGTGCTTAGACCTAGCTAGGAAAAGTACCCAAGGACATCTTCAGACATCTCTTGGTTTCTTTCTTAGCATCTTGCTAAAAGAAATAATTTCAAGTAGATGGATTTTCTTAAAAACTAGGAATACTTGCATTTCTTTTATTTTGCTTGCTTACTTAACTCTCATGGCTATTGCACATTTGCTCCCTCACTACATTTACAAATGTGGTGACTTAAACATGGACTTAAACAGAGATGTGTATTTCTTGCTGCAGTCTGCTTTCTAGGGGAAATGTAAGTCTTGTGTTGCTGCTTTTTTCTGTAATCCCTTAATTCTCTATGATATTTAGCAACTAGATTTACCATCATTAACTTTGCCACTTCTGTCAGACAACATGTTTTGCTGGCAAATAATTATTCTGTGTCTGCTAGTTGGTTTTCCTTCCCTTAATTTTTTTTTTTTTTGGGGGGGGGGGAGAAATTTCCCATTTTATCTGTCTTTAAAGATATCTGTAGTGATACTTAAATCAGCTGCAGGTGCCATCAGTGCTACTTCTAACTTGTCCTGTAAAACAAATATATTTATTGCATGTACTTGTGAGAAATTGTCATCTCTTCAAATAGTTATTCCCAACAACATACATTTAATGCAAAGTAAGTAGTGATGCTTCTCCTTCTCTGAAACAGTAAATAGACTGGGAGCATCTGCTTCACTTGTCAGAAACTTGAGCTCATGGGGATATTAATTTTCTGGAAAAAGGTACTTGATCAGTGCCTGTGATCTATATCAGGTCTCAGGCAGTTCAAGCTGACCTTGCCAGCAAGTCTGTTTTCCTCCTGTCTGCTATCTGTCCGTCGATACTTGACCATCGAGGGAACCAATGTTTTTCCACATGATCTCTATCTTTCTAATGGCTGTTTGCTCTAGGAATGAATTCATAATTCAGTCAGTCCATACGGGTTTGGCAGTCACTGCGGTGCAGCGTTCTCATGTAGATGTGATGGCACATGAAAATTCCCAGCTTCGATGGCACTTGATTTTATAGGACAGCTTAGGCTGATCCTATCAGATGATCTCCCCGAATGATGAAGAAAGCTGTGTGAAAAGCCTCTACCGAGAAAGCTGATCTTCTAATACTGGCCATAATCAAGAAAACACAAAATGTATTGCAAGACCAGCATACCCACTGAAGCAATTAATGTCTTCTAGTCATGTTTTCTTTCCGTATTATTAGATATTGTCACATGCTCATCCTTCAGAATTTTTCTGGGTTTACTTTTCAAACTCATAAACTTGAAATCTGTTTGATTTTAACTTTAATGTACAGACTTCAGATTTTATAAACAGATATTTTGACTTTAGATTTTATAAACAGATATTTTGAAACCTCAGGTCTCTTTCCCAGAGTGAATTATACTCATAACTAACTGAAAAGCTTCCTGTACCGAGTTTTGTACCTGCATTCCTCCCACAGCCGTTAGACGGTTTTGTACGTGGGTAGTGACCTCAAAGTGAAATTGAAAGGCTTTGCATGTGTTGGAAGATTAAGGCTGACACCTTAGAAGCTGGGATCTCTAATCCACAGCAGCATACTACAAACACCTCCTCCTCTTCCATTCTTTTCCTTCCCCTTTTTCCCCTTATATCCCTACAAATAGTTCAGGAAAGGGTCTATGTGTTTGGGCAGCAGCTAGGCAAGAAATGGCATAGCAAATGACTGCAAAGCAAGAGCAACCCGCTTCTCTAATGGGCAAATAAACACAAGCGGATTTCCTTCACCCAAACTATAAGAAAAAGAACAAATCTGTAAATTGAGTGCCATTACTTTTAAGGCTGTGGCTAAGGCAGGCTACAACGTGACCTATCTTATCAGTCTCTGAATGGAGAGCAACAGAAAGAAAACATGCACATACGTACATTAACCTGCAGCACTAAGCGACTTTGCCAGATTTCTTCGTTCCAAGTTTTGAAGAGAAATTAAAATACAAAGGCTCCACTCCTGGCAGTGGGTCCAGTGAGTCTGTCCAAGTGGACCATTACACCTGGGTGGAGCTTTTCTGATCTCTACAGCAGCCAGCACAGCATTTACCCATACATGTTGGGTTATAACTATGCAATGAACGCTCTCCCTCGTAAATCTCCTGCTTCCTCCAGGTCCATTTCCACGAGGCAAGGAAATGGGATTATGTCCTGGTTTATATCTTGTATAATTCAATAACTTGAGCAGGTTACACAGGGTAACCTGTCAGGGTAGCTTTTGAAACATTGTGCCTTTGGGAAGGTAGTTAGCCCAGTTTGACTATATGTTTATAGGTACAATTTCCTACAAAGGAAATACAGCTGGGCAGAATTCATCTCAGTAGCTTTACATGAGGATTAAATAAGACATTCAGCAGAGGATCTGGGAAACAAAGGAAACACATAGGCATTATTATAGATATGTTTTTGTGGGCTTTAATCCCACTTTGTTCTTTTCTGAGTTTTCTGACTTCACAGAGGTCAGTAATAATCTTAACTTACAGGTATTCCTTTTAAACATACTTCTAGTTTTACTGTGGCAATGAAAATCTTGAAAGCATGACTGTAACCTCTAGAGCATGTAAATTTATGAAAACAAGAATTTAGTGTTTTAGCTCAGTAAAAATGCAGGATGGAGGGAGTTTGGTTTGAGGGATCTATACTAAGGAAGTTACTACAAAAGACAACCAAGGATGTGAACATCTGTCTGCTCCTGTTCCAGCTGTGCCAGCAGATGAGATTACTGCTGCTGGTCACACAGCACCATCCCTTTGCTGCAGGTCACTGTCCTGCACAGCTCCTCGCCTGAGCTTTACATAACTTATTTTAAGAGCACCTATTTGGATAGTTTCAAGTAACCAGAGTCACTTTAACAGAAATACGTAGCAGTCGCACAACCGGCACTGCCGAGAGGTCTGAGATGGTGTTCCCAGCCCAAAGAAAGCACAGCTGAGAAGCTGGTGCACGGGAACCCAGCTCTGCAGCCAGCACAGCCACTCTCATGGTGCCTAAAACACAACAGCTCTCTAGCTCTGATTTGGGTTTTATTTATGTTTAATAAGGAGCTCAGTGCAGTTTAATAACTGCATCAACTGAAGATGGTTTTGCTCATGAGGATGAAAGTATTTTCAGGACCGTTATTTTTTTCTGAAAAACTAAGGTATCCTATGCTATAATTGTCTGTTTGCTCCTAGAAGTTTTTATATAAAATATTCTTCTGTATACATTCGGTAGCTACGGCAATTTTAAAGTACCTTAGAGGCATGAAATGAATGGTAGTAAACTTCAGAAATTCATAATACATTGACTATATATACAGTACAGAGATGATGCAAAAAAATATGCTGCATTTCATTCATTTTCTTATGTGCAGTACCTTTAGCATTATATGTATTAGAAGCCTATTTTACCCCCTACATCCTGACTAGGTGAATCAGTTATTGGTTTGGTTTGAAAACAGGTATTAATTACACATGTATATATACATTAATTATACATATGTATATAGCTGTCAGTTTTGGCAACGGCTCTCAATGTCTTTCATTTTTGTTACATGCTTCACAGGCTGCATTCAATCTTCTACCACTATTGTCCTACTACTGTCCTTAGCAAAAGCATGTCTATAAAAGGAATTAGCATTGCAGGAAAAAGTCTTAATTAAGCAAGTAATTAGTTAATATTTTACAAGTTGAATTTCTGACTTACAGTTTTCTGAAGGGCTGCTGACAATTGTCTGTCAAAGAGTATAAGATATAAAGAAAAAACCCTAAGGCTTTATTTTATTTTTTATGTGTTTATAATTGCTTATTTTATTTGAAATTAACTTACTGTATTTTAGAGAGAGAACCCCACAGCCCTACTTTTATGTCTGCCCGGAGGAACTGGAAGTGCTACCCATGCAGATTTTCAAATACCCAGCAGGCGAGTGCCCCACAGCACGAGAACGAGCTGTTTAAGAAAGTCAGGCAAAACCGTTCAGTCGGGGAGAGCCCCGGTCAGGGAATACATTTTAGAAAATCCTTTTTGATCCTCCTTCCCTGTAACAGGAGGGGCAGGCAGCCCCTTGCACATTAATCCCTGCAGTGGGGACACAGTGTTACGTTGCAGACATCTGGGACGGCAACCAAGAAATCTACTTCTTCGGCACAGAGTGCCCTTTGTCTTACTGCACTGCCAGGATTGTGGGAAAACCAGAGCTCTTGCTTTTGGGGTTTTTTTGGGTTTTCTTTTTTTGTTGTTTTTTTTTTTTTAAGGTTCATTGTCCAACAAGCCACGAGATCCTGTGCACAGGCTTAGGATCTTCTATTCATCTGAGATCTTGAAGTTTGTTACAGTAGAAAAATTAAGAGATTTTCATAGTGCTAGAAAGGATATGTTGACTGTTCGTCTCTATTGCTTTCTCTAGAAAAATGGCCAAACGTACACCAAGTACAAAATAAAGCCCTGCATGCATTATACTGACTTACAAAATCGGCTTCTCAGCAGCAACAAAATCTGTCTGCGAATAGCAAGGAAAACAAAATTATCAAGATACGGCATACTGAGAACACTGAGCTTCCTTGTTGTTGTAGTTTAAACCCCAGCCAGCAACTAAGCACCACCCAGCTGCTCGTTCACTCCCCCCCAGTGGGGGAGAGAATCAGAAGAGTAAAAGTGAGAAAACTCATGGGTTGAGATAAAGACAGTTTAATAGGTACAGCAAAAGTCGTGCGCGCAAGCAAAGCAAAGCAAGGAATTCACTCACTACTTCCCACTGGCAGGCAGGCGTTCAGCCATCTCCAGGAAAGCAGGGCTCCATCACATGTAACAGTGACTTGGGAAGACAAATGCCATCACCCCAAACATCCTCCCCTTCCTTCCTCTTCCCCCAGCTTTATATGCTGGGCATGACGTCATACGGTGTGGAATATCCCTTTGGTCAGTTGGGGTCAGCTGTCCCCGTTGTGTCCCCTCCCAGCTTCTCGTGCACCCCCAGCCTGCTCACTGGTGGGGTGGGGTGAGAAGCAGAAAAGGCCTTGACTCTGTGTAAGCACTGCTCAGCAGTAACTAAAACACCCCTGTGTTATCAACACTGTTTCCAGCACAAATCCAAAACATAGCCCCATACAAGCTGCTATGAAGAAAATTAACTCTACCCCAGGCAAAACCAGCACATTTGTAAACTTGTTGCTGTAATTCTCCCCTACCATTTCATTTTCTCCTTGTCCCCATCTTGTTTATTCATTGTATGAGTCTAAATTTAGGATGCAAGCTTTTTGCTGCAAAAACTGTGTAGTTGCATACATGGCACGTGTTGGGCAGACGCTGTATACCCAGGCACATCTTTGGGGAATATTCTGTTCCAAAACCAAATCATCTGGTAAATTCAAAGCCTTAAAAGAGTAATTACCCTCTCTTGCTCTGGTAGAATTATTTTCCCATACTTTTCAAAGCGTAGCTGGCTGTCTTATATGATGAGAAATGATACACTGCTTCTTCATTATATAGTTTGGTTAGGCATCCTTTACCAAGTCTAGTTCTTTGGAAGCAGGTATGTTAAGCTGCGCAGGCTTTCGTATTGCTGATGTAAAATTAATTCTGATACTGATCTGTCTTCCCAACCCCTGTAAAGTCAACAAGAGCTGAACAGACCATTAAGGAAGCAACTGTAACAGAATTAACCTCCCTGTAAAAACCTCATTGGTTCTTCACTTGTAACTTAAGGACCTTCCTGCTCCAAAGGAAACTTTCTCTTATTTAAGCCAGGACCGGTTCCCAAGGGTTGTTGTTTTGCCTGAGAAAGTGATTTATGCACTCAGGCTATTAGAAAGAGGCAAAATTTTTACCTACCCTTTCATTTTTGACTCATTTCCCTTGCAGTCATATGGTCTCGTCACATCGTCACTGACAGGAATTATGCTCCATTTCAGGACATACTGTCATTTTAAATCTGATTGTTAGAGCAAAGGAAAAACGAGGTCAATAATTGCTACCATTTTCTTGGGAACTGACAGGCCACATCTAAGGTCTCCCTAGAGAAATCTTCCTTAATTACAATTTAAGCTGATGTTCCTCTGTGTAGCAGGTAGAATTGAGGAGGATTACTTTTAAAAGGATTGTACTGATCTGCTTTGGTGACAGTTTCATCTTGAAATTCTGATAACAAGCAAGAGGATGGTTTATAAAGATACGGTTCTCAGGAGTGTACATGACTGACGCATACTGCAAATTGGGCCACAGCAGCCACCCCTCCTTTCCACTCTTCTTTTAAGGCCAGATGAGTTCTATTTTGAGTGCTGCCATTGCCATCTTTTATTTTAGCAGTTACTTAATATGATTCTAGAGAACAGAGCAAAAAGAAGTTTTGAAATTGTAGAAGGAAAATCCTGCAAGCATTGATTCTAGAAGGGGAATTTTTCATCCTGGAGGCAATGCAACCACTCAGCCTTTTACAAGACAAAATGATGAAAAAATGTGCAATAGGCTGAATACTTTCAAGTACTTAAATTATTAATAGATTTTTGGAAACCAAGTAAATATTAATTGGTTCTTAAATCACTTTCATACAATCCCATGAAATGGTAGTGCAAAAACCTTCTAAATTCCTTTTCCTCATACTTAAAAAAAATAAACAGCTGATTGATTTTGTAAGAACAATTTATCTCACAATGATATATGATCTGACAGTACTGTAGCTGGTGAAATAAGGCTTATCTTATTTTATGTGAGAAATTAATATTTCCTATGACTCCTAGCAGGTTGAATAGTCCAGAAAAAAAAGACTGATACTGAAATAGCTCAATTACTTACGATGTTTTTGAAAAATTGTTCTGCCTCTTAGGGCTTACTCACCGTTGGCGTTGATGGTGCTTCAGCCCAATTTGAGTCCTGACAGAAGCCGTAAAGCTTCTCCATATCTCCACCTAGCTCCTTATTCCTATGTGTGGGAAATTAATATCTCCACCTAGGTCCTTATTCCATGTGTGGGATGAGTGTGCGTAGCGCTGAGCAGGACTGCAAAACCAAATGAAAAGAGACCTCTTGTTAAACGAAACTAAAAATCCCAAAGCAGAAGGAGCCTAAATATTAGTGCCATTTCTCCAGAAGTGAAAAGCTTGGAGTATGTTGGCTCCTCAGCCGAAAACAGCTCAGACTCCCGTTTCCAATGGGAGCACACCAACCATCAACCAACAACTGACAAAGCTTGAGAGAAGAGGGTTTCCCTGGAGCCTCCTGGCTGTGAAGGCCTGACATGCAGAACTGAGGTGCTCACAAAATGCCCACTTCTGATGGCAACCCCCACAGCCAGGCAATCTGGTTTCAGGAGTTTTATACTAAGTAAAATGGTGCACAACTCACTCTGCAAATACAACTGCATTAAAGCAGTACATGCTGGTTTTGGTTTTTCTTCATGTATTATTATAAATTTAGCAGTACAAGACAGAACTTGCTATTGCACTTCACTACAGCTAGAACCTAGCATTTTCAGAGAGACATAAGAACTATGACAGTTTGTGAAGCCTTAACTCAAGAGATAAAACCCAGTCTTTTGGAGGGGCAAGAAAAAAAAAAAGCAGGATATTTTTTGTTAGTTAGGAAGAGAGAATGTAAACACACACACAAAGCTTTTACAGTTTGATCTTCATTTTATATGACAATCTTTTAGAAAGGTGAGTGTTAGGAAAGCCCAAAAGTAAATTTAATTTTTTTCCTTTCATTGTGTTGGGTTGTCATCTACTGCATTTTCCAAAACCACCTCATGAACAAGAAAATCTTATCATTCCATAAGCTTTTGTTTTAGAGAAGCATCACAGCAGCAGCAAGGGTTGCCTATAGATTCACGCCTGTAAAAACCAAGAAAAACAGTCAGCACTGAGGGTGGATATTGTAGTTGTAGGTAAGGATGAGATGTGTTACAGCAGATGGGGCGTGTGCGTCTGCGCTGTGGTTACGACTGCGAGCAGAATGGAGTGCAGGCGTGTTGTGTGAAAGACCAAGTATAGTTGGTCTCCTTGGGTTGGCCTCCCATCCTGACGTGACCAGTTGGAGCCTTGCCTGGAGCTCAGAAACCTGAAGCAGGTGTGTGCCCTGTTCCACTCCAGGACCAACCGCTGCAGGCAGGGAAGCCAAGTCCAAGAGCGTTTTCCTTCCCGCTCCATCAGAGGCGATTCCCAGAAAGGGCAGGTTCACCAGTAAAGATCAGTCACAACAGGTCCTGGCACAGAAATCAAAGGTATTGAACCTCAGAGAGAAACGCGCGCTCAACTTGGTTTTGATATGTCCTGCTAGCTTTCTGTTAGCATTCAGCACGTTAACCTGGAGCTTGTGGTTGTTGCTGTATTTCAGACTCCTCTGTCCAGCTGCAGAGCTCTGCGTGTGCATTTTTCCACTATGGCTGACTTAAGCATGGCTGGAAACTAGGCTGAGATGCAGAAGGGAGATGGGGAAATATGCTGCTTCTCCCATCACTAAGCCCTCTTCCACTCCTAGCACTCCCGTCCGCTCATTTGTATTAAACTCAGTGATGAAGGTGCATCACTTGAAAGGGTAGTCAGGCACTGGAACAGGCTGCCCAGGGAGGTGGTTGAGTCTCCATCCCTGGAGGTATTTAAAAGATGGGTAGACGTGGTGCTCGAGGACATGGTTTAGTGGTGGACTTGGAAGCGATAGGTTAATGGTTGGACTTGATAATCTTAAGGGTCTTTTCCAACCTTAACGATTCTATGATTCACTACCAACAACAAATTGCATCAGGCACCCATTTCAGTCCACATGACGAAAGGGAGCCCCTCGCACAGCACACGCTGATTTGGGGGGGGCGATGAGCAAGCTCACCAAAGGGCTCCGCTTCCTCAGCGTGAGGGGGTACGAGTGCCATGTGGGCGGCACGGCAAAGGCTGTGCCTTTAGTAGGCCACCATTTCTCTTAATGCTCTCTGTGAATAAAATCCTGAGAGCCATAAGATGCCTAAGCAGGGGGTTGTTAAGAGAGCTGTGTCCTCTGACTCTTATGTAGGTCACCCAAACTCACACTCTGCAGAGGAGAATGTGGAAGTTTCTCAGCCTTCAAGCCTCTAAGTCATCTGCTTCCCTTTCACCTGAAGGAAAGCACTTTTATTTAGAATACTGAAGATAACACAGGAGCAGCTGGCAAAGGATGAGGTTGACTTTCCACTACTAACTGCTTTAGCAGAAAATGGGAATTAACTCAGGGCAAGTCTGTGGTGTGTCCCTTCTGGCCTTATTCTTTTCTGTGGAAGCTTCCAGATCTGCCCATGGGATCTGTTGGTTTGAGACTCTCTGCTGTTTCTCCACCCTGGGCAACGAGGAGGGATGTTTTCTGGGTCCACAGTTCCTGTTGCTTTTAATATTCCAGTCTGGTTCAGCAGGGAAACACCCACAAAAAGTGCCATCAGCACCAGTGGAACTGCATAAAGGTGGCATTATTCACCAGTGGTACATGGAGACCACAGGAAAACTTGGCTCAGGTGCACATTAGCCCAAAGACCAATTTCTAACTCCCCAAAGAAGAGAGGTATATTATCAAGAGGAAAGATTTCTGCTGAACTGTTGCAATCGATGCTGGCAGGCAGAGACTATTTTAATATTGAATATGAGTTTGAGATTATGTGAAATAATGAAGAAAACTGTTACAGAAGAAAAAGGCACTCTGAAATACTATTCCTGAACATTCAGGGAGAAGCTGGTGGGAAAAACTAATTAGAGCCTCACCCTTCCTTACAACAGGGCATGTTTAGGACTGCCTGCCTGCGCTCCAAGGACAACGTAGAAGATTTCAAGGCTGCCACTGCTTCAGTATATAGTGCCACACCTCTAAGCCTTCAGGCCCCAAAGAAGCCCTTTCCCTTTAGAGAGACATGCAGATACCTTCCACAGACCTCGGCATACTGGGACTCACAGACAAGCTATGGGAGGCAGCACGTAGAACTCCACTCTCCTTGCTATCAGGCAGCACAAGGATAAGAAGACATCTCATAGCAAATTGCCTTTCCCTATAAAATTAGGCTGAGAATCATAGTCCACGTAGTGTCACTGAAGGCACTATGCCGGGTGTGTCTGGAACCCAGGCAATACCCCCCCCAAAAAAAAATTAATGGGAGAAAAGAATGGGTAGGAGGGGTTCCCTGTACAGCAGATCCCTAGCATCAGTCCTTACAGTCTGCTACACAGCACGGGCATGCTGAGGATGTAATTTTACAGTACGGGATGACATACTACTATCCTTATTTTCAAACATTAACAGGCACAAATGCTGTGGTCCTCAATCTAGACTGGAGCAAGGAGTATTTTTCCTGAATCCTCTTCATGTGTCTCACAGAGAGATTCCTGTTGTTTTTAAGATTTTTCTGCAAGCCCAGGCCTAATGAGCACAGCTTGCAGTAAGGGTAATTAATGAACAAAATACTAACCAGTTTGGTTTCTCTTTTTTTTTTTTTTTTTTCCTTCTCTCCAAACTGACTGCAACTGCAGGATGGAAGCAGCAGTTTGAGTGATACTTTTGTTTCTAGAGGTAAAGCAGAATGACTTTGAAAATAAAATTACAGCAAATGGCTAACATTAAGGCAAAGTAAATCAAGAAAAAACCCAACAGGCTAGCAGGTATGCTTTGAAATGCCATTTTTCTGGATTCCTTTTCAAAACTGCAGTTTAAATCTGAGACATATCAGCATCATGACAGTAGATTTTTGCTTGGTTGAAGCACACATGCTAGGAAACTACTGAGCCCTGCAAAAATGCTGGCAAAGCAGGGGTGGATGTGAAGGGAGAACTAGATGCTGCACAGGGCTGTTTGTTGGCTTCATTCCTTCAACCGTTGAAATTCTTTGTCAGGGTACCTATGCCCAAAATTTAGAACTCAGCCGCCACATGATGTTAGAGGCTCCTAAATTCTCTAGTTTCCAGTAGTAACAGCACCTGTATTTCTGTATATAACAATACTGGTCTGAGCTCCTAAACCCCAGGAGCACTCTTGAGCTGTGCTTCACTTGCCCTCCTTACCCTGTGGGACATCGTTTTCTAAGCCTGGATTTGAGATTGCCACATACAGACCAAAACCAGGTACTTGCGATGCCGCCAAACCGACTGCCTTATCATTCCCATTAATTCAAAGCATTCAGCCCTCATCATTGTATGGGAGACCAAGCTTCAAACTGCACTTCTACCTAACTTGAACTGGTATCTCACATCTTTTTATGACCTCCCTAACCACTTGGGCTGGGACATCCCCCTAAATTTCTGAGCATAGTCAGCCATCACTAGCATCAAAGAAAGAGGAAAAATTGGAACTGAAGTCATTCATCTCACTGTCTGGATTCTAGTCCCTGCTCAGACATATACTGAAGTATTTCTTAGGTAAACAAGAGCTGCGGTATAAGAAATGAAGAAAACTAAATTCCAGAGTTAACTGCTAGTCTAAGGCTCAGGGCAGATGAAGAATACAAGCTGAAAGCCCATTGACAGATTAGACAGAGGGCAGGTGTGAACACTGGTATCACAAGAGCACCTGGCTGCTGCTTGTGCACAGGTACCACTTTCTTATCTTGGCTGTGCTTGCAAGGGGAAAGACTTGTGTAGGTACCCAGCTGCAGAAACAGCCACTGGCTGTAATTTGCAAGCAGCAGGAGGGAGCCAGCTGCTTGGGTACCACCCTCCAGAAAGGGAGCTCTCATCCCCTCTCCAAGCCCATCTGTCTGCACAGTGCAGGGATCCGGGCACCCAGGTCTTGTGCCTTGCGTAGGAAGCGTGGACATCTTGCTTGGGACCACAAACCTCATCAAGACACCTCAGCGTCATGCACCACAACACTACACCCCAGACCTCTCTGAAGATTTAACTCTTCCTTGCAAGATATGTTTGAGTAGAGAAAATGAAGAACTAAAAATCAAAATGAAATTGAAGAAATTCAGTTTGCCTGTGTAAGTAGCATCTTTCAGCATGTTCCTGGTAATTTAGGCAAGTCAAATGTTCTGCTTCAGGCTTAGTGCAGATATTGCTGGCAGCCTACCCCTTTCCTGACGGCATCAGTAAACCACATGGTGAAATTCTCTGAATAGCAATAAAATAAGAGAACCTTTAGACACAAGTGCCCTCACTTCAAAATTACAAGAACACAGAACAGAGAAGAAACTATATATTTCAGGAAAAAAAGTCTTATCTATTGTTCAAAGTACAGCCACCTAGACAGCCCAAATGCAGTAAGTGCTGAAGATAAAACCTCTGGCTACATTTAGCTGTCTTCCCATGCTTACCAAAATTTACATCCTTCCATAATTTTTCATATCAGGAATTGCTAGCTGATCTTCTTATTGAGGAAGCCACTGAAAACACAGCATTTTCTTACAGGTAGTGTAACCTGAGTAGCTACTGAGGCAAAACCTGTGAGCCTCCCTTTCCTTTACAGCCACCTTCCTCTTATCTTTTCACCGTCAGTAACACCATCATCAACTCAGCTTTCTCTGCAGTGACTAAATCAGCACAGGAGAAGGTGTTCAGCACTTTTGGCTGTAATCACTGTTCAAACAGCTGTTCTCAATCGCCTCTAGAGAAAACCAGCCTATTTGATGAATCAGCTCCCCCACTGACTTACTCTGTCAAATAATAGTTAGGCCTGCAAGCTACTGGCATTGTGCAGGATGCCAATCTGCAGTCAGTATTTCCAAATACACACAAAAATAACCCCCAGCTGCAAAGATATTGCCCTTTTTGTCACAAAAGGTGCTGACTTTGGTAATATCAACTGGAAAATGTCCAGACATTTGCACATATGCATGCAAGCTTTAGCAGTGGAATGGAGCATATATTGCATAGTATGAGAAAATAATAGGAATAAGATTTAATCTGGTTGTAAAACATTGAAAATCAAATAAATTGTTTTCAGACCAGACATGGCTCTTACTGAAATCTTTTAGAAATACTATGTGTTTCTCAAGTATAAGCAGTGCTATTCTTTGTCACCTTCAAAGCTGTTCTTGAAGTCTTTTAATAATTTACTGACCAGAATAACAACATCTTTCTCTCCTGGAGTGCTTACAGTTTATTGTGAAAGCTTTTAGAAGAAAGGAAAGAGGAAGAGAAATATATGAAGATGGTTCTTTTTTTATTTTCTGTGCTAAAGCTGGAACAGCCTTCTTTTGTTTTTTTTTTCTCCACCATACTGTATTTTTCAGACAGAGATTTTTGCATGAAATTAAAATGTATTATACAACTTGCATTTCTAAAACAAAGATACGGATCTCTCTTCTCTTGGAATTCATAATAACCATATCTTTCAATGGAGTCATCAGTGTTCTTTCTATTAGCTATTCTTGGTTATCTTGTGCAAAACAGGAGCATTACCAAATATTGTTCACATATTAGATGGGTACCTCACTGGACCCAGACCACTAGCAGAACTTCCCTTGCTCCAGCACTGCTTAGCTTTGGTCACTTCTGTCACACCAAATTACGTGCCTTCATAGGACAGATCCACTTACAAAAGTCTGCTGGCTTTGCAACACTGCTTGTTAGGAAGGAATCAGGCAACGAGATTGCTACCCTACCAAAAACATCCCAAGTGGATGCATCTGACGTTGCCAAAAGAACCCTTTAGCCAGCCCAGTTTACCACAGTCAGAGGGCTGTGCTTCTACTGGGAGCTCTGGCAATATAGCTGCACTGATTAAGGCTTTGTAATGTAGCTAGCCCCTGATCTTGGTCAGCCATCAGAGTTGAAAGAATGTCCCAGGACATGGGACACAGAGATTACCATATCAAATAAGGAGTCCAGTTTCTGTTTCTTGAAATGATTAATCTGAAATGCTAAAAAAGAAGATCTGAGATAAAGTCCCTTCTAGCTAATTTTTTTCCTTCCCTCCCTCCTTGTGTATCCATGGGACGCAGCGGCAGTCTCATCACCCAGCTAGTTGTCTGTTTCCCTCATGAGCTCACTCCAGCTTGTTCCTACTCTCAATGAGATTATCTAGCAGTGAGTTCCATATATTAATTATAAATTACATAAAGCAACAATTTATTATGAATTTCTGGATGTCCTGTCTCCCAATTTCATTGAATATCCCCCTTGTTATAGAGACAGAACACATAGCAACCTCTGGCTCATCTTTCTACCTTCAGCTTCGTCTTTCTCTGCTGTTTGTGTATAATAATCCCTAAAGAAGTACCTTTCTACTTACATATTTCCCCTAAGGATATAACACACAAATCATAGAAGATAAAGATGAAAAAAACCTAAAAGGTAGTCTGAAACAATCTGTTGATGAAAAATTGTCCCCCATTGTACATCTTTGTTCCAGATCAAATTTAAATGCTCAGAGCAATAAAAAGCTAAAAAATTAATTTTATGAGCAGTTACACCACAGTCCTGAGATTTAACTTAGACTTACCTTTGCTTCATTTCATCCCCTGTTTCAGCTGTTCTGAAGCCAACACCACAGTTTTCCAATACTTCTTTAATATTTGTATATTCAAATATGTGCAGGCATTGAAAATTAGTTTCTTTAAACATGCTGATAAATTCAGATTAATTCCAGTACTGCTTAGTCACTGATTATTTATGGAGCAGAAATCTTCAGGGAATTAAGGAAAAGTTGCCATCTAAATAATAAAAATAACCATACAGTTAATATATGTATTTTCTCTCATGATTGTTTCAAATACCACATTTACTTCCAGGAGCTGTATTGGAGAGCAGAGGCTGGCACCCATTTCTCATTTTTGTTTGAAGCCTGAAATGAGATGCCTTTTTATACAGAGTACTATAATTCCTGTATGGTAGTGTAAGAACAAGCAACAAATTATCTTGAATTTTTGAGATACTGAATGACATTCAAAGCTTTTGCATGAAAAAAACCCACTAACACAAAAGGTTTCCAGATAGCATAAGTAAGATGGAATGCAGTTTACTCATCCGTCAGAAGTTTATTTCAGAAAGCCATTTAAAATCCAGATAATCAAACAAAAAGCCTGACAAACATACCTCAGCATGTATGCGTATATTTAATAATTACCTTTTATTTGTCTTTTAATCACAGTTATTGTCTGTAACGGTACCTTATGCACATGAAGAACATTTTGAATATGGCTTCCTCATCCCAGCTCAGAAAAGCTTGGTATCGCTGTCTCTGAATTTCAAGGATCCTTTAATTTTGGAATATCCATCCTTAGACTAACACAGGTTATGGATACCCCATGCCTGTGGGCAAATTCTCCTTCTGAAGGGTTTGTGACTGCAGCCGCTAGGACCTAGGACTTTCGGTGGGCTCCCTAGCCCGTTGGTGGTCATACCTGGTCCCAAAAGATCAAACAAGTTACTTTGGCTATAAACTCCTTGTTTCTAAACTGTGGTATTAATTCACTAAAGTAGTAGTTGAGGGATTTTTGAAGATTGTCACAGGGAATAATAGCTGGCAGGGACAAGCATCCACTTGCTTCTGTAAAAGAAAGGAGTTTTTACATGTTTATATTGGATCCAGGTAGCCTGGGTTTTATAGCTATATAAAGGGAAACTTTTATGACTTGAGGCAGTGTTTTCAGCAGGCAGTAGATAATACCTAATGACAGATCATTGGTATTTTGAGAAATCAAAGGTATTTTTGAGAAATCAAAGGTATTTTGATACCTGCACTGTTTAGATAGCATGTACATAATTTTTTGCATAGCTTATACTACTTTTACTAAAACTATTAGAAAACCAGTAGACAGTGGTCTCTCAGTGAAGACCAAGACTAACAAAGATATATAAGCATAGAATGAGAAGTGATTTTTTTTTTCCATACCTGCTGACCTTGGAATAGTGTTTTAAGCGCAATCAGCATGAAAACAGTAATTCACATATGCACACCATGCTACTTAGTCACTTATTTCCATTTCTGTTGCAAAAATATTGAAACTCATTAGAGAGCTCTGTGTTGCTTTAGCATCATTGGCTTTTGCTCCCTCCCCATCTTTCCATTTGGGTGATTTGATTTGCTCAGATAACCAAATATCTTTTTCATTGGTGTAGATAAATAGATCTTCCACAAATCTGTCCGAAATCCTGCCAAACTGTTAGCATTGCCAATGCCCAGACCAATGTCCTGTACAACAGAAAGAAAAACATGAAATACATGTTAATCTTTAGCCTTGTAACTTAAATACCTTCATTGATAAAGGCTATTACAGTGATTTGCCAGAGAGAAGTGCTCATTGTCTGAGCATGTGGTTTTGTTCAGGCTAGTTTTATTTGCTTTTCTTTAGAAATACAATAGATCGTGTTGAGCAAGACATTTGCATCTAATCTGCCCAGAGGCACGATTAAGGACATGTTCTAAAACCTAGAAATACAGTATGGTCTCTTGTAGCAGTGTTGACAGGAAGGTGACAAGACTAGTCACGCAAGATGACCTACCTTTTTTAAAGTAAGCATTTTTTTTTCCAAACTATTAGTACTAGTATTAGGTATACAAACAAATGTATTGCCTTTAACAAACTTGTAAAGCTGTATCTTGTAAATCTCTATTTTTGCTCCTGTAAACTAAGATAAGCTGTTAAAAAGCTAAAAAGGAGGCAAATGCTGGGACATTCTTAAGAAGTATATTTGTTTCTTTTGCTGCACCTCCTAGAAAAATTTCTACTCTCAAATTACCAATGAAAGCAAACCAGGCACCAAATGGATCTAGTGCTAATTAAGGTAGACCAGAGCAGGGTTGGGAGCTGGTACAAGGCCCCACTGGGTCATTTAAGCACATTTAAAAGGAGGTAGATTTAAATTTAGACTGGCTCATCTACTCAGCATGCTGTCTGCTCATCCTAGCCATGTGTAAGAGGTCAACTGTCACAAGTTGGATCAATGAAAACAGTAACCTATGCAAAAAGCAATCTTGGTATATTTTGCAGACAACACCAAGCTAGGCAGGAGCGTTGATCTGCTGGAAGGTAGGAAGGCTCTACAGAGGGACCTGGACAGGCTGGATCAATGGGCTGAGGCCAATTGTATGAGGTTCAACAAGGCTCAGTGCTGGATCCTGCGCTTGGGTCACAACAACCCCATGCAATGCTAGAGGCTTGGGGAAGAGCGGCTGGAGAGCTGCCCGTTGGATAAGGACCTAGGGGTGTTGGTCGACAGCCAGCTAAATATGAGCCAGCAGTGTGCTCAGGTGGCCAAGAAGGCCAATAGCATCCTGGCTTGCTTCAGGAATAGTGTGGCCAGCAGGACTAAGGAAGTGATCGTCCCCCTGTACTCGGCACTGGTGAGGCCACACCTCGAGTACTGTGTTCAGTTTTGGGCCCCTCACTACAAGAAGGACATGGAGGTGCTGGAGCGTGTCCATGTCCAAAGAAGGGCAACGAAGTTGGTGAAGGGTCTAGAGAACAAGTCTTATGAGGCTGAAGAAACTGGGGTGTTTAGCCTAGAGAAAAGGAGGCTGAGGGGTCACCTTATTGCTCTCTACAACTACCTGAAAGGAGGTTGTAGCAAGGTGGGGGTAGGTCTCTTCTCCCAAGTAGCAAGTGATAAGACAAGAGGAAATGGCCTCAAGTTGCAGCAGGGGAGGTTTAGATTGGATATTAGGAAAAATTTCTTCACCGAAAGGGTTGTCAAGCTTTGGAACTGGCTGCCCAGGGAAGTGGTTGAGTCCCTATTCCTAGAGGTATTTGAAAGACGGGTAGATGTGACACTTAAGGACATGATTTAGTGGTGGACTTGGCAGTGTTAGGTTTACAGTTGGACTTGATGATCTAAAAGGTCTTTTCCAACCTAAATGATTCTATGATTCTATTAATTTTTTAAGTCTTCATTCTGCTCTTTCTCCTTAACAATTATTCCACAATTCTAATTCCTCCATCTAACCATTAGAAGAATTCAGTCCCTAATTTCCATTTCAATGCAGCTGAGAGTAGGTTTGTCTACAGTATTTTAATATAAAAGGAATATACGTGGTTTCTTATTTTGTTCTTGACGTGTAAGATTTGTTTATACAATGTAAGCATGAAAGCAAGTAGCTTCGCATGCTCATTCCTACAAGTCACTTGAATACATTAAAGTATTTTTTCCAAAGCAGTCTGTTAAGTCTAACCACAAAACCATCAAGCACAGGATTAGCTCTGTTTCAAATTAATGCAGCAGGTGGGCACATCACAGACAAACATCAGCATGGCATTCCCCAAATAGCAGTACCTTTGTCATGAACTAATAGCAGAAAAACTGCATAGCTCAAGGATGTAAAAATAGAAGCAGATCTTTTGCACGGGTCCCACACCTGGAAACAGAGCCACTTCCTATGACAGAAGCCATCCTTAGGCTGCTGAGAAAATTGTCTGAAATTGAGAAAATGCCTTTCTCTAGGGGCACTAGTCAGGACCCTTTCCTAAAAGCTGGTTTAGTTTCCTCAGTGCTGCGAAGTATGAGAAATCTTTTTGTATCATGAATCATCAGTTTCATTCTCTCCTTTTTCAGAGCAAGTCCTTTATTTTTTTTTTAAAAAAAAAAAGTATATTGTTTTAGTTTCAGGGGTTTTGCTGGGTTTTTCTTTAAAATAAGATAAACGGAGGAGCATCTTGCAGAGACAGACCTTACAGCCTGGGATGCTGCAAAACCTCTTGCTGCCATGTATTGACACAAAAATCTATCCAGTTTGAACATCCTGAGGACCAAAACATAAGAGGGGAAGAAGCACAAGGGGCTTGGGAGCGCCAGGAGCTTCTCCCTGCCTGGACCACAACCCAGCCCCAGCAGGGGAATGCAGAGGCCAGGGCTGGACCTGCCAGGGTGCAAACGCGGTTCTTCACAAGACAGATCTGGTAATGGTGACTGCAGCCCAGGCTGGTGTGGAAATATCTGGTATTCAAAGGCTCACACAGCCCTTGGCAGCTCTTGCCCTGTGGAGATGCTCAGCATGACCCTGTGTCTTTCTCCTCAGCTTGGCTGCATTTGCTCAGTGCTGAAATAAACGCATCAAACACAGCAGGGCATTGGTGGAAGGAGCAGAGGAAGAACCTGGCTGACCTCAGGCTTGTGGCAAAGAGTTGTTCAAGCACTGGCATGCAGGAAGCCACTGCCCAGAACTGGAGTCTGGGAAAAAGTATTTTGGGGAGGCCACCACATCCGACTGAGGGAAGGACTGTGTTAATCATGGCTTAGCTCTCAACTCAGTCACAGACACAAACTTGTTAAGCCTGCCAGCATAGCAGCTTCGTTGATTTAGACCTCAGAACACAATGTCTCTGTAACATAGCCCTTCTCTTCCTCCCTCCCTACGTGACCTGAAATTCATTACTGGAGGTCTGGGTTCTCCTGCAGGCTTTTTTTTAAGAACTCAGTACCTGATTTAGAAAAATCTCAGTTGGTTCACCCCAGAGGTTTCCTTCTTCAAGAGCAAAGCATCAAGATATTGAGCTGATGCGCTGGCACTAGGCTGGTTGCAACCAGGCAGCTTTGTGAAGCTTACCAAAGGAATCGCCAGCTCCTCTCTACAAAAAAGAAAATATTTCAGTTGAGGAAACATAACAAAAACAAACAAAAAAGCGTCTTTATTAGAGTGAAAATGACATCCATCATAGATGGGTTTGCTGTGATACTTGTTCTTTTTCATTTATAAAGCCTTAATTTCCCTTCTTGCAGAGTTCTGGTTTGGGCAGTTTCCAGTAACAAGGCCTCTATCGTTATCTAGACCACTGCCCTAAATTAATTTAATCTGCCCTAAATTAATTTTTAAAGAGGTTTGGGGTTTTTTAAGTAGACATAATGTTGCGCACTTTGGAAATACTTGAATATGACATGCTCTTTGCCAGTTTGTTGGGTTTTTTTAAACTGTATTCTCTATGTGAGCCATGAGATAACGTCTTTGTCACATATCCTTTTTATATTTTTAGGAGCACCTGAAAGCTTTTGACCGGGAAGTAAATGCATTTGTGGACTATATGTTTGGACCTCGAGGTAAGCTGCCCTTTTAGGAAATAATACCTATCCAGATTACCACTCAAAAATATTCTAATAAATAGAAGTAGTCGAAATCTTCTATCTGAATAATTTCTCATTGAAAAATGTAGACTAGGCAGAATCATAGTATTTGCAGGAACACACCATTATTGTAGGAAATCTATCAATGTACTGCATTTATAGAAAGCCAATAGATTTTTGTTTTGACTGTTTGACATATTATCTATAATACAAATTAAAACCAATCACAGGTGAAACAAGAAATGAAACTGATTTTTTTTTTTAAAAAAACTTTAAAAAAATCACTCCTTTGTTTCTGAGAATATCAAAGGCTTTCAGTTTTACATACTAACATAGATTTAAAAAATTGAAAGCCTGGATTTCTGAAAGTGGAAGATATGTTTTGGGACTGATTCTCATTCATAATCCAGTATTGTTTGGTCCAGCCACCTATCAAATAGCCTAACTCAGAAGGAAGCTCTGAGCAAAAGCAAGAAAGGGCTTTTAGCACCCCACAGGATCACATCCAAAATTTCAGTAAACCAAATAGACAAGGTGAGAGAACAGATGCATCTTTCTACTTCCTATTCTTGCTTTCTAAAACAGTTTGGACAAGAATAAACTTGAATAACGGTAGCTTGGAGGTACCTCATGCTTTGTTAGGACTGAAACAAGTAATAGTTAAAAACAAACAAACAAACAACTGAAGTAGGACTGCAGAAAGATAGAGAAATGCTATGGAATGTGAGGACAGAGCATCAAAGTCAGGGCTAAGAGAGCCAAGCAACTAGAGGAAAGGGCTAAGACAGGAGCTGAGACAGCAAACAGTCTTCAGAGAAGGTCCCTGTAAGGCCACCTTGCTGCTCATAGGGCTGGGCTTAAACATTCAGCTTCAGGAATAGCTTGCAAATTTTTCGCCATGGTTAAATACAGAACTGCTGCCCATGTGGATGGACATATGCTTATGTATTCTCATTTTGTTGCAATAATATCCTCCAGGTCCCAGAAGCAGCTCTTGCTTAATTAGGAGGACAAGGAAAAGAAAGCTGTAGCATTCTTAAAACCAAGAAATTCTCGTTTTTCTTAGCTGGATAGATGGCTACAAAATCTTTTCTGTCTTCTCTGCAGTAGATGTGAAGCTTGAAAGAAAGATTTGTGGTGAAGAAACACTGAACAGCTTGGGAACTGCAGAAGTAGTGATTAAAACAGAATAAGTTTTATTAATGGCTTCTACAACACTGCATTTTAATATTAACAAAGAAATGTGATCACAAGCATAAAAGTACTACTATTTTTTTTTTTCCAGTGGACGTGATGTTCTCCTTCATTCCTCTTTCCTCGTTGGTCCAGAACAAATTGTCTGAAGGAATGAACTGTAGTTAATCCAATGCAGAATACCACACAGATCCCTTTGGGCTTTTAGAAAGCACTTCAGTTAAACAAGTATTATTTGTATTGCTTGCCAAGTACATCACCATCCCTCTCCAGACATCAATGCTCAAGATAGCATTTGTTTGTCCGTGCCTCTTCACTATGATCTTTAATTTAACTGGTGGTATAATGACACAGTATCATACATTTTGAGAATAGCATAGCTCCCTCCAATGTGTTTATACATAAATAATTCACAATAAACTGCAAACAGTTTTAAATTGGATAGAATTGGATAGAATTACCCCACAAATGAAAACCTAATGAATTTCTTTAAAGCTTCCCCAAATGTCTAAACCCAACAAACCATTCCCTTCTTCCCCTCCACCAATTTTCATCCACAGTGCACACTTCATTCAGCAGCAAGATGGCTTAAAAGGACAGATAAAAGTGCTCTATTCTTTTAAAAATCAATCCCATATTTATGGTTTATATTTTAGGTAGTAACTCCTGACATACTGGTTTTAATTGCCATTACCAGATACGGCCGAGGGCACAAGAAGAGACAGAAAGCCACGCGCTAGCTCCCGGAGGCAATCTCTGCTCACGTTGGCAGTAGCTGGTTAACACAAGCTGCAGTACCGCACTACTAGAATAAGGGGCGTACTATCAAAGATCTGAATTTGATTTCTGTATAGGCATATTTTGTGCCTTTGTTCACTGGTGTCAGCTAGGCTTTGTACACAAATTTGCCTCAATGTTTGCTTTTGAACTAGCAGACCAAGTCCTTTGAATCAGGGAATAGAAGCCATATACATGCCCATCGGTTGCATCTCTTAATAAGAAGCAGTCTTACAGTTTGGTGTTGGTCCATATTATTCTGCATAGGAGATTATCTAGGCTCAAGGCAAAATGAGAAACAGTGAAATAGCTATATTGTTCTGTAAGAGAGCATTTTTCCAGAGTCGCCTTCATCTGCAGAGTATTGTTTGGTGTCATGCAAAATTAAGGAATATTTAATTGCAGGAGCTAACTGTAGTTAATTTGTTGCTTGTTTTACCTGTGAAAGAAACAGAGGTGGTCAAGAATAGACAGATTTTAATAAAGTTTAGATAAAGTAATAAGCACTCCTCCTCTCCTCAGCTGAGTATAAACAGTAACAAGGCATTGGTGCAAAACCACCTGCACCTAAAAAGGTCTGCATCTACTCAGACACCAACTGGCCAAAGCTATACAGAAACCTGAATCAAAATGTTTCTAAACCTCACTGATAAAAGCCTGATACCTTTAAAGAGCCTGGGAGGCCTGCCACTCATGTCGAAGGAGCCAAGATTTCACCCCAAGGGTCTGGCACATCATGGCCAGTGACTGTGAATGAGCTTATTCACGGAGCGATCAGAGCTTGTGGGCGCCTGCTCCTTCCCCTGCTGTAGTCCAGCACTTTCACACTGTGGCTTTATTCACTGCCTTGATCTCAAATTCAGATGCTGTGTGGGTTCAACATTGTAAAAATAATCCTTTCTCCTATTGACAGCGTACCTTTATAGTACTTGAGCATGGAGATCAAACCGTCAGTCAACAGAAATACTTCTGATCTCTCCTTCTTCCAATAACTTTTTTTAAATACACTCCCTTTCCTCTCCCTTCCTGCCACATAAAAAACTCCCCTGTCTTGTCATTCAGGGATAAGTGTAAGTGGAAACAAAATAGTCACATTCCTTGGCTGCCCTTTATAAACCACTTTCTGCCAGTAACTGTCTTACCCTTCAAGGTACCAAGGTTGGGGTGGAAAACGATCAGTAAGGGTACACGTTTTAATAATTTCTCTTGAAATGGAAATAGTATAGACCTTAAATATACTCAACATGCTGGCCTGCATTTGTATGGATCAGCCCACATGCTTGTGGCCACTCACAACAGAGTGAAAACTTTCTGAGGGCATACTGGGGCAGCATTTAATGCTGTTTAGTTTAATTTGTACCCCCGTCTCTTCCAATTACTTTTCCGCTTTGAGCAAACATGCTGTTTCGTTATTTGCTGATACCAGCTGACCTTTGTGCAAGTAACCTTTATGCACCAAGTTGTAATCCTCAGATAGGGAGACCCTTCTTTAGATAGCAGCCTTGCTGACATGACTGCTTTCTACATCGTCATTTAGGATACCAATTAAATAAATTAAATCCTTATGCTCCTAAAACATACACTAGGTCAACATTTACATGCACAACCTTTACCTGTCATGTGACTCCTGTGTCCTGTTTAGAGCCCGTATGGGAGGAGAACCTATTTGGAGACCATATGGGAGCAGAATCCCTTCAAAAACATCCACTCCAGAGCTTCACACATGGCTTGTGAACTTTAGAAGGGCTGTTGGAGCTGTTTTACTCTCACACTGAGGTGATATTAAATAGACATTGAAATCTGAAGACAGAAAACAGGCATTCTAGCTTGGTAATGCACAGCAAAGCAAGGCCACCCTAAAGGAAGAATGGTGCTTTGTCATAGATGGTTGTGCTGTGGTGACTGCTTTAATCCTACACCTCTCCTCTCCTAGAGGTTTTTGGGAGTCCAGAAGGGAGAGTCAAAACCAGGAGAGCACTGGACTTCCATGGTAGTTTAGGTCTCGTTGAAAGTCTTTCCTGCAAAAGAGCTAACATCCCATGTGGAGCCCAAATCCAACAGATGAGTGTTACAGCCACCGCGATGGAAGCAAGGCGGGAAGTGGAGGGAGACTGTAATGAAAAAGAAAGCTGATGTTCATAGCCCTGTTCATAAGCACTTTAACTCACTTAAAATCTCACTTTACATATACCTGTATGCATATATTTCTGAGGAAAGAATACTTGGGAAAAAATACCATACAGCAAAATTGCAATCGGCAATAGTTTGTTAAATGCTTGGCACATTTGGTTTCTGCATCACCCATTGCCCAGTCCTTTCCAAATTCAACACAGGTGGAAAAATAGTAAAAGGTTTTTTCAGGCACCGTGAATACCTTTTCTTCTTTCACTATTTTTAACATAACCTCGGTCTTTGTAAAAAATAAACTAAGTAATTTAAAACAGTTTCTAAGAGCAGAAGGAACTATTGTGACCTGCACAATAGCTTCTCGCTGACTGATTTCTTCACTTATTCCATAAACTGTGACAGATTTAGAGTAACCTTTTTGAAAAACCAGCCATGATGCCCCTTGTTCTTTTCACAGATAAATGGCTGAAGATTGTTGCTGTAGAAAATTAACTCTAAATTTTGCTCCATCTTGAAAAAAAAAAAAACCAAAACGAGCACCCTCCTTTGGCTCATGACATCCAGTTGCTCATAGGACAACGAAGCGGTGCCTCCAGATTGGCATATAGGATTAGGCTTTGCTCACATGCACTGAACTATCTGATTACAGCCAATGGGATTACTTGTGTGACACATAAGGCAAGCAGGATTTGACCTTAACATTTCATTTCAGGACCAGGCAAATAGGACAGAAATTGTGAGAAAGCAAGCCCTTGCCTTGCCAAATATCTTTGATAACCAGAGTAAACAATTGCCATTTGTTTTTCACATTTAATGTCTTTGAAAAATTCTCCCCTTGTATAAATGTTTTCTAGCAAATGTTATGTACCTTCCTACTTACATGGCAAATAAAGAATTAAAATAATACATGAACTGGCAGCTTTACATGCATACTTTGTATTTAATACTATCTGCAAACTGTCCGTTAAGCAGATTAAGATATGATTTAATTAAATATTAAGTTAAAACATTAAATTTTAAAAAGCGTATAGGAATGTTTTCTTCTTTTCACTTTCTCTTTCCTGTTAAAATGAGGAGATTTAAGTGACCTTAAATGATTAGGGAATTCCGTGCGGTTTTCAGCACACATTCTCTGAATTAGTATGAAGTTTTGGGGAGGTAAAAGTAACGGATAGCTCTTGCGAGCAAAGCACAGCAGATTTCCTCTCACGCTTTTAACAGACTTTTTTCACAATGTGATCTGCCTTATTTTAGCAATACTTTACCACAGCCGCCTTAATTGCCTGCTGCATGTGTTTCTTTTCAGATGCCAGGGTTAGAGGATGGTTCCTTTTGGACTCTTACCTTCCCACGTTTTTCCTTACTGGAGCATACCTACTCTGCATATGGCTGGGCAACAAGTTCATGAAGGACAGGCCTCCTTTCTCTCTCAGGGTTCACCTCATTGTGTACAACCTTGGGATTACACTGCTCTCCTTGTACATGCTCATAGAGGTAAGTGTTCTTCTATCCAGCGCAGCTGAGAAAGGTGAGCAATATACAGTTTTTAGCAGAAATATCTTAGCAACTGATAGTTTAGCTAGGAAATTTAACTTCAACAGCAAAGTAAGTTTAAGATCAAGAAAAGCCCCTTCGCAACTGGGTCGTGAGTTGTACAGTACCTTCTCAGCTTAGATCTTGGCATGTTTTAACTGTCCTTCCTGAGCTACGGTCCACACCTGGCGACAGCTGGCTGCTACCAGGACAGTGTCTACAAGCATGAATTTGAATCTGCAGCAGTCGCTCAGCTCAAAACACCTCATTCTTCAGCACCCACGAATATGCCCATGGATTGGGCTTTATTTGTATGACTGTCTATGGAATTATTTTTCTATGTACAAATGCCCATGCTTAAATGTGATCAGATTCATAGATGAGAGTAAGTGCTAGTTTATTTATGGTATTGGCAATTCAATGTTATTTTTCTGCTCTCCTGACTAAGAAGCTTTCCTCATATAGTCAGACAGTAAGAGACAGATGTTAAAAACCTGCCACTTCAGCCAAAAGCAAGTGCTGTGACACTTGGAGGCTGAATATGGTCACACAGATTATTTCCCAAGTACTTATCAGGAAGGAACATGCTCACACAAATCAGGATCCCTTCAGAACCAGAAGAGAGATTTGAATGCATCTGACAATTTTGCAACAGCAGAGGACCCAAACAGCGCTCCTCAGCAAAGACGTGTGTTCTCACCTCCCCACAGTGGGGCGCAGAAGCCAAAAGTCACTATTTTGATATTATTTGGGAGCTCCCCATTCTCAGGCTCATGACAACCGAATTACTTTTAATAGTAAAGTGTTAACATCCATCACTTGAGGCCCTAAAAAACAAACACTAAAAGACAAAAGCCACAAAACATTTTCTGACTTGGCTTAAAAAGTGGCCTTGGGCATGAGAAGCCCTGGCTGAAGGATGTGCTTGATTTCATGGTGTGACCTGAGGAGGTGTGACCTGACATTGCTGCCTTGCCTACACAGCCTCGCAGCATTTCTGGCTGCCTGGGCTCCCAGCCACAACAGCACTTTCCACGAGAAAAACAAGGACCAACTGTTCTGTCAGCTGGACAAGAAACTTTGCAGAAGCCAAACAGGACCCCAAAGATTTCAAGTTTTAAATTAATTTGAGCTAAACACCAGGTGACTGGCCTGGTCAAAAGGCTGAACAGCAGTTTAGGTTTGTGCCTTTGTGCAAAGGACCGATTGTGCTACACAGAGCTTTGCCCTGGTCAGCACTCCCGCTGGCTTCAGCGGTTGCTGTGGGTGTCTGAGAGGGCAGCATCAGGCCCAGAGCAAAGGAGAAACCAGCACAATTGCTGGAAGGCTTGATGACTCCATACTGATTGTCCTCCAGAATTTAAATTAGCACTTTGATGTTTAAATCCCCATTTTGCTTGAAGGTATACAGATAACTGTCTTCAGCAGCAGGACTCAGAAAAAAGGATTAACTGAACAGAAAACAAAAATACTGCTCCCTTCCCCTCGCAGGCTGATTTGGCCTGCCACAAGTAAATGAATGAACAAACAGAATTTTAGCAGGTCTTGCTTACATCAATGAAGCAAACTTCATTTTTGCCACTTTCGCATCCTTGTAGGAATTGCGTTGAGCCAGCTCCCGTTCAGCCGCCTCACTGCACTGTCCTTCCTGAGGCTAACTTTACTGCAGACGATCGCTAAGTTGCGTTAGTCCTCAGATTAGTCCCTTTAGACCTTGATTCTGTAGCGGGAGACTGCTGATTTATGCCTCCCAGACTGCAGCTGGGCATGGCTGGCAGTGGCTCGTAGCTCCACATTCTGCATTTTTCAGGAACCCGGGGGACACCACGACTGATCTGCACTGCCAGCTGTTTTACTGCAGATTTCACTCTGGACTGTCAGCCAGGCTGGTTTTACACTGCACTAAAACACTCTTCGATAATAGTAGCTCTGTATTTTTTCATAGTCTGCTTGCCTGGTTCCTATCACAGCTTCTCCTATGAAGGAGCAGAATGGAAGTTAAGACTTGCAGACCTGCCTGAGGTAGCTTGCACATCCCTGCTGAAGGAAAGCACGCAAATGGGAGAGCAGAAATCATCTTCAGTACTGAATAAAGTTATGGTGACTCATCACTTCAAAATGTCTCATTTCCGAAGCTTCTCTCTGGCCTTTATTCTCTCTTTTATGGAGAGTAAGCTCTTTAAGGCAAGAGTTACCTATATTTAGAGCTATCCGCACAGTGGTTTCTTATGTAAACACAGCTGATCTCTCCAGTGAGTATGATTCAGGATTAATTCCTAGTTAGAGACATCTCAAACAGTTGCCTTATTCCTCCATCCTTCCACTGCACCCGAACCCCTCTGGTCTCTGTAACAGAGATAAATCACAAAATAAGCTCTATAATAGAGATAAACCACCAAAAAAAACAAACAAACAAACAGTTATTGGCAATATTCTTCTTATCTCGTGTTGGTTTTGTTTATAATGTGCCACACACCTTTTCTTGTTGTAGCTCCAGAATGGAGTAGGTGCTGCTTAGACGTTCAAAGGAAAAATATCTCATTCAAAAGAAAGGATGTACCTCCAAATGCAGACTGTCCCACATGACAGCTTTAATGAGAAACATGGTAAACCAGCTGATGGGGCTACCTGTGCTGCAATTCTTCATCTCCGCACTTTCATCTCCTGACCCAGTTTAGCTGTCGCTTGACTACAGTTGATTTCTACAACCTCAAGGCAAGAAAACAAAGGTTATAGCAAGGAGTCATAACAAAAATTATGTTTTTTAAATCTCCAAGGGCACATTCCTCTTTTGAGCCAGAGCTCCATACACTGCACCTTGGGCAGCTGATTTTAGCTCCATGAGCTTTGAGGTCAACCAATCCTTAAAGTACTTGGAGGAACAGCTCCAGGACAACTCTAAGATGTGCCATTAGCATAAGGTCAGACACCCCTACTATCCTCAAAGGACAAGGTCTACAGAAAAAGACCTCTGCCCAGCTGCCCTCATCCTACTAAGATGTCTCAAAATTTTTGTGTCAAGAAAGAGTTAGGTGCCTTTGAAGGCCTTCCAGAACGGCAGCTTATTAGACCTTAATTTAGGCTTCTGAGTTAGGCAAATGGATTTTCTTGAAGTCAAAGGCACTTAACCTCTGCCCATTGAATATAACGGAGAAGTGGGGCACTTGGTTTTGGAGGATGGCTTTTTCAAGTACCTGAAGCTTAGACACAAGTCCTGTGCTTAAATTAGGCAGGCTGCGGGTGCACTGCTGAGGGGCCAGAAGACAATTCCCTCCAACCTTGCTGCTACAAGAGAAACCTCTATCAGAGGTTTGTTATTGGTTGTGTACTCTTCCGTACCATTAAATGTTTATAGACTCAGATCACGTCTACTGATCCAACAACTTCTAGTAACATTGCCAAGAATCTGCATAAAGAAAAACAACCAGCAACTTTTTTTAGTTAAAAAACCCAAAACTTTTAGCAATTTCACTGAAGAAAAAACTGCCTTTCCTCTGCAAAAGTCTCTGCCTAAGATCTTGAAAGTACCAACTATGAGCAGAAAACCAGCTTACTGTGAAAAGCAATCTTTGCATATTTTAAAATTATTTCATGTGCAAGTCAACTCACAAACCACACTCCAGGGATGCAGTCTGAGGCGCCAGAGGCCAAGATAAGTTTTTGAAGCTCACCGCAGGATAAAACTGTCACAACTCTAATGATAAATTAAAATTGGAAACAAAGACCACCAATGCTGATCTCTGAATTGTGAAATTACTCAGGTGAGGATACCCTCTCTCATTCATAGGAAAAGACATAATCTCTACCACGGTCTTATGCTGCTTTCCCCAGCAGTATCACCTCTGCCCTATTTAATTTAAATCTCAGCTAGTCATCAAGCTCTCACCCAAGTTCTTTTGTTGATCAGGCAGTGAGAAAACCAGGACACTAGCACCATCTGGGTCAGATTAAAAAGGAGATCTAGAGATATGTGTCATTAGCATAGGGGTGGCGTGATGTCTCAGGCTGCCTGTATCCCCAGGTAGCTTCAGAGACTTATTACAAATCCATAGGATTCGTAAGCAAGCAACCACATCCATGTGAGGAAGCAGGACTTGCATATGAGAACCCCTCGATTCAGAGCAAGGGGGAAAGAGCAGAACTGCACAAGTATTGCAAGCCCAGTGCATTAACCTTTTTAGTGAAGCCAGAAGAAAAGTCTTTTACCTTACAGGATTTAAAAAAAAAGGAGCAAATTACCTTCATTTTACCTGTTTCTAGGAGCTGAAAATTCACCCCACAGTAAGTCCAATTTCTGAATTACAGCCATGACTTGCAGATCCATAGGTGCCAAGACATTGTGAGGATTCCCAGGAGTACCAGAATTGCTTTCTCTGTATCCTTTGATAGCAGGGAAAGCTCAGAAGCACAATGCTGGCACAATCAGGGCTACCAGACACCATTTTTAGCCCTACACATTGCAACTGGGATTACATCTCACAAATTATTAGAAAGCCCAGTATAATGCCTGGATTTGGGATAACAGTGGGCAAAATGAAAGGAACAAACCAAAAATAGAAGAAGTACTTAAACTCTGTTTTATTCCATCATTATAATGGCTGACATCAGATAGATTTGCTTCCTAGCTGTGTAAGTCTTAAAAAGATAGAACTTGAGTAGCAGAAGGTCTAAGTAAAGTTTTAACAGTGCAGGTGATGAGGAAAGGCAAAAAAGACATAGATCCTAGCTGATTTGAACTGTCCTGGAATTTTACTATAGAAATCCAACTTCCACATAATGATTTTCTTTTTTTAAGATTGTAATAAATGATTGTTTACTCCTTAATTAATTGTTCAGAAGTTAGCAAATGTAAATTTAGCAGAGAAGTAAGGAATGATTCTAGATCTATAAGGACTGGTACTTGAGGTGAAGGCTTCCTTTGAAGCAATTCTTTAATTAGGACAGAAAGACTATCTTAACCGTAGGGGAGCAAGAGGAAAAGAACAAAGTGAGAAACCAGAAGAGATCAGGTGCACTTTTCTATCATTTGGAAGAAAAGAGAAGTCAGGAAAAAAAAAAATAGACAGCAAAAGGTCACCGAGTGCAAAGCAGTGAAATGTAAGAGCAAAAGCAAACAGCTTTTTTGAGCAAGAACTTTGTCTGAATAGAGTTAAATTCCCAGGTGTTCTTCTATCTTAATCAAATAATTTGGAGAGCTGAGGAGCTGACTTTGCTGTCCTCACCTGCAGTTATTCTAGCTGGACATGTTGTCCTCATCTTCTCAGTTTTCATCCTCTGAGTTCTCCATGTCTTTCCTACTGACCTTTGAGCTCTGCATTTAGATAGAACATTTAGCTTGTTCACCAAAAAGGCAGTGCTCTGGATCTCATCTGCACATTCAAATAGAATTCAGTAGAACTTTATTGGAAATCAAGAGTAAAAATTCACATGAGGTTTTTCACATGTGCAAGGCTTCTGATACCACCACTGGTACAACAAAGTAACGTACAGGAGCTATTCAGAATAGGAGATGTAATCAAATATTCATGGAAAATAAGCCTAGAAGGGATTTCTTTTAGCCTATTCCACTATCCCAGACAACAGCAACACACAAAGCAATTATCTAAGTTCAAGTCATTTTGAAGTCATTAGTTCACCAATCCTTCTAGCAGTCTCCCATTTGTTTAAGGCATATTAAATGGAACTGGCTAGGAGTTTCTCAACAACATGGCTTTACATTTGAAAGAGTTTTTGTTGACAAAAAAAGTTTTCAGACATTTATCAAAACTTCATTTGGGAGGGGGCTCTTATTTTTGTCACTGCAATACGAACTTCCTGACCTCAAAATAAGAAAAAAGCATGAGACCACTTACTTCCTCTGCTCTGGAATAACCGGTATCCTTCTAGTTAGGATACTCCAGCAGGATAAGAGATCCAACATGGAGTCCAACTGTACATATTGCAGGTCAGGATAGCAAACTCCAGTTAGCATATTACAGAATTAGCCAATCTTTTGTGGGGGGACACCATGCATGCAATTATTGGACCTCTAACTAGACCCATGCAGAGATGGAGAGCCTCACCAAGGAGCAGCCCAAAGCATGCTCTCCTTACATTTCTGTCCCCATGAAAAATCTCTTGACTGCATCATAAAGAGGGACAACAAAATATTTTAATTGTGAAAAACCTTGTGGGGTATTTCCTATTCAGCACCTGTTTCTTGTTTGGCACAACACTGCTGCCAAGTTGTTACACTTGCAGAAACTGAGGCACTGACCAAGTGGCAGGGCTGGGACTAGGCTCCCAGAATCCCCCAGTCCTGGGTTTAACAATCTAGCCCACACTGCTTCCCCTGTGGGGTTTATGGTCTTGCCAGACTACAGTTTACTTAAGATCTTCAAGACACAAGAGCGGCAATCTGGAAACACAGGCTGTTCTGCATCTCAGCTATCCATCTAACACCTAGGATTATACCACAATTCTTGGAGGCTCGTCTAAAAATAGGCAACCTATATAGAAAGATATTCTTCAACACATACTATTCACAGATGATTTTACAGTTTAATGTCCTAGCCAGAAAACCTGCCTGAAAGTTTTCTAGGTATTGTTTAAGACTGATTTAATGATAAATCAAGGATGAGTAACAGTACCTTCCTCTATTCATCTACTTATTACGTAAAAGTGCAAGGGCTTCAGTAGCATTGTAGCATGCCTTCACCCCAGCCTCTTGGGGTTACGAAGACAATTCAGATGTTGCATGATTGTGGAACTGAGCCATGTTACAGTCAAAGAGCTAATTTCTCCCTTTAAAAACTAAAAAAGGAAAGTCAGGTGAGATGATGAATATCTGGCCTCTGTTTTTAGACACTGAATCTTCTGAGGCATTTCATTCTAAAATTCACTTAAAATAAGAAAATACAAAGAAAACAAAGTCATTCCTCTCTCCTTCCTGAGACACTATCCTGAGTGTTTGCTTGGATTCCTTTCCCTTGGGATGTGGCCAGCAGATAACTGCTTTTAGGACTGTTTTGTCCAAGTCTATAGATGTAGGGAGAAGCTGCCATTCACAAGGACTAAGAAAAATCTCCTCCTATGGCCAAGGGAAAGAGGCGATTCACAGCACTGCAAGTTAGACCTGTCTTTCTGCTACATCAATAGATTAGTCTCCTTACTTAGTTTAGCAAGACCTCCATTGCTGAACCGCAGCGGTCGGATCAAGTTGTTTTAATCGGGCTGAGAGCTGAAGTCCCAGAGAAAACCTAGTAAAACATCATACATATAACAATGTCAAGAGGCTTCTTGCCCCGTCTTTTCCACAAGAAGGACACCAGTGTTCATCCTCCCACTCTGAACTTTTGAGAGGAATTTCAATTATTTTTATACTAATTCCATTATTAGTTTTTGTCTTCCCCTTCTGAACTGTTTCCGGATAGACAGACAATATACCAGATAGGCTATTTCAGTTGGAAGGGACCTACAATAATCATCTTAGTCCAACTGCCTGACCGATTCAGGGCTGACCAAAAGTGAAAGCATGTTACTGAGGGTGTTGTCCAAATGCCTAAAACAGTGACAGGCATGGAGCATCGACCACCTCTCTAGGAAGCCTGTTCCAGTGTTTGACCACCCTCTTGGTAAGGAAATGCTTCCTAATGTTCAGCCTAAACCTCCCTGGTGCAGCTTTGAACCATTCCCACGTGTCCTGTCGCTGAACCAGGGAGAAGGGTTCAGCACTTCCCTCTCCCCATCCCCTCCTCAGGAAGCCAGAGAGAGCAATGAGGTCGCCCCTCAGCCTCCTTTTCTCCAAGCTAGACAAGCCCAGCGTCCTCAGCTGCTCCTTACAGGACGTGCCTTCCAGCCCCTTCGTCAGCTTTGTTGCCCTCCTCTGGACACATTCAAGTACCTTAACATCCTTTTGAAATTTTGGGGCCCAGAACTGCACACAGTACTCAAGGTGAGGCCACACCAACACTAAATACAGCGGGATCATCACCCCTTTTGACCAGCTGGTTATGCTGTATTTGATGCACCCCAGGGTGCAGTTTGCCCTCTTGGCTGCCAGGGCACACTGCTGGCTCGTGTTGACCCTGCTGTCAGCCAGCACCCCCAGATCCCTTTCTGCAGTGCTGCTCTCCAGCCACGCCACTCCCCTCCCAATTTATGCTTGTGCCCAGCATTACTCCATCCCAGGTGCGCTGTTTATACTTGAGTAGACGAGTAAAGATCATTTATCGGTGTAAAAATAGGAACCTGTTAAGAACAACATTAGGGCAACAGGAAAATATGAAAACTCTACGAATTAACAGGATGTCACTTACTTAGCAGAAATCTTTCAGAAGGCAGCACTTTCCTCTTTACGTGATTTGTTTTTCTAAATAGCTTCAAACAATGCATGTGCTAATATTATTTTCAAGATAGGCTGCCAAGAATGCAAAGCATTTGAAGAACTATTTTAGAGAGAGGGAGAATTTTGAGAGAGGGAGGGGATTTCTCATTTCTCTAATACATCTTGCACTTGGACCATCTCTGCATGATCAATAATACTATCAGCTCTGCAGTCGTAAGAGTGTGTGAAAGGGAGCATAACTGAAACAGTACAAGTAACATATGAGTTTGGTATCAGAGAAAAAAGAGACCTAGTAACTGAACATCTTGCATTGAGATACCAACTTCTGTTCCATATATGCAGCAGGCTCATTTAATACCATTAGGTAAGCTGCTTACCTTCCACATCGTTGATACCCAACGTGAAAGACGTGGCCTAGGACCACCAGGATCCTAAAAAAAAAGTACTTTCTGTCTTCCTAGTTTCCCCACTAATTTTTTATTGGGAAGTTAGCCAGAAATCTTGAAAACTGGCTTGCAAAGTATAGCAGTCAAAACTCAAAGTGGATTCTCCTCTTTTCCCTAAAGGAGACCCAGCAGTGTGCAAGGCACCTACAGCAGAGAATAGAAACACTGAGCTACAGAAAAGCTGACATGAAAGAGCAAGGTTAAGACAGTCAAAACAGATCTTCACTCTAAGCTGCTGGCTCTTGAAACACAGACACAAATCAGAGGGAATTCTTCTGCCAAGTCAAACAACTGGGGAATAGGCACACAGTATGATCTGCAAAATCTGGCATTATACAGAATCATGGAAGAATGAACAAAGGAAATTAAAGAAAAACCTGCAGAGAGAGTGGTGTTCTTACCCAAAAGCTTGCTCCCCATTTGCATGCTGACCAATTATGACAAGTTGCAGATTTCTCAAATGCCACGTTAAAAATTTGTGATATTAAAAAGAAATATTTGTTTTATTTCTGAGCCTTTAAGGTTCTCATCTCATTTTCCAACATGAGAGCTATGAATGGAATACTTGAAAAACATCTTGAGATATGACCAAGCAGGTCACTTCAGCATCAGCAGGAATGTTTCCTAATCTTTAACACACAAGACGACAACACACAAAAGAGGTTTTTGAAAATAAGTCTATTGTAATCATATACAAATCAGAACATTTGTAAAACAGACTAATCAAAAGATTTAAAATAACGATTTTTTCTAGCAAATTTCTGAGAACCAATATTTCACCTACTGTAGCAGAAAAATTTATGAGGTTAGGTATCTTCGGCACAGCAAAAAAAATGAGTTAGTTGTTAAAGGAAGAGAAAAAGACATTAAAAGAGTGAAGTGTTTTCACAGTTGGAACCTGAAAAAAAGCAGATACCTAAAGATACATTAAAAGAGAAATAAACAAATTTGACCAATTTAAGCATAGGAAAGGTATGAATTTACAGATATAGAATACAATAAAATCAAACAGGTGAAATTGTTTTAATCAATCTTAAAAAAAATGTTAAAAATTGCATACCTCTCATAAGGTAAAATTGTCTAAGAGCTTTAGATAAAAAATGTTATAGGGGCACCATATCAATAGAGCTAAGTTACAAAATGTCGTGTAGAGTACGAATACAACAAAAGGTAAACTTGATCTCTTACCTTAACAAAGCAATGGAGTGCATTTGCAATAGCAATTTTTAGTTCGTTAGTAAAATCAGGAGGAAGGGCCCTCCCTAGTCCATGACATTGCCCTGCACAAGAATGGAAAAGCAGTCGCCTCTTCTTCATTTGTTTTTAGGGGTTTGAGGTTTTGTGGGTCATGATTTCAACTCCCTGCAATCACAAGGTCTAGAGAGAGTCCCACCATCACTGCTTCCCACCTATAAAGCCAACAAGGATTTCATTATAGTTGACTGAGAAAAATAAAATAGCAAGAGGCAATATCATTTACTTCCTGCTTCTTTTAGTAGAACCAGCAGCAGAGGTTTCTGGCAGAGCTGTTAATGCTCATGTTTGAGGACATGCCTTACCAAAGCTCCCAGATGTCACCACTGCAGCCTGCTGGCATCCAGGATGCCAGCTACCTTCAGGTGAGCTCCTGATACTCCAGCACTGTTTGACCATACTGCTCCCAGCCAAGAACAAGATGATGATTCCATTTCCTTCAGCATTTCTCAAGTCACAAGACAAAGTTGAGAGCAAATCTTCAACAACAGCCCGTCAATGATGCTGTACCTGCCTATTCCAAAAGTCTTGGTTTGGGGATCACTGAGTCACCTCTCATTTGGAGAGAAAATCCAAGGCAGGAGAGTGCAAAAAGAACGCACTGAGAGGAGCTACCCAGAAAAGCAACCATGCAGTAACATCTCCCCATCCCTCATGAAGCTGCTACCTGTTGCCAGCTACAGCACAGGCACAGATCTGGGGACCAAGGACATGCCACAGGAGGAACAGCTGGAGAACTGCATGCCCTCTGCCTCCTACTCAGAAAACAGAAATGACCCCTTTTCCACTCAGCTGATTTTTGAAAGATAATAGGGAAATGAAGTAGCATAATTTGCTTTTCCTCGAGGAGTTTTAACTCCCTTCTCTTCAGCACCTCTGCAGACTAAGTTAGTTGGAGAGGTGCAACCCATGCCTACCCTTCCCACCCACCACAGGAGGAAAAGGAGAGGAGCCCACATGCCCCACCCCAGCATGCTTGCAGGCACAACACCCAAGCAGAGACAACTTGGCAAGACGAGTTGTGATCTCAGCTGCACTGAGCATTTGTATGAGGATCTCTAGCTGGGCTTTTGTTGTTTCCCCTGTTTTTAGACTCCAGACCCATCCTGTTTGGTTTGGTGACCTCTGGCACATACTGTAGGCAAATCCACAAAAACTTGGGCTGTTCCAAAAAGGAGTGGATTTGTTTCAGTTGTTATATAGCGGTTATCTGCAAAACACTCATTTATTGTCTTTTCATCTCTCTCTATAGCCCCTTGGGTTATTTTGGCCACATACACCAGCTATGTTGGAATTACAGGGACAGCTACAGAATTGCAATTCAGAGGAAAAATAATAGATGACCCTGGATCTCCAGCTTTTATTGCTTTTTAATTTATATTCACATTTAAATGTGAATTTATAATAAGCATTCTGGGCTATTTACTAATTCTCCAGACAATATTATCAATAAACTTTATTAAACATATTTACTCTAGGAATTAATTTTATTTGATGACTGAGAATATCTCTGCTTCGCTTTTGTATAGATTGTCACACGTTCAACACAGGACACTACTGTTCAGTCTGAAGCGGAGGGAGAAGTCTGTACAGACACTGATACACACCTTCCTTGTGAACGTGGGCAAAGCACTCCTCACAGCATCTTGCAATTCTGCTTACAGAGTAACACTTCGATGTATTTCTCCCATCATCGCTCACTGCATCCTCTGTAGAGGAGACAGACCCCAGAACACGAATTGCTCAATTTGGCCCCCAAAAGCATTTTTCACACATTCAAGAACAAGCAAGATTTTTTTAAAAATTGATGGACTCTACAGAGCATTTATAGACAACAGATTATGCTCCCAGTTCCAAAAGGGCTACTGAATGCTTTAGGTGGTCATTACTATAAAGATATTCCACATCAAAAGCCACCTTTCAGAAACCTCCTGCTCCATCACAGTGTGGTAGCCTGACATTTCATTGCTTTGTCTGCTTTCCAGCATGACATGCGCTAAATCTAAGGAGTTGCTTGTGTGTCTGTTCATGTCTCCATTCAGCACTATGCCCGCTCTCCTCTGCTTCCTCCTGCATTTAACAGTGTAGGACAGAGACACATGCATGGCATTAGGAAGTATTTCTCCCATTGCACTACTTTGGATTTGCCTCCTGTTTGCTTGCTTGGCATCAGGGAATTTTTCTCAAGGACAGTTTTGCACAAGTAGCTATGTTAAGCTCTGTTCATACTGCTTCAGGACAGAGATACAATATTCAAGCACAAGCTTTGGAGTGAGGATCACTGCAGTGAGTAACAAGAGATCTTAATGGATGCCTTGAAGGCTCTAAAGCTAGAGAAATGTAGAAGGCATACCATTTCAGTGTATATCTCCAACACAACCTGATGCCTTGTCCATTTCAAAACAGGAGATATTAGCAAGTGGTTTGGTTTAGGAGCATCAGCTCACAGAAGGACCGGGAACCTACCGTACTTCTGTGCTGCTTTTTTCAATAAACACCGAATAACTGCAGGGGTAAAAGTGAACTGCTACGTCTGTTCATGACTATAATTGCTGTGTTTTCTCTTCCAGCTCATCCTTGCCACATGGGAAGGAGGCTACAATTTGCAGTGCCAGAACCTCCACGGCGCAGGGGAGGCCGACATCCGGGTGAGAGACAGCAGCCGCTCGGCCCCCAGCACCCGCAGCAGCCCTTCCCCCGGTGCAACGCTTCTGCCTTCGCGGCAGTTATAAGGATGCTACTGAGGACATCTTTAACACGAGGGTTTTAATCAAGTTGCCTAACAGCTGGTAGCAAACAAGAAGTGTTATCTTTCTGATTCAGTGCAGACGAATCCTTGCTGTAGAAAGCATGACAGGGAGTATTTTTGAAAAACCATATATCAAGTTTTGTGATCAAAACAGTGTTGCCTAACTATTAAAACAGAGAATAGGGATCATTTAAAAACTTGGAACAAAAATCAATCATCTAAAATGTAACACTTGTTGGCCTGTAGCTGGAAATGGATTTAAGCCCAACTCTAAACTCTGGAAAACTGCAGAGACATTTTGCTGGCTTGGCTCATCTCTAGTTTCAACCCGTATTTCTGCATCACAACAATTCCATGTATTAAACCTCTGTCATTCCCCACGTCAGGCTTACTTCCCAGATAACGTTAGAGCTCAAGGGTAGAAAGATTAGTTAAATTATATAATTTTCCCCAGCCCTCAAAATTTGTCTGTGTTACAGCAAGGAAAAGGACAGTTAAATACCTTTTCCCATCAACAAGGTGTTTTGCCCATTTCTGTTTTAACTGTCTTTAACTGTCCTGGGACATATCCTGAGCTCTGATAAAGTGTCTCAACTCTAGAGGAGGGTATATTCCATTGAGTCAAGTGTCAAATTTGGATTATTTAAAAAGAAGCTACCAGCAATATCTGTTCAGTGCCAGGAAAGCATAAACAGTAGCACCCTTAAACACAAAAAACCCCCACACAACTGTATCTTTGATGAAAAAAACAGAACAATTAGAAAATCCTTCCTCAAAGTTTATATTTTTTAGATTAGATTTAGATAATTATATATTTATACAATCACATTAAAAATGATGCATTTTTTCTAAACTACTTCATTCAAAAGGGAAATAAAATTGAAGCTAGGGCTTGTGCTCCTCCTTCAATAGAACATTAATGCCTTTTGGGAAGTTGCATGCCTAGGGACTGATGGAGTACAGCAATATTTAAGCCCTTTTATGGACAGGTACCGATCTCCTTCTCCTTTGTTCTTGCTTGTACAGGTAGCCAAGGTGCTGTGGTGGTATTATTTTTCCAAAGTAATTGAATTCATGGACACTATCTTCTTTGTGCTGAGAAAGAAAAGCAGCCAGATCACCTTCCTTCACGTGTATCACCATGCCACTATGTTTAACATTTGGTGGTGTGTTCTGAACTGGATACCTTGTGGGCAAAGTAAGTCTGTGTTCACTTCATCACCTGGGGTATAAGTCACCTGTTGCTGGAAAAGAATCACATCACCATGCAAAGCAAGCATATCACTGACAGCGTCATTAACATTCATAGCCTTTCAGAACTGCCGAACACTTGCAGATTACAGTAAAGTTAAAAGCATGGTTAAAAGTTCAGGTAAAAAAAAAAAAAAATAAAAATCTGTGCTAGGCCCTGGATTTTCCACTTAGCTGCCACAACCCTTCATATTTACTTCTCTTCAAACTGCTTTTAGACAGGATAACAGTGCTGAGTAGTACACAAGGGTGATCACACACAAGACCTACTCCAAAAGCAGATGTAGGAGGAAATCATGACCCTAGTAAAGTCTGTGTCAATCACGACAAGTGAACTCAATAGCATTTGTACAAGTTTGACTCCTGTACGCATCAGACACGCTGCTTTAGCAAGATACTTTACTTATGTGATCGCTAATGACAATACCAGTTTGAGTTTGTTTTGTTTTCAATGAGAATACATCTCATTCAAGTAGCAGAACTACTGGACAGCCAGAACTGATCGATACGGTCTTACATTTCATATCGAAAGAGCAGCCGTAGCAGCATCCTTTGTCTTATTATATTTTGGGTTCAATTTATTTCACAACAGTAATCTCTAAATGACTTGGCTCTTAGAAGGATATTGTAATTATCATTATCTCCCCTGCAGAGGTGGGGAAGGTGTACGGTGTCACAGGCTGGTCACTTGGCATTTGTATACTAAGTCCAAACAGCAAAGAACTGCTTCAGGTGCCTCACAACATGCACCCTTGCCCAGGGCTTCGTGCAGCCGGAGGCTTCCTGTGGCACTGTTATCAGAGCCAAGACGACAATCAGTTTTCTTGCTTTGAGCTATTACAGGGAGTCACCTCAGTCTGCTGCAATATTTTGTAAAGCAACTTGTTGCAGGTGTTTTCCAGAACAAATAGCAGGATTCACATTTGTTCGCACTTATTACGGACAGCACAAAATCAAAGTAAATCACTGTTATAAATAGAAGCAGAGATCAAGGATTTCATAGCAATTATGAGCTGTTTCTACAGAGATGTTAACAAACTAGTGGGGGCTTGTGCTTTCTCTTGTGTCTGAACATATTCCCCACACTTTGCACTATTATAATTAAGAGAGTAGAAAAATCAGTAGCTAAGTAATTAATCAGTAATTATTAAGTAATTAATCAGTGGAAAAATCAAAACAATTGGTGACACCATATTGTAGTTGTCAAGCACTGCCATCCACCACATGAGCATACAGCAGATAGAGTAGTGCTGCTACTTCTCAATAGTCCATAAGGTACAGAAGGTAATTCATTTGCTCTAGAATTAGTATTTACTAAGAGTAGCTAATTAGAGGGGCAAGGCATTATCTGGAGTGAAATTCTGGAAATCTGCATCTAGCAGAAGAGCCACTGAAGAAAATGAGAGCGGTGCTCAAACACAGCCACACGAGGCTAGTTTAATTCAGAGTAAAGCCCTTACTACTGCCTCAGGGAGCAGGAGAGCGGGTGCCTCTCAGGGCGCTAAGCTGTGGTACCAGCAGCACAGTCACCCGCAGCGTCAGCTAAAGCTTAGAGTGATAACGAGACTCCTACAAATAATGTTTGGGAGGGGAACGAAAGCAATAACCTGTAAACTGCAGAAAAGGAAAGAGAAAATGAAAAATACGGGATGAAAATACAATATTCAGCTTGAGAAAAACTCTGTAAGAAGTAGCATTCAGTTTGCCAGTTGTCCTTAGGGCAGCATCTCTTCACATCAGGAATGTCTTTAGCAAAGGTTAAAAGCACAGAGAGAAGACTTACCATATGCAGGAGACCTTGCTAACGATAGTATCTTCTCTCACTTTTTAGCAGTTGGCATATAAAACGTTTCCCTTGTTGGATTTTTATAGGTTTCTTTGGACCCACTTTGAATAGCTTTATCCATGTGCTCATGTATTCTTATTACGGACTATCAGTCATCCCTTCTATGCGCACGTACCTGTGGTGGAAGAAATACCTCACTCAGGCACAATTGGTGTGTATCTATTTTGATCTTTTTTTTTAACGACCAGAAATCCTTCAAAATACCAGAGTTGAATGATAAATATTGTCATTTGCAGAATTAAGGCAGTTAGAATTCAAATATAACAAAGCTATCATACAGAATAAGTCACTAGTCCAGCTTGTGTAACTTAATAAAGGAAACGATGCTCAGAAATATTTTCTACAATACAGTAGAAACTCTACGGTCTGTAAAATTCCATTATTTTTTATCTCTTGCATAGAAAATGGACATTGCTTAATCATGACAAATGGACTGATTAAAAAGTTATAAGAACTGTCTGACAGAGCCAGGTCCAACCAGCTCCAAGACAGACCCACCACTGGCCAAAGCTGAGCCCATCAGCAGAGCTGGGGACACCTGTGTTATATCATATTTAATAAAGGGTAAAAAATGCTGCACAGCAGCTGAGAGAGAGGAGTGACAAAATGTGAGAGAAACAGCCCTGCAGACACCCAGGTCAGAGCAGAAGGAGGGGAGAAGGGGCAGAGATTTCCCTGCAGCCCCTGGAGAAGACCATGGTGAAGCAGGCTGATGCCCTGCAGCCCATGGAGGACCACAGTGGAGCAGATCTCCACCCTGCAGCCCACGGAGGACCCTACGCTGCAGCAAGCGGACATGCCCTGAAGGAAGCTACAGCCCATGGAGGAGCCCATGCAGAAACAGGCTCCTGGCAGGAGCTGTGGCCTGTGGGGAACCCAAACTGGAGCAGTCCATTCCTGAAGGACTGCACCCCATGGAAAGGACCCACGCTGGAGCAGTTCTTCAAGAACCGCAGCCCATAGGAAGGACCCATGTTGGAGAAGTTTGTGCAGGACTGTGTCGCATGGGGGAGACCCCACACTGGAGCAGGGAAAGAGCATGAGGAGGAGGGAGCAGCAGAGCCAAAGCAGTACGGACTGACTACAACCCTCATTCCCCATGCCCCTGCATCACTTAGGGGAAGAAAGTCGAAGAGTCAGAAGTGAAGCTGAGCCTGGGAAGAAACAGGGGCTTAGGGGGAGGTGGTTTTAGTTTTGTTTTAGTTCTCATTATCCCTCTCTGTTATTAATTGGCAAGAAATTAAATTAATCTTCCTGAAGTCAAGTCTGGTGTGCCTGTGATGGTAATTAGTAAGTTTTACTAATTACCCTCCCTGCCCTTATCTCAACCCATGAGTTTTTTCACCATATTTTCTCCCCCTACTCTACTGAGGAGCAGAAGCAACAGCACAGTTGACTGGGCACCTGGCAGCCAACCAAGGTTAACCCGCCACACTGTGGTACAACTACAAAATGCAAAATTATGTAAACAAACTCTTAGACAAGACGGAAGTGGTCTGACTTCTAAAAGTCTTCTCCAGCAGTTGCTGTACCCAAAGAGCTGAGCCACATCAAAAGCTTCTATCAACAAGATATAAGGCTTGATATGAAATAAAGTTCCTTTCACTTTTTTGTCTTAGGGCCTGTTCATATCATTTGGGAGTTCAGATGTTTGCAGCGAGCTTAAGAACACCTGTGTAGAAATGCATTTAGCAAATGCTGCTTCTTTGAGTATAGACCATCCCTGCAGTTGAAACACACTGCCCTGTTTGAAATGCACCTCAGCACACTGGGTCGAGGGCAGGCTCAGCTGGCTGGGGAGAATCAGATGCACCAGCATGGACTGCAGTTCACAGTCCTATATACAGACAGTCTTCTGCAATTTCTCCTCCATCTCATTTTTGCTTCATTTGTCCCTATCTTAACTCTGTTAACGCAAACTCCAGTCTACCTGAACTTCTCCTCAGACCTGGGATTTCCATTTTCTGTTCAGACTTCTAAAGCTATTGCCTAGAGTCTTCAGAGTTTTCTCAAGTTTCTGCCCAGTAAGAGACAATGCTGTACCTGGTGTGACATGGTCTAGAAGATAGAACAACCCCTATTAAAAAAAAAAGCTTTCATTTTGCCAACTAGGCCTATAAACTCATATTTTTAGCAATCTCTGACCCCTTATGTTTTTTTTATTTAATAACAGCGCCATTTTAACTTAACCCTTGCAATACATTCACAGGTTCAGAAAGGGATAGTTTTCAAGAGTACTCAAACTTTCAAAGAGCAAGACTAGGTGACATTGTTATATCTGATTTAACTAGCACCAACCTTTTCTCAGCAAATACTCACGCATGGTCTTTCCTCTACAGATCCAGTTTCTGCTCACTATTGTGCACACACTCAGCGCAGCTGTGAAGCCATGTGGATTCCCATTTGGCTGCCTCATGTTCCAGTCCTCCTACATGGCCACACTGGTCATTCTCTTCATAAACTTCTACATTAAGGTAAGTAGTCTTCCAAGAGCTCTCTGACAAGGATGGGGAATAAAGAACTTTTTCGATAGCAGTCTTGACTTCACAGGTAGAATGAGCATCAGCACTTCAAATATGTTTGTATTAAAATATATATGTCAGTTAAGAATGATAGATACAGTAACATCTTCAAGAGACAGTTATTCAGTAACAATGACCTCCCCATTACAGCTCAGCTCTTATGCACTTGTATAGCAAGTCAGGTACCACATTCAGGACTTAGGAGGTCTGAATTCGCTCTGTTGGGCAGCTTTGAGTCTTCTTCCCTCCTTAGAAAAAAGAAACAAGCAGCTCTGTCTTTGCATTGTTTATTTCAACCTTTTTTAGCAGGGGCAGCTCCAGCCTGCCTGCATGCATAGAGCTTCTAGTGAAAAGGGCTTTTGACATCAAGAAGTATTACAGTAATACTAGTAAAGTAATATCACACTGCACTGAAAATAATACAGCCCTTAACACAGTCTGAAGCAAATATACACATCTGCATCAACAAACACCAGGTAGCTCCATTTTACAGTTAACCATAAGTAGTACTTGGGGGGCACTAAGTAAATCCAAGTATTTACTTTGGATTTTGCTTTTATAGACATACCGGAAAGTACCTTCCAGAACAACTATAAAGGAAACCCCTGTCACAACAGAAATCAAGAACGGTTTCCATAAGGACTACTTTGCTGCTGCCAATGGATTCCTGAACAATAAGAAAGCACAATAAGTGTAGTATTTCCTATGTTTTTTTTTTTTTCTAAAAAAAAAAAAGAAGAAAAACAACTGAATTACAGCTTTAGCATAAAACCTGTTTGATTACATTTATCAATTCTTTGTACCAGACACTTGTTAGTGTACTGCTATTTAGGTTTTAACAAAACAAGTAGAATTACTTGTCCTGTCAAAGATCACCATTGGAACAAAGAAGGCCAAGATCTTTCTCACAAGAAAAAGAAAACCTTTCTGATATCTAATGCTGACACAAAAACGCCTTATAAAACGCTTGATGGATAAATCCATCAATGCCTTCAAAAGGTTAGGACTCTGTTCAGACTAACACGGTGAGCACTTTCTGTGCATGCAAGAGGTCTTCAGGCAAGGCTTCACGGTGCACCCAACACATTCAGCTAAGCTGTGGCCAAGGTCAGGAAAAGGAAGGGAGGGAGAAGGTGAGAATCATACCTTTTCCATCACCATACCCCTCTCTCCTTCTTCCCAGCCGTTCCCCAAAGCACACTCCCTCCTGTGAACACCAGCAAGGTACAGCCATCCCTTTGGTCCTGTGGGAGCCCTGGGGAAGGACGTAACAGAGGGCAGAGCCCAGGTGCACCATCCCGTAGTTTGCAAACAGACATGCGCCGTGCTCACTTGCTTTACGTCCATGCAACCTGACTCAAATGCCATGAAGGCTGGCAGCAGCCTGCTATTTAAGGGGGCTGGGCTGGTAGCACCTGGGACTGCCCAGTATGGTATTTAGAATATGTGATATCACATGATGATATGGGTTTTGAGCTCTAGTCAGAGCAAAACAAGTCACTTGGGATGTGCTAAATTAATAGGAGTTCTGAGTAAATGGATTGTGAAAGAAATCGGAGCTCAACAACTTAATGAAGATAAATCCTGTGAGCGTAAATGTGCACAAAGTTAATCCTATACCAACACTGCTAATTTGAAGCAAACTGACATGCCACATATGGACATGGTTTAGTGGTGGACTTGGCAGTGATAGGTTAACAGTTGGACTTGATCTTAAGGGTCTTTTCCAACCTTAACGATTCTATGATTCTATATTAATAGACTAGACGACACAGAAAATCTTAAAAGTGAATTCAGCAATGAGCAAATCACATTATATAGGAATTTCCGTGCTAGGTGGGCCTTATTCAGACTGGTCTCTGACTGGAGAAATAGATGAGACTGAGGCACGATCCACTGTAAGGAAAACAAGGAGATATTTGCTGTCTGCAGCTGTAACGGTGTCTCTCACAACAGCCAGTCGCCATCTTCTCTGCTTCAGTTAGCTCTATTTACCTCCCACGTAAATAATGATTAGAAATGAAGAATACCCAAGGTTAGCTTTGGGGATCTGCCCTCGCCCTTTTCTCATTTAGCCCACTTCAAAATCTCTACTAAAAGTGGACACGGCCTTTTTCCTCTCCCTTTTTCCCAGTCAAGTACTTCTGGTCTCTTCTAATCTGGCATGTATAAATTCTCTCAACAAAAACACTTTTTGGAGTCTTCCCAGCCCAGCAAGCCCCCAGACCTGAGCAGTTCTGTAAAGGGACCATGTCCTCTCCCTCCTGTCACCCCATGGGGTCCCAGGGCAGGAAGGGGACAAACCACATGTGCAGCCAGCACAGAGGGACCAAGCAGCTTTGGAAGGAGGAGGCTATCCCAGATCCTGCTCTCTTCCAACTCTTTTCCACCTCCCGGGTCAGTTATCCCCTCTAGATGGTCTGTCATCAGGGGGGTCTTGGAGACTGCAGGTGCAAGGCAGGAAGGTTTGTCCCAGGGAGCGGTGTGGGCACAGGGCAGCCAGCCTGGCTGGGAGCAGCCTGAGAGACTGTGACCACGAGGGCTCGTGGATGGGAAGGGAAGGGGCCGAGGACGTGGTACAGGATGGGGGAAGACCAGACTGTTTTGTCCAGCAAAAGCAAGAGGAGAAAGTGGCACGGAGAAGGGTATCTCAGGTCAGAGTTCAGTTTAAATTTGTGCTTGAAAGTCCCATTGGATCCCATCTGTCTCCAGCCAGTTCCTCCTCTGTTACAACATTTCTGCTCCAGCAGAAAACAGAAATCCCCACAATACTGCAGTAGAGGCAGTACATTTGAGCAGTCTGGCTGCTAAACTGCATCATCATGAACTGGGTAACCAAAATAACTGCAATATTCAAACACTTCTGACAAGAGAGCACGCAAGGCAACTAGCTGAACCATTCATCTAAGGCAGGCAACAAATTGGTCTTGTGGCTCAATGTGGACTTTAGGCTGAACAGATTCCATAACCTTTTGATATCAAAGCATACATTTGACTATCGAGGTGGACGATGTCAGCACGCTAAGTGTTAAAGTTTACTACGGCAACCAAACCCACAGATATTATCTTTTGTTTTGCTGAAACCTCATTCAAAAGAAAAAGAAATAAATAAATGCCTTACTTGAAACTCAAAGGGCTGGGGCGGGGGAGAAGGAAAAAACCGAGATGATCTCACCTTACAGATCCAGACTGGCCAGGAAGGCTGGAATCAGGTATGTTTTAAATTCTTCAGATCTGTTTTAACATCTTCAGAATGCTGCAACTTTGAAGAAAAAGAAGCGTTGACTTTTTAAACTGATTTTCCTGTAACACGTAACACTAAATAAACAAATTTTACTATCAGACTGTCTCCACTCTCCTTTAAGGCATCAAATTGCTGGGAAGTGGCTATGTGAGACCACTTCTGTTGTGAAACTTTTTCAGAAAGCTCTTAGGACGTTCACCTCAGACTGAGAAACAACTTTACACACCAACTCCCTGCACACCGATATAAAGCTCCCCTGTGTTTTTGGTACAACTGTTGGCTGTGCTCTGCCCTCCTCATTGACTGGGCAGGTGGTATTTCTGCATATCACGCACACACGCACTGCTTAGGTTAATAGGAAACAGTTTTCTACAGTGTACAGACACAGCACATTTACACTTTCTACTTGAGATACCTTTCTTTGGTAGACTGAACATCCCTGTCCCTCCGAGGCAGTCCTGCTTCTTAACAGTGGCTCTACAGGCATTGTAGGCTCCTGCCTTTGCTCCTGGGTTTTATTTCAGATGCACAAAGTAGATGATGTGAATATCTCCTACTCAGTTTGCCTTTTCCAGCAGAGACAAAAACACTTTTAGCTCAAACTTCAGTCCAGACTTGTTAAAATTGTCCTGTGTGGTTCTGCTGCCTCCCCATTCCCAGGCTCTCTTGCCTTACGGATTTAGGCTGGTGAGATCCTTTTGATTCATCTATTGTAAATGGGTAAAAAGCGCAGTCTCTACTTTTTTCAAACTGTTACAAAATTTCCAAACACTGCACGGAAGGAAGCCATTGCATCCCACTCATTAGTTTAACTGAGTCTGACTCCTAGTTTTTATTCACATTTAATTTAATGCACTCTGTAGTGCCCCACATACACCACCAAAAGCATCTCTTGATTTTGCTGTGCACAACAGTGTGAGGGCACAGTGAAACCTAACTGGAGCATCACAGTTGAGACATAGTGGAGATACAACATAGAGAACATTCACTCTCCACCCAAACATGCCTAGCTGCGGCGAGTGACCTGGTTTACCCATTATTTGCCAAGATGCGGAATCTTGTCAGTCAGTCCAGACTTCCTTACTGGCAATGGAGCTTCTTGTGCCTACTGTTTCTGTTATATAAAGGCTTTAAACTATCTCATTTAGGAGTTCTACCTGACAAAAATAAGTAAATAAATCGGCAGCCAACACAGCTTAGAAAGAAATATGTGAATTCACAGCAAATCCTGTGCAGACTTGGCAGCTATAAGAGGCTTTTAATTGACACGTCTCCTGAAAGATGGAAGACATAGGGTTTAGTTTGTTTCACCAAAGAGGAGAATAGAAATCAGGCTTCTCCACATGCCACGCGAGTGAGCGACTCACTTGGGCAGCAAGAAAAATAAAAGCATGATACAGCAACTTTCCCCTTCACAAAAAGGATCCCACTGAAAAAGTGTTTCTGGATTGAACTGTTCGGTTTGCCAATAGTTTCCAGTCCATCAAATGCAGTAACCGCATGCAGAAGAATCCTTGACACCTGGCTCTAGCCACTAAGGGAAACCTGGAAAGCATTAAGATATTGAAATGGATGACATTAAAGCAGAGATGCTCCATGGTTACCGTGCTCACTCTCAAATGGGCAGTGAGTCTTGCTTCTCTCACGGTCAAACAGTCATAAAAAACAATCTCAAACTTAGCTAGAGCAGTTCTGAGTGCTGCTGTAAAGCCCTGTACTGGATGTTAACACGCAGAGACGGTGTCTAGCACCATGGATGGAAGAAGCTGGTGTTATTCTTGGAAAAAGATAAGAGCTGTAACAGCTGATAGCGGCAAAGAGGATCCAGTCTGAAAGCTGCTCCTACCAATGTATAGACTGAGAAGGGATTCTGGCAACTACGTATTCACGAGGCACTTCAAGCTATATTCATGGCAAGCAGCAGTCTCTCTGTTTCAGACTTCTTTGCAAGGACTGCCAGTCCTTAAATAGTTTAGAAGGAAATTCCGCATTCTATCAGCTGAAAATGAAGTCTGTCAGGCATATTTTCACTTGGTAGCATGCTTGGACCACTCCAGGGGAATGGGAGAGAAGGAAGCACCTCATCCAGCCCAACAGGCAAAACCACAACTGAACAATGCCTGCCTTCATTAAGGAACATTTGTTGTATGGAAAAAACCAATATCGTGTTTTACTAAGCTCATCTCCCGGCAACACTCCAAACATGAGGGCATTACCAATCGCCTTTCTAATGTGCTTTCAGGGCACTGCCTTTCCTCTGAATGGATGCAACAAGAGCTTCATGCTGCCAGCAGCACCTCTGTCCTACAGAGCACCCAAGCCTAGGTGCACTCATACCCATGTCAAGCCTAAAGACTCTCAGATACATAAGTCCCTTGGCTAGGTGTCAACATGCGCCAAGCAGAGATCATGGATTGATGAAGGGACCAAATACTGCACCGAGGTGCCCTGCAGCACTTCTAATGTCATTCATGATCTCCATAACAGTTTGCTACAATTGTTTTCCTAGATTTCTGTTGTTTGTGGACTGTGTTGGCAACAAGTACTGAAACCTCCTCTAGTCCAAAGCAAGCCAGTCAAATCAGTATTGTTCCTACAAATACTTTAAAGAAGCTTAGATACCTCTATAAGGTACATAAGCAACTTCCCCATTTGCAAAAGAGTTTCCTTGAATTTGGCTGAGCCCACCTTTCACATGAATTTCTGGTGGAAAAATCAAAGTAAGCAGAAGGGAACAGCTATATTATCCTCAAGACATCAGGTCCCACTGGTGCTTTAAGCTTCTTTCAGCCACAAATATCCAGCATGAAACACAAGCAGCACTTCCTGCCTTTGCAAATGAAGGTTGAAGCGGCCAAATACGCACCAAGACAAGATTCAAAAATACTTCCAACTCATTTACTGTGAAATAAGACACTCATCACAAAATATCTCTGCCACTGTAGTTGGCTCCAAGGTAAGATTACTCCTTCAGGTGAGTCAGGCTGATAGCTAGCAGCTCTGTAAAGACTGAAATATCAGAAGCTGAGGCACAAAAAGGATAGCTCCACAGTCTAATGCCTAACTAGTTATGGCTACAGGGAGTCATGATTGTCAAGAACAAAAGCTATTCTCCAATAAGATACTAGAGTTTTGAGGAGTTATGTTTAACTAACACTCCTATCCCTGACCAATTTGCAGTTTCTAGACTTAGATATGATGATGCCCATTGAAATACCACGCACATAGCATCTCTTCTGAATAATTTTAAACTGGACTGAACTACCAAGCTAATTAGCGCTTTTTTTCCTATCACACAGTACTGTAGCTGGGAACTCCTAATTCTCCATACACAGCCCCGCTAACTTGTTTTTTGAACAAAGCGAAGGTTGCAATAACTTGCTTGTTCAAAGCTCGTATTTACCTATCAGGTCATCCTTTGATTCTCAGATCGATTCCCCTGTTGTCTCTCCTCTCAGTTTTCTACCATCAGTTCCCAACTGAAAACAATCTCAAAAATATAATTTTTTTCATACTGAAAATACAAATAGGGGGAGATGTGTAAACACTTGACCCTGCTGTTTTGGGCTCACCAGAGTGTGTGTGGGAGGACAGGGAAGTAAAGCAGAAGAGAAAGATATTGAGTTTGATTCACTGGTTTTGGATATTAGTAGCTTCCCAAGGAATGAAGAGGAAAGAAGGTCCTTCCAGGAACACTGGAATTAAAGGAAAGAAATCAGGCTGCTGATGCATGCCAAGGCTCAGCTTTACAGGGCTTCTCTCAGTCTGGCTGTAAGTAATGCTTTCTCAACTCTTGCTCACAATAAACAAAAAACACCCTGTAATATATGACCAGGAAAGGCTCTGTTGCTGTGTTTGTTTCCGATATACAACAGCTCTCATCTGTTCCTGGAAACATGTCTATTTTCTGGAGCACCATTCTTTTAGACACAGTCCTACCACTTGCAGAAGCAGGACCTGTCCCCAGCGTGCTCCAGCCCACATCAGCACGCCTTACTGAGAGCAGGGCGAGCCGACCCCAGGCCAGGGCAAACACAAACATACAGTTCCTTTGGTCACTCTGCCCGTTTCCAGCCACAGAGGACATCCCTTTCGCTGGCATTGTGCAGCCTTCATGTAGCCTTGACGCTAGGTAACAGCAGCCCTCTAGACCTTAGATGAACCATTGCATTGATACAGAATGTGTAAGTAAACAAGCACTTGGCACAGCATCATCCCTTGAAAGAGATATGGCATAAAGATAGCAGGGGTTGTAACAAGGTTTAATATTAAACTGGTTAAGAACTTAAAATGCACATGAAGCAGTTGTCCTTAACCTGCACTTTGTATTTCCCATTTATTTTTCTGGGTACTGATGCATGGTTTTTGCACTTCAGCACCCGCATCATCTTTAGTTTTCTGGCTCAGAACAGGTTCAAAATTGAGCTTTATCTATTTACACTGAAAGGAAGCAAATACAAGAAATAGCTAGATAAATAACACTTAAAAGAGTGTAAGTGAGCAGCTAAAGGAAACCTGCCAAGGTCAACTACTTACCTTCCAAAAGGAAATGTTAGGGTAACCCAGTTACAGGTCTGTGTGGCCAAGATATCACCTGCAGAAACCAAATTAACTTAAGACCTTTAGGGGGTTTCAGCTCAAACACACTGAACTGACCCAACAGTGCAGGAAGCAGTATGAGATGGGCTGTCCGAGATCAAAGCCATTCCTGCCCCAGATGCTGTCTCCAAACACAACTGCTACTGACTACAAATAGAAAGACCATTAAGAAAGACCAAAACTTCCAGCATGTCCTCCCAGCTTAGGCAGTTCACAGGTTACCAAGCTAGAACTCACTGAGCTTCTCAACAGGTAAAGCATTTTATATAAAGGCATAGAAAAAGAAGTGCAGGGGTAAGAGACATCTAAGCTGTATGGCATCCCTTTCTGCTCTCCCATATCTATCACTAAAAGCAGCCTTTTAGGGTTCAGACTTTTCCAATAAAACAGTTAAAAGTAAGTGTAGGTGCATGCATTATGATAATTTTTAATAAGTAAGAGATCCTCATTTCTCCTTTATCCATGCCCTCTGAAGTGCTCAACACCTGCCTTCCAGGCTTCGTAACGACAGGTTATACAGGGATTCAACAGTAAGAGATACAGCATGCACGAGTCTTGTTTCTGTAAACTATCTAGCAAAGGTACTTGGATGAAAAATGTTCCTAAATTTTGACAGTCACAAGAGATACCAAGAGAGCATTCTGCCAACACACATGAAGGGGGAAATATGGCAAAACAAGAATTGCTACACATCTATTCCATCACGCTGACAAAGATTAAATACTTAGCAGCTCTAACTTAGTAAGCAATAAAGCCATCAAACAAGATCTCAGAAATGAAAGATAAGTGATTGTTGTCATAGTTTGAAAAAAAAAAAATCCTTAAACCAGAGACAGCCATCACATCTCACCCTCTTCCTGTTTCAAACCTTCCCTTTGGGCAGTAAGCTCCTCAGAGATGCAGGTGAACAAGCCTAAAGTGCCCAAGGCAACATCCACCCCAAGGGAGATGACACATGCCCCAAGGATGCAGGTTATCAACGCTCTTTCTGTGGCTTTGCAGAATTCAGTATACAAGAGCAGCCACAGCATGGAAATCTCTCAATTGTTAGGCCTGGTTGCATCCATCATGTTTGGCCAGGCCATGGGGAATAAAACCATGGGATGCAGGCATTTACCCAGGAACTACTAGAAGGCTCACCTTAGTACTTAGGACTGGGAGCAACATTGCACAGAGCATCCCTTTATGGTCACTCATGTGAACTCTGGGTTACGACAACAAAAAAACAGGGCAGTTCAAGCCCTTACCGCACTCCTAGGCCCAGGACCCTGGCATGACGACTCAGGTAGTAAAAGCCCCAAATGGTTTTCTATTTTGGACCTGGTACAGCCAGGCAATAGGAAGGGATGCTCAGATCGCTCAGGCCAATATCTTAAAGCCTGTTCTGGTTAATGACACTGCTGGTACAATCACAGCATACCACCACACCAGTGGGACACAAAGCATGCTGAAAACTCTGTTACAGGGCTGCAAAACTAAACAGCTTTACCAGGCACAAGCAGAGCTGTTCACGGAGATTACAGCTTCATCTCCCAAAAGACATAGCTACTTTGGTGGAGTTCTTCGAGAGACTCGATTCTAACAGCAGCTGGAAAGACACTGAAGAGCAGCAGGAGGGTGCAGTGTAGTCAGGTCACCAGGGCCAGCCCTCACAGAAATAAGAGCAAGGGTAGCAGATGTGAAATCGCAGCTTCAGCCACTCACATTGTGCATAGGAGAGAGCAGACTAGTGAATCTGGAGCTTTGGGAAGGACAGTCTTTTCTTTTAAACCAGCCCAGAAGGAAAGAGCCAACCATCCCTTGACATGGATGAAGGTAGAGTCCCTGACTCATGCCACCTCCAGTCAGGACCACTTAAGCTAAAGGAATAAGCCTAATCTCCAGAAAGCAATTATGTGATGGCAACAGCAGCTTCTCATTGTTGCACTACCCTGCATGATCTTCAAGAAGGAACAGTTTCAGCCCCGCAAAAGACATTCAGTGGTGAAACAAACCCCAGTACAAGTGGGCTTTTGTCATGAAGGTACATTGTGTGCAGGGAATGATTCCCTCCACTCCAACCCACACAGAAATCTGAGGTTAGTTTTATAAGATAAGTAGATAGACAGAGCTTGGAAACATGCCACGTTCCCACAAATTCATGAAGATGCACTAGCACAAGTGAAGTCTGCCACAGCATTAAAGGCAGTTTGTGAAGAGCAACTGTGATTTAGGGAATTGTCAAAGCAGATGATGATGTTAAATAGCATGGTTTATCTGCTACTCGCTGTCAAGAGACCTTTGATGCTAGTTTATCTAATCCTAACATTGTTCACTGTACTTTGAACTTTCCTAGAAGCCAATAGTCACTGGTTTTAAAAATAATTTCTCCAGCTTCACTTTCCATTTTCTCTGCAATGTTCCAAGTTTCTTGCCCTCCACGATCTCCAGTTTGCCATCAGGCATCTGGCCAATATCCAGTATATCCCTCTGTGCTTTTATCTCTGCAATCCAGAATTGAGTGGCTCTGCTTTCAAGCCAACAGTTCCCACAGTGCTGGGAGCATGCACATGAGAAAGGCTACCCCTAACACACCCCATGCAGGGTATACAGGACCC